>NC_048227.1:32754633-33029508 GCF_002007445.2 Ailuropoda melanoleuca
CTAGCTGCAAGTGATATAAATGTTGATGTATAGGATGAGAATATGGGACCTTTTGTGAAAGAAAATAAATGTGCAGGAAACAGATGAGAGATATGAACAGCAGTTGGAAGTGGTTATTTCTGGATGGTGCCAGAGTTTGTGTGCTTGTGTCTGTACATGTGCACGTGTGTATTTGTCCTTTTCCAATTACCAAAATTTATTTTGCATTTATCTTGCATTAATTTTATAATTAGATAAAAGGGCAACAATTATTTTCAATGAATTTTCTGTGGGAAAGGAGCCCAAGAAGGAAGCTATAAGCTTAAATCAAAGACCAAAGAAATTGGCTGCTTGCTGAGACAGGCACCAAGGTGTGACAACCTTCCGGCAGGTGGACGGTTCTGTGTGAAACGCACTAGCAGGGCTGGACTTTGGCCACAGGTGAGGTCCACCGAAGGCCATACATAAACCATCTTAAGACTCGTCTCCTGGGATAGGTTCTGGCTCAACGGCAATCCTCACCCGACCTCGTTCCCAGGACTGCTCACCAAGACTCCAAATGGGCTCCAAGTACATGGGGGTCTGGGACGTAGTTCACTAGTTCAAAGTTGAAAGGTACCCCAGGCTGGATGTATCAGATTCTTTCCTGGGAATCTGGAACTTGAATGGAGACACGATGGCTAATGGTCTTTGTAGCTGAGTCACTGTGGTTTCTGAACCTTGGCAAGATTGACACTTTGAGCCAGATAATTCTGGAGAATTCTAAATAATTCTGGTTGCCCTATGCATTGTAGAGTGCTAACAGCAACTCCCACCCCCTGACTGTGACAATTAAGAATGTCCCTACAGGGCAAACCCACCCCTGGCTGAGGACCACTCACCTGAAGAGAATGTCCACATATTCTGCCTGCCGAGGTCCTTAGGCCTGCCCTGCCTCCTGTGCTTCCCCTGGACTGATTTTCTTTTGCTTTCCCCCTTTTGAATCCAAGAGTTTCTGCACATTCAATTGCTTATGTGTTACACCTCAAAACCCGTAAAAATGTAAATACCTCCCCCACTATATTTTTGTTAAACTAGGCAGAATTAGGTTCCGCTCCTCAACCAAAGGGATCTTAACAAAAACACTCGCATTCAAAAATCATCTTTGCTTTCCTGATATTCAAAACCACCTGTCATCTTTCAACCCATAGAAAGCCGAACAGTTCTTAATTTATCTCTGATATCAGAGCAGAACTGAACACAAAGGCATGAATGAAGCAGGCCCTTCTGGGCCACATGGGACAGTGAAATATACCACGATGTTTCAGCAACAAGACCCCCTACAGAGTAAAGCAAGGTGGGAGAGGAACATTCACCTAATCAGGGAGGGTGGAGGACTTGATTGTGATCGGGTGTTTAGAACTAATGCCAGCATGTGAGGAAAAGCTGGAAAGCCTGGAAGCAGAGATGTCATCAGACACATGCCTTGCCCATCCCTGGGAGGGAACTCTACAAAGTGTTCCTTAGTGAAGCTCTGACTAGCTAGAACCAAACACTAAAGAAAATACACATGCAGACAGCATTGCGCACCCAAACCCCACAACTGTTTGAACAGATAAGAATTCCATATGGTCTGTATTACCCTCAGCAATGGAAGGCTTTTTATCCATCCCCAGGCTACCCCATCACCATGCAGCAAGTGGGAGATCTGGTCCCTTACAACGCAGACAGGGACAGGACTCAGCAGCTGATGACTGGCATTCTGTATGATGGGTGAACGCATCCAACATCTGCTCAGCCCCCACACAAATCTTAAGGCCCTCTGGCAGGCAGCACCAAGTCCCTCAGCTAAGTCACAATGGGAACCACCTGCCAAAACGCCAGGTGTGGAACAAGCCCTAGCTCATTAGAGTCCTTAAGCCCCCACCCAAATTCCTGGAAAAGGCTCCAGGCAATACAGGGCTGCCCGCACAGCCAGTCTCTACGAGGCCACAGGAGCCGCCTTATTAAGATGGTCATTGGATGGTCCACGTCAATTTCACATTTTCTGTCAAAACCTCCCAGATAGCAGGCACCTCGGTGTTTACACCTCTCAGCAGAACAAATGCAGAGCTGTTGAAGGGAGAAATAACACACCACCACAGTAACAATAGAAGACATCGCTTGCAAGCTGTCCGCGGCCCCTGGAGTAACTGACATGTTTGACAGAGAATGTGTGTTGGTAACGTTGCTTGATTTGTGTTTAAAGGGAAAACAGAAAGTGCATTTCCAGGAGGTTTAGACATTGATAACCAAAGAGAAGGTCTTGTAAACAAAGCCACAAGGACCATGTCCCAGCAGTCCCCTCCTTGCCGTTTGTCACCGCCCCACCTCCCGTTTTGATCTCCCGGAGGAATCGGGCTTCCACAGGGGAACAAGACCTCCTGACAGAAGGCTGCAAGACAGAGGGAGGAAAGCTGATCAGAAATGACAGTGGCACAAAACCCTGTTAGCCTTCCGCTCAGAATAGGTTGTACAGGGAAGAGACAAGGCTGTTCCCCCGGGGAGGAGGAGCAGAGGCACCAAAGCCACAGGGCACAGCGTGGTCCTTGGGAACATCCCCAAGTCGGCCATTTCCAAGCCCTGAGAGCTAGGGCAGGTTGTTTTACTTGGTTGGGCCTCAGTTCCCTGGAAAACAAGTCTCTCCAGGATGGTCTGAAGCAGCAGATATATACCCTATGGAAAATACCCGATATGGTGACCAGCGGCAGTAGCAACAGTAGAAATAATAGTAATGTAAGTATTAGCACGTAATTATAGTACAGTAATTATAAAAATAGTACTGCTATTTAGCTATATTACGTAGTATCATATAGTCATATAGAGTATACAATATAATTATATAATGTCACACAGGTTGAGGGGGAGATGAGCCAGGTACCCACTCCGGAGCCCACACCCTACATCATCCTGTTAGCCTGCTTTTTCCTCCCCCAAATACAACACTTCACTTAGATGCCATAGGTGAAGTGCCTTACACACCTCCCGGTACCTCGTAAATGCCTGAAAACAAGCAGCTGCTGTTGTTTTTCTTATAACTAAATGCGAAAAGCCCAGTAGGCAGTTTCTTCCAAGAAGATGATGGAAGAATGAATTTATGACACCGTCTGTTCAGAGGGCACATCCCTCGCCCCTTTTAAACCACAACAAAGCCCCTGCATTGCTGGGCAACACCAGTTCCCAAATCCAGCTGCTCCTAGGAAACCCAAGATTGCTGGTGAAGCACACGGTGCACTGGGCCCTGCCCTTCTGATGCAGACAATCTGGGGTCCAGGGCAGACAGTTGATGTACTTGCCCGCAGTCTGATGAGTAGCAGGACTGGAGAACACATAGATGGAGGAGGTCCTCAAAGTGACTCGGAACCGTGTTTTTCCCGAAGGCTCCCCACGAGCTGCCTGGTGCCAGTCGGCAGTCTTGCACTCACACTCCTCCCTGCCACCGGGTGCTGACAGATGGGAGCTATTCTTATTATTTAACATTTATTAAGCTCCCACAGTGTGCTGAGAGCTGCATGGAACAGGGGTGTGGGTGGTCCCAAAGAGTTTGTCCTCAGAAGGCTATGGCTACATGGAGGGGAGGGAGGTGGGCCTCTCTTTCCCCCTTCAAAGTCCACTCCTCTCAGCCAACTCCAGTTTCAGCCCCAAAAGTACTACTGGAGCCAGTGGACAAAGATTTGGGCAAGGACTCAATATGAGTGAGACCTGTACATCCTGCTTTGTGTGTGACCAGCAGCCCCAGCTCCCCAGGCCCACTGACTTAGGCGATGGGAAGGGTGGTGAGTCTGATATAACCCAAGGCCATGGGCTAAGCATGTCAAACCCCAGGGTGGTATATATCTCTTTCTCTCCTCCACAGCATTCCCCAATGGCACCCGACTCTGTCCAGTTGCACCAAAAGGCAAGTACCTGGTTATCGAGAATCTCCATGGAGAGAGGGAACAGAGAGCTACAAATGTGCCACTCACCCCCAAACCTAGAGCATCTTCATATGAAAAAGAAAGTGCAGCAACCCAGAAATTGTGAGAACAAACCAGTGCTGGCCATCCGTACGGAGTGCCTACAGTGAGCAGGTGCTGCTCTCCATGTGCCACAAACATCATCTCATCGAATCTTCAGGGCTCCCTCCTGAAGCGAGTAAGACCGTCTCCCACTGTCAAGTCGAGACAATGGGAGCTCAGAGAGGTGAAGCCCCACATCACACAGGGGCCAAGATGCCTACTCAAATTGGTCTAAGCGGGGCGCCCAGACCTTGGCATTATGTCATGCTGCCTGAATAGCACTGTGGTCGTACTGCAAAGGCCTTGGGTGTGGCCACTTTTGCACTCTTTTATTCCTGACATTGACGTTGGGAGGTAGAGAACATCACATATCGCTACCATTTTATAGATGAGCAAGTGGCGGCTCAGAAAGGTCAAGCAACTTGCCCAAAATCACCAGGAGAAGGTCATGGCCAGATTCAGGTTCCCCTGGTCTAATTACTACACTCTAAACTCTCTGATGTCAGTCCTTAACTGTGATGCTTCATGAAATAAGAAGAAATAGCCCTTCAGAGAGCACTCTGTGAGAACACCCTGGGATGCACAAGCTGACTGCCTCCTCCAAATCCTCGCCACCTCTAGGAGCCAGTGCAGATTAGAGAGCGGAAGGAAAAGCAGCGGCTGATGGGGCCACCCTCTTTCCCCCAGCATGATATGCTGAGCTCACTGCATTACTCTGAGCCAGATATAAGGTAGGACAAGACAGAACTGGCCACTGCTTCAGAGACACAGTTCTTACTCTCATCCTTCTTCCTCAGAAAAAAACAAAAACAAGCAAACAAAAAAACTCTACCTTTTGTCTCCTGGAATGTATCAGAACTCCTGTCATTTGGGAAGGATGGAGAAACTATCTATAGGGAGCCATCTTCCCGGGGCTGTAGAAAAATCCGTCTTGACAGCCTAAGCTAGTGACAGTGGTAAGGACCCCATACTGGGTGGGGTGAGTGGGGCTGAGATTCTACAGAGTTCCACCTTCAAGCAGTTGTGTTTAACTTCTAACTCTCCTGCCAATGGTGTGGCCGTGCACGCTCCCTCCAAGGACAGAGACTGGGTCTTAGTCATCTCAGTGTCTCCAGAGCTTAGAAGAGAACCCAACATGGAACCCACAACCCACAAATAATTATTATAATGAATAAATACATGTGACAATGTCTCTGCCTCTGACTTTTACCACCCAAAGAGCTCAAGCTAGAAACTAGGCATTGCAGAAGGCAATGGTCCCAGTTGCCCAGAGGAAAAGACCTGCGGGGTACTGAGTTCAATGTTTTTGGACACCTCTTAAGGTTCGGCAGTTAATCAAGTGGATGAGCTGGCTGGCTGCTTGCATGCTGGTGGGATGCATGTGTGATAGGACTATCTTTAGATGTGAGAGAAACATAAATAGGGGTGAGTATCTCTGTCATAAATCAGCCGGCGAAAACACTTACCCAAAACAACCTATAAAAGACAGGGAGGGGGCTTTGCTTCACCATCAGAGGCTCAGATTGCTGAACACCGAAGCAGCAGGGTGGAGTGTGAAATCCACGAGTCTCTCCAGCTCTGCTTGTCCCGTGCCAGCGTATTATAAAAAGCAGACTTGCTGATATAGCACGCCTTTAAAATGATCAAAATGACAGAGGGTTGCTGCAGAAACACATCCTTTTCATAGGACTGATATTAATCAGAAGAGATTGACAGTGTCCCTTTAATCTTTTAATTAAAAAAAAACCCAAAACGTGCATTTCTGTAAAACAGAACGGGGCAAGTTGCTAGCGTCTCCAAAGTGCTTTGGAATGACGGATGGTCCACATTATTTCAAACTTAACTAGAAGGCTTTGGTTTTTCTTTCTTTATATATTTGTTTATGTATGTATTGCTAATATAGGAGAAATGATGTTGTTGCATGAGAAGCCCAGCCTCGCTTTGGTTATGGTGTTACTGAATGTCCTCATCAGACTGTCTTTACTTCCCTAGATCATGCCTGGTGTCTTCACCTGGAAAATAGTGGGAATGCTCTAAACATACCATACAGTAGTGGAAGACAGCTACTGTAATTAATTGAGGTGGGAAAATACTGAGTAAAACTGCCATATCCTACTTTGATACATCGGATCATTAATGGAGAAACAAGTTGCACAACTGCCCGGTGACTCTGATCACTGGCACCAAGCAAAGAGGATAACCAAGATCAGAATCCCACACTTCCCTCCCCGGAGAGGGTGTATGCAGGGTTCAGGGGAGAAAAAAACATGCCTGCATGTCTGTAATAGTTTCAGCTAGTATTGCTGATCATGAGAACCTGGTATTTACCTATCCAGCACCCTATTTTGAGAACAGAACTTATTTTCCCCCCTCTATTCACAGCCCCTTACAGCTCAGTCTCGGAGGACTACAGCCTCCAGCTCTGACGTGAGCAGCAAGTCAAGATGATTGCTTTGGGGGTGGGCATGGTTTACAAGTTAAGCCAAGGAGACTGCTATGTGGAATTTTTGCAGGAACGGCTGGGAAAGAGACTTGCAAAGATGGGCTAGGCTGTAAGGCCGGAGTTGCTTGGGGACCATTTTTGCCACCACTTGGATGTGGTGTGCTTGCGAATGAAGATCAGGAAAAGACAACTACTGTGGAGCCGGGGAGAGATGACTTGGGTTGTTGGAGCCTCTGAATTCAACTGTACCTGAAGCGAGATGTTTTCTTTTTCCTTTCCAACCAATATGAATTAGATTTTGTTGCTTACAAATAAAAGAATCCTGACTAAACGCTCACCATGCTTCTCTCTCTCTCTCTCTCTCGAACAATGCAGAATAAACACCTGTCTTGATATATAAATATATATATATATATATATATATATATCTTTCCTACATATTAGGATGTAAACTTCATGTTGAAAAGGGTCTTGTGTGTTTTCTATTCTGCTTCATCACCCTCTCTTACTTCACAGCCTGACATACAGTAGGTGCTCAATAAATAATTGCTGAATGAGGAGATGAATCACATTTAAAGCTCACAACCACCTTGCAAGACAGGTACTCCTGCTTTCATTTTGTAGCTGAGCAAACAGCCTTGGAGAGGTTAATTGACAAGCCCAAGGCCACACGCTTAGTAAATGCCAGAGCCAATATATCAACCCGGACCTGTTTGACTCCAAATTCTCCTTGCCACCTCCCTGGCTCTTTAATTTAGTCTGCTGTTGACACGGCCTCTTTGGCAGCACAGAAAAGTCACTTAGTGACTAAGACGGAGCAGCCTCAAAGTAAATGACACCACTAGCATTTATATCAGGTGTACATTCTGATTTCTTTCCCGATCAGCAGATACTCCAAACATGTAGAGAACATTGCAGGGCAGTAATATCAGGATCTGAAAATGGCTCTACTTGCCACAGACCAAAACAAGTTTATGTCTTTTAAGTCCACCCAGAAATGGATCCACATGACCTGCAAGTTGCTACTATGTTTCCCCACCTTTCTGTGGGAATGGTTACTCTTGGTCCACTGTCAAAACCAGCACTNTGTGAGAACAAACCAGTGCTGGCCATCCGTACGGAGTGCCTACAGTGAGCAGGTGCTGCTCTCCATGTGCCACAAACATCATCTCATCGAATCTTCAGGGCTCCCTCCTGAAGCGAGTAAGACCGTCTCCCACTGTCAAGTCGAGACAATGGGAGCTCAGAGAGGTGAAGCCCCACATCACACAGGGGCCAAGATGCCCACTCAAATTGGTCTAAGCGGGGCGCCCAGACCTTGGCATTATGTCATGCTGCCTGAATAGCACTGTGGTCGTACTGCAAAGGCCTTGGGTGTGGCCACTTTTGCACTCTTTTATTCCTGACATTGACGTTGGGAGGTAGAGAACATCACATATCGCTACCATTTTATAGATGAGCAAGTGGCGGCTCAGAAAGGTCAAGCAACTTGCCCAAAATCACCAGGAGAAGGTCATGGCCAGATTCAGGTTCCCCTGGTCTAATTACTACACTCTAAACTCTCTGATGTCAGTCCTTAACTGTGATGCCTCATGAAATAAGAAGAAATAGCTCTTCAGAGAGCACTCTGTCAAGAACACCCTGGGATGCACAAGCTGACTGCCTCCTCCAAATCCTCGCCACCTCTAGGAGCCAGTGCAGATTAGAGAGCGGAAGGAAAAGCAGCGGCTGATGGGGCCACCCTCTTTCCCCCAGCATGATATGCTGAGCTCACTGCATTACTCTGAGCCAGATATAAGGTAGGACAAGACAGAACTGGCCACTGCTTCAGAGACACAGTTCTTACTCTCATCCTTCTTCCTCAGAAAAAAACAAAAACAAGCAAACAAAAAAACTCTACCTTTTGTCTCCTGGAATGTATCAGAACTCCTGTCATTTGGGAAGGATGGAGAAACTATCTATAGGGAGCCATCTTCCCGGGGCTGTAGAAAAATCCGTCTTGACAGCCTAAGCTAGTGACAGTGGTAAGGACCCCATACTGGGTGGGGTGAGTGGGGCTGAGATTCTACAGAGTTCCACCTTCAAGCAGTTGTGTTTAACTTCTAACTCTCCTGCCAATGGTGTGGCCGTGCACGCTCCCTCCAAGGACAGAGACTGGGTCTTAGTCATCTCAGTGTCTCCAGAGCTTAGAAGAGAACCCAACATGGAACCCACAACCCACAAATAATTATTATAATGAATAAATACATGTGACAATGTCTCTGCCTCTGACTTTTACCACCCAAAGAGCTCAAGCTAGAAACTAGGCATTGCAGAAGGCAATGGTCCCAGTTGCCCAGAGGAAAAGACCTGCGGGGTACTGAGTTCAATGTTTTTGGACACCTCTTAAGGTTCGGCAGTTAATCAAGTGGATGAGCTGGCTGGCTGCTTGCATGCTGGTGGGATGCATGTGTGATAGGACTATCTTTAGATGTGAGAGAAACATAAATAGGGGTGAGTATCTCTGTCATAAATCAGCCGGCGAAAACACTTACCCAAAACAACCTATAAAAGACAGGGAGGGGGCTTTGCTTCACCATCAGAGGCTCAGATTGCTGAACACCGAAGCAGCAGGGTGGAGTGTGAAATCCACGAGTCTCTCCAGCTCTGCTTGTCCCGTGCCAGCGTATTATAAAAAGCAGACTTGCTGATATAGCACGCCTTTAAAATGATCAAAATGACAGAGGGTTGCTGCAGAAACACATCCTTTTCATAGGACTGATATTAATCAGAAGAGATTGACAGTGTCCCTTTAATCTTTTAATTAAAAAAAAACCCAAAACGTGCATTTCTGTAAAACAGAACGGGGCAAGTTGCTAGCGTCTCCAAAGTGCTTTGGAATGACGGATGGTCCACATTATTTCAAACTTAACTAGAAGGCTTTGGTTTTTCTTTCTTTATATATTTGTTTATGTATGTATTGCTAATATAGGAGAAATGATGTTGTTGCATGAGAAGCCCAGCCTCGCTTTGGTTATGGTGTTACTGAATGTCCTCATCAGACTGTCTTTACTTCCCTAGATCATGCCTGGTGTCTTCACCTGGAAAATAGTGGGAATGCTCTAAACATACCATACAGTAGTGGAAGACAGCTACTGTAATTAATTGAGGTGGGAAAATACTGAGTAAAACTGCCATATCCTACTTTGATACATCGGATCATTAATGGAGAAACAAGTTGCACAACTGCCCGGTGACTCTGATCACTGGCACCAAGCAAAGAGGATAACCAAGATCAGAATCCCACACTTCCCTCCCCGGAGAGGGTGTATGCAGGGTTCAGGGGAGAAAAAAACATGCCTGCATGTCTGTAATAGTTTCAGCTAGTATTGCTGATCATGAGAACCTGGTATTTACCTATCCAGCACCCTATTTTGAGAACAGAACTTATTTTCCCCCCTCTATTCACAGCCCCTTACAGCTCAGTCTCGGAGGACTACAGCCTCCAGCTCTGACGTGAGCAGCAAGTCAAGATGATTGCTTTGGGGGTGGGCATGGTTTACAAGTTAAGCCAAGGAGACTGCTATGTGGAATTTTTGCAGGAACGGCTGGGAAAGAGACTTGCAAAGATGGGCTAGGCTGTAAGGCCGGAGTTGCTTGGGGACCATTTTTGCCACCACTTGGATGTGGTGTGCTTGCGAATGAAGATCAGGAAAAGACAACTACTGTGGAGCCGGGGAGAGATGACTTGGGTTGTTGGAGCCTCTGAATTCAACTGTGCCTGAAGCGAGATGTTTTCTTTTTCCTTTCCAACCAATATGAATTAGATTTTGTTGCTTACAAATAAAAGAATCCTGACTAAACGCTCACCATGCTTCTCTCTCTCTCTCTCTCTCGAACAATGCAGAATAAACACCTGTCTTGATATATAAATATATATATATATATATATATATCTTTCCTACATATTAGGATGTAAACTTCATTGAAAAGGGTCTTGTGTGTTTTCTATTCTGCTTCATCACCCTCTCTTACTTCACAGCCTGACATACAGTAGGTGCTCAATAAATAATTGCTGAATGAGGAGATGAATCACATTTAAAGCTCACAACCACCTTGCAAGACAGGTACTCCTGCTTTCATTTTGTAGCTGAGCAAACAGCCTTGGAGAGGTTAATTGACAAGCCCAAGGCCACACGCTTAGTAAATGCCAGAGCCAATATATCAACCCGGACCTGTTTGACTCCAAATTCTCCTTGCCACCTCCCTGGCTCTTTAATTTAGTCTGCTGTTGACACGGCCTCTTTGGCAGCACAGAAAAGTCACTTAGTGACTAAGACGGAGCAGCCTCAAAGTAAATGACACCACTAGCATTTATATCAGGTGTACATTCTGATTTCTTTCCCGATCAGCAGATACTCCAAACATGTAGAGAACATTGCAGGGCAGTAATATCAGGATCTGAAAATGGCTCTACTTGCCACAGACCAAAACAAGTTTATGTCTTTTAAGTCCACCCAGAAATGGATCCACATGACCTGCAAGTTGCTACTATGTTTCCCCACCTTTCTGTGGGAATGGTTACTCTTGGTCCACTGTCAAAACCAGCACTTAGGTAATTCCTGGCATCACTACAAACGTATGTAGATTTGTCATAAACTGCATCGCTAAATTCAGTGATGCCAGAGTACAGGGTTTGCTCATACCAATCCTCTCCCAACCAGACAGGCACTAATCAGTATTTCTCGGCCGCTGCCTACTCCGTGAACTTTAAGTTAGAAAACAGTCAGCCTCCAGAGAGCTTACAGTCTCAGAGAGAAAAGATGGCAAACAGCGCTCAGGACTCGAATCCAGCGAAGTGGACACCGCTGGCTTCACAGAAGAGTATTCCGGGGCCCATCTCTGTGTTGAGCACTCGGAAATTTCATTTCTGAGATTCCTCCCAGCCCCTTTTGACCTATGTCTTTGGACTCTTGAGTCCTATGTTTAAACAATGTCAAATTCCACAGTCCCACTGGGTTGGGGAAGATACTGAAGCTCTATCTCGATGTGTCACCCCAACACCACGAATTCACCCAGGTGCTCTGCTCTGCTAGGAAGAACTTTCTCCTTAGCTTACCCAGTGAATGCCTGCTGGTGCTCTACAGAGCACCTCAAATGCCGCCTTTCCCATTGAACCACCCACTTCCCTACCGTAAGAGACATCCACTACCCCCTCTCCGATGTTTTCATATGCATTCCCATGGATGCACGTCAACAACAGATTGGTGAAGAGGGAACACTCTGGCCCAACACACCTGATCCAAATCTCAGCTCTGTCACTGACATTCCTGTGACCTCGGGAAAGTCACATTTCTCAAGTGGCAGTTTCAGGTTCTTCATATGCAAAAAGGGCATCATAATGCAGGACTGTGATTCCTTATCTGAGATCTTTGGGATCATCTGCATTTTGAAATTCAAATTTTTATGGGGGGGTGGGGAATTGACTTTTTCAGAAAGGTATTTCAGTGGAAACACTCATTATGCAACACCCTCAGCAGGGTCGAGGACAGCACTCTGAAATCAAACACATAAATATCCTCGTAGCAAAATATATGAATATTCACACTAAGTGGGATAAAGAAAGTCTATAAATAGCCACACATCATTTCAGGTCAAGTTTGCTTCCCAAATGAGTTTTGGTGCCGAATTCCCCCCCCCCCCAAAAAAAACCCCTGAATTACAGAGCTTTTTGGAATTTAAAATTACAGATAAGGGATGGTGGGCCAATAGTACCCAAGGTTAGGATTTTGTAAGAACAAATTGAGGTAATGTAGCTAAGTATTTAGCACAACACCTGGCTCGTGGCAAATATTCAATAATTGTTCCCTGTCATTGCTTTTCTATTGCTTTCATTGCAGTATCAGTTTTGTGTTTATCTAGTGTTCTCTTCCATGGGCTGCGAACCTACATGTCAGTGGCTGTAACTATCACTTTTGGGTCCTGGCTATCCAGAGCAGTGTCTGATATAGAATATGTTAGCAGTGAATGAATAACTAAATCAACAAACATGTGGGGACACACATGGGGCTCTGTTTATACCATCTTCCACCTAGGAAAATAGTCTTTTGATCCATTACCTGTAATACCTAGATGAGATGGGAATTATCTGCCACTGTGTGGAGAATGATCCAGCCATGCGTCATCAAAGGGCACACCTTTTGGACAGAGATGTACAGCGAGGGGTGCAAGTCTGAACTTGCAACCTAGAGCCATGGGCTCATTACATCTAAATGCTAAACAAACAGACTAATCACAGACAAAGCCACTGTTTTCTTATGTTGCTCGGAATTGTGTGGCTGTGGTCCATGGCTTGGATTAGTCATCTTGGTAACTTCTGGATTCAAGACTGACTGACAATTGACTTGTCAGACTTTCTTTGTTCTCAGATCAGACAGCTCATTGATCATTCATTCAAGGTATTGTTGAACATTTAGAAGTAAATAAAGAGGCTCGATAGGAACATACATTGTTTCTTTTTATCCAAAGAGTCCAAGATTGAGATCCATACCAAGGGAAAGGAGTAATGTTTATATAATGCACTTGGTAATATTACTCTTCTCCTCTTCTCTTTTGCCTCTCACTACCCATGAAACTGTCCAAACTGTTCAGCTCAATCCCACACGGCCATTCTGGAATTCTTTACATGGCTAGAAGGAAAAGCTATCCACCTTGCTATGTATTCAACAAGTTTAGACATGAGATGATGGGTTCGGGAGATCCAGTATGGTAACCTGGCTTTCCTAAGGGATGGCATGTGGGGATCAGTGGTAACTTCTGTAACAAAAGACCCTGGTGAGTAACAGCCCTAGAATTAGTAGAAAACAACTCCACTCTCTGTTTTTGCCAGACAACGTGATGCTCCCTTAAGCCTGTTCTGATGTCTGGTCAATTATTTATTTTATCTTCAACTGAGCACACCAAAACAGAGCAATGCTAATATGAATAAAAAAGTGGCACTTGAAAGAATTATGAAACGGAAGTTCTTCTGCCACAGAACTGTTGGCTCTTGAGGTTGGAAAGACCTTGGGAGGAATCTCAAACTCTGATCCAACAACCCTGTCAAGTGGCCACTACAGCTCTGTTTGCATATCTCCAGTCACAGGGAACTTACTACCGATGATGGAGTACACACAGTATTTTGGATCATGTTAATGTCTTGCTGATGACATTATTAAGGGGTGGGTGGCACCTTACACTCCTACAGGAGAGCTCCTGCAACTCTTGAAGAGTTGGTGAAAAAACCCACAAGGTCAAGGAATTGGTAAGCAAGCTGATAGAGCCTGCTGGGATGTAGGACAGCTGGTGTCAGAAGCCTCAGCTGCAAGGTGAGTGTGTGCGTGTATGTGTGTGAGTGAGTGAGTGTTACAATTTTTCTCTCTTTGAGCTGCTTTTCCTCCCCTTGCAAATGTTACTGCAATGGGGTGATTTGAGTTTCTTGATGCCAACGGGTAAATAGCATAGGCTCTCTCAGCAAACCAGAAATGAAGCTTGTCTCTTTCTAGCCGTAGCATTTCAGTGTGTTCCAGGGCAGTGGGAGAGGAAAGAGATGAATATGTCACAGCGGCTGGTCTAGAGGCTCCCCGCTGCCCTGCTCTCCTGACTTATGGGTAACTAGTTACCAGAAGTGTCGCTTGGGAAAACAAAGTATGATAGGGCTGAGATTTGCAAGTAAAATCACTTGTTCCTCCCAAAAATAACTGGATATGTTTCTCAAACACTCTGCAAAGGAGGAAGAAATAGGGCCTCCCCAATTTCTCAGCTGCCCTGTGCGTCTCCTCATCTATCATTGGGGTAATACGTCCAGAGTGGCATTTCGTAATGACAGCAACATTCCAGCAAATCGATAGTTATTTAATTCCCAACAAGCTCTCAAGTCCATTAAGCCTGATTACATTCACCCATTTCAGTGGGTGCCACTATTTTTCCTACACCGGCACTTAATCTATAACAGGAACTTATGAGAACTTTCAAAAGCAATTTCAGCATCAATCAGCATAGAGTGAAGGGCACTATTTGCTTGTAATTATTTATCGGACGGGGCGGCAGAGGGTCTGACAAAACTCCACTAGCCGACCATTACCCCAAGCTTCCGATAGAAGCAAAAGGCCTTCCAGTTTGCCACGGAGTCCTGCTTCAGACTCCATGTGCGTCCCATGGGCCTGCTTATGCCAGGAAAGATGGACCAATAACCATGTTGTGAAGGACCGTTCTCCAGACGGTCCACGTATTTCTCAAACGTCATACAGGAGTTTCCAGACTGAGCAATGGCCATCAATCTAGGAGGACAGCATGTTTTGTCCGTAAGTAGAATCACCCCTGCATGTCTCAGATCACCAACGTTTTTACAGTTCACAAGCACCATTTGGAAAAGGGGGGAAAAATGTGTTTGACCAGAACCCTCCCCAGAAATTTCAATGAACAATCTAGGGTATTGCAGAATTTTAACATATAGTTGGGGAGGGGGCCAAGAATAAAGGTGAAAGGGCACGGTGAACACAAAAGACATTTAGCTCTCCTTTCCTGTAGAAACGTGATACAGATTTATTATGAAGGAACGGCTGTTCTCAAACAAATCAACAACTACTACCAAAGCATCTGGGTTTCCCATGATACTCAGGCTCTGTCACTGACTCGATGTCAGCTTTCCACAGAGAACTTCAGACATACACCCAGAAGCCAACGCTTGTTTTAAAAGACAAACTTATGGTAAGGGAAAAAAAGCCCCAAGTATCTTATTGGTAGATGACTCTCCCTGCACAGACTTAATAGCCTTGAAAGTAAAACCCAAGCACATTTCAATCCTCCCCTTTCTTGCCATCATTAAGATGTAAACAGCTGGTAAGGGATTCCTAGAATAATCTCTAAACTTCATAAATTAACCATCAACAGAGTGTTCCTTTTTGCCTCAATGCCACCCCTCAACCCAGGTCGGGGGAGGGGGAGCCTCTAGGAAAACAGACAATTCACATGAAGGCAAACATATGAATTAATGCATGTTTCATGCTCCTTCTATTTTCTGGGTTAAAGCTCTTAACCAAGTCACCTCATGATAAGTTACTTTGCCTCATGATCTGCTCTGGGAGACTGAGTCCCCCGGAAAGCTGGGAAGGAGAGCAAATCCTTTGCCCCGTGGTCAACCTCCTAAAGCAAAGACATGAATGTTAAACAGCAGCCAGATCAATACAAGCAAATATAGCTCAACTATACCATTTATTCAGCCATGAGAGATGTCAATAGCCAGATTAGGGTGATCCATCTTTTTGATTTCCTACTGTCTTCCCACTGACTACACGAGGGCTTTTTCCTGTATTAAAAGTGTTTGCTTTCTCAACCATAAAAATTCCAATTATTACTCTGAGCGCTCTGGAGTTAAGTTGCTTGCTGGCAGTGGCCTTGAATTACCTGGATCAGTCCGGGGAAGTAGGGGGCTGCTGGAACAATCATAGGCACGCCATAGGGATGCAGGAGGACTCCTTGAGAAGGCAACATGCTTTACGTGAAGGTATTATTCCCTCTGAAGCTCAACACATCAATGGAGAGTTAGGGGAAAATCTATAGACCCAACTTCTTCCGAACTACAAAGCTGAGAGCCAAATCGCTTCTGTCAGGAGCCAAGCGCTCATCAACGCGGAGAGGGGAAAGAAAGAAAATCCGCATCAGCAACTCTTAATGTGAAAGTTTTCTTCCCAGACGACGAAGAGACACAGCAGCTGCAGAGTTGAAGCTACCAAAATGGAAGGTGCTATTTTGGGAGCGGCTTGCCTAACATGACTAACCAAATACTCTTCGTTAATTTAGTTCTCAGAGAGAGTGAGAAAGAGCCCAAACGACAGAGAGAGAGGTAGTCGGGCTGTAGGATTTCGGCTCTTCCTAATCAATCTGGGCAAAAGGCAAGGGGCAGATTCTGCGTGGGATTTTTAGCCAGAAACACTGAGAACGTACATTGATATGATTATCAGTTGCCACTTACAGCTCAAGTAGGTTAAGGCGGGCAGCCTTTGGGAGTGATCAAACAAAAGCTAAGGTGACAGTCCAGTCTGTGCTGCTGTCTCGCTCCCTCTGCTTTTAATTTTAAAGGGGCAATCTGTGCAAATAATACAATGATCATGCCAGCTAACATGTGCAGAGTGTGCTGTGCACAGAGAACGAACTAAGTTATTTACGTGGGTTATGTCATTTATTCTCGCAACTCTCTGAACTATTTATTATCAGTTCCAGGCAACACACGGGAAAGGGGGCTCATGCTGTTTGCTTGAACTCTCTGCTCACGGTCAGAGTCTCTGAGCCTCGGTTTCCTCATCTGGAAAACTGAGTAATAATAGACCCTACCGCATAGGGTTGTGTGACAAAGTCCCTGGCATCATATCCTCTGTACAAGACTATAATAGGCTATCAGCCTTTCTTATCACGTGTTTCCTGTTCTTCTCCTGTTGGTCAGTATGGACTCATCTCTGGCTTCAGATCAAAGGTGCAGATACATTCAAATCGTCACACATAGCAGGAAGGCATGTGGGCCGGTGGAGAGCTCCCCAATTTTGAAAGCAAGGATATGAAACAGACAAAGCGAGTTCGCTCTGCTAATGCTAAAAGCCCAGGGATCATTGGAAATCACCTTCAAACGGAACATCCGCTTGCCACATTCCACCTCTAACTCTAAGCAGGACACGGGATATAGATTTTGTAGAAACTCCGAGAGCTTCAGACACCATAAAACATATTCAACTATTGGCTTTTTCTAAATCCAAATGTCAATTCCTCCACTTTTAGATAGCAAGGTGTTTTTACACTACACTAATTTTAGTTGCTTGATTTAGCTGCATAATTACATTTCTAGATAACGACAGTGGACAGCGTTTGGCAGAGAATTCAATTATTTAAGGCTGAATTTTGGCCATCTTGACAAGGTTTCTCTGTAATTGATTCTCGTGTATCAAAGTGGCCACACTGTTACAATTCAGAAAGCTCCAGTAACAGCTGCAAGTTGACCCCTCTTACTTAACAGCCTGATACTGTTTCTAACTTTAGCTTTTGACTATGACTTTCAACACTGTGCTTCTGAGAAGTTACCAGGGAGGACAGAGGCATCTCCATGAGACAGCTTCCCGGGATGGGAAAGCTATTCATTACTTTGGGAAGGGCTGGGTCAGATTGGATTATGTCTCCTCAGTGTTATAAAATGGAAAGATCACTGGAGGAGGAGGCAGGAAATAATTTAGTCACTAAGGCCAGAAACTTACACATTTAGATGCTTAGTTTCCTAAACTAGAACAGAGGTAACAATATCCACTTATTCTTCCCCAAGACTGCTCCAAAGAGCAAAACTGTGGGAGTGTTTTGGAAACTGCAGAGTTACATAAATACGAAGGATCATCGTATTTATTACTATATTATATGTATAGATATTTATCTATGCATATCTATATCTATCTATCTATCTATCTATCTATCTATCTATCTATCTATATAGTTTTGGTTAAAGAACCTGACGAGTTCAGAGAGAAATGAGAAATACATTATATATGGGTCATATAGATATATAGCTATACCCTCTGCAGAGGGCATTTTCTTTTTTCTTTTAAAGAACTCTACGATACAGAAGTTTTTGCTGATCCTGAGTAATGGGTATCCACTTCCTCCTGTCTCTTAAGACAAGGGCTAATTGTTTTGTGACCCTTTTCATTTTGACTGCCAGGAAGCTCAAAGCCAAATAAGAAGTTCAACTCTGTCCATTGTGTTGGCCTTTACTGCCTGCTTATTTGTGCTCTTGTTTTCCTGTCCTCACCACCTCCAGTCCTAACTATTACTATTCACATTATCTCTGATTCTGATTGTATATTCATACATTACTGTCATGTATCATCCATAGTAGTTACATTTTTGGAACTGTAGGAATTGAATATATCCTTGTTCCAAACCCACCTCAAAAACATCATGAAATAATAAAACATAAAATTTAATGACAACCATTAAACAAAACCTCTTTTTCCAAACACAAGTTCTATTTTTCCAAATAGGAAGCACGTAGTATTACTAAAGAATAATTCTTTTTTCTGAGATCCGCTTTCTCTGCTAAAAGGCAGATAACCGCCTTCTGCGCATCCCTCCTCACCACTGGCTAGTATGTGCAGCTCATGATAAATGGTTGGTTATACAACATCTAGTATATGGTATTAAACCCACGGGGTTTTTTTGTAGGAACTTTGAAGATGTAGAAAAAGAATAAAGTAGAGAACAGAGGAGACAGTGGCGAGGAGACACAGGCCTCAGAAACACAGAATTCAAGCGAAGGGCCCTGCATCAGTATTTGCTATAGCCATTCCAGACAGGATGGCAAACTTGTTTCTATAAATGGGCAGATGATAAATAGCTCAGGTGTTGAGGACCTTAAGTCTCTTCTGTAACCACTCAAAACAGCTGCTGACACATGAAAACAGTTGCAATATGGAAACAAACACTGAAATTTGAATTTTCTATAATTTTCACCTGTCATGAGATCATCTTCCTTTGATTTTTTTCCCTTCTTGAAAAAGTATAAAAATCGTTCTGAGGGGCGCCTGGGTGGCACAGTGGTTAAGCGCCTGCCTTCGGCTCAGGGCGTGATCCCGGCGTTCTGGGATCGAGCCCCACATCAGGCTCCTCCACTATGAGCCTGCTTCTTTCTCTCCCACTCCCCCTGCTTGTGTTCCCTCTCTCGCTGGCTGTCTCTATCTCTGTCAAATAAATAAAATCTTAAAAAAAAAAATTGTTCTGAGCTTTTGAAGTTCGTAAAACTAGGTTTGGCTTACAAACCATGGTTTGCTGACCCCTAATTGAGAGCATATATTTTAATTAAAGTTCTGGAAGTCAGACTTCAGTACAATAGCAAATACACCCTCCTTTTTGGTTGCCCTCTGCTTCTCCACGGACTTCTTGATTTTCCCGTCACTTCCTTGGTGCTAATTCTGTGTCAGGGACTTCCATCAGGAGATTTTTTTGTTTGTTTGTTTTAGCCAGGCTTTGATTGTTCAATCTTACCCCCCCTCTCCAAAAAATAAAAAATAAAAACAAATAGAAAACAAATAAACAACAAACCCCACCTTCCATCTTCTTTCCCCACCTTCCATGATGACACTCCTTTGTCAGAGACTGCCTTCTCTTCCCCCCTTCCTTAGATTAAAGTGGCTCCTCTCTCGAGGTCAAACACTGCACCTCCTTCCCACATCCTAGAGCAAACAAGGATTACGCTGCTTGCCACCAGCCTTTGTGAGTGGCAGCCACCCAAAGTTTAAACAGTCATGTAGGAGAAGGAAAGAGAAAAGTAACAAGTGTTGGCTGGAGGTTGGGAAAGGACAGCACTCAGAGAAGACCAATTGCTGCCATATGGGTTCTGTTGGTCAACAGAGCCAACTGCAGCCTCATGGACCAAATTCAGTCTGAGGAGACGGAGGACAAAGGAGAGGAGGAGGAAGAGGATGTTGATGAGGATGATGATGGTTTGTCTGCATTGTGTAAAAAAGGGGTGATATTTTTAAATGGAAGGGTCCACTGTAAAATTTAGATCTATAGTATCTCTTGAAAACCTGGAAGATGTAGAAATTTTGGGCCACATTTCCTTGTATTAACAATCCCTGAAGTCTGGGAAGGATCTGCCTTCTCCGTAGCTCAAGAGAATCAGACTCTGTGAGACTATCTTCACCATTCTTTACCTGCTTCCTGAAAAGAAGCCAAATGTCAGTTGCCACTTGTCAACCACTGAAACAGAACAAAACAAAAAGCACAAAACAGAGTGTTTCTCTGACAACATTAATTGCACTCCCTATCTTTTGTACATTGACAGTGTTTCTCTGACCATTTGGATCTATGCAGAATATTGAACCACTCATACTGCGCCATTTCCAGGCCAAGTTGGGGAAGAGACAGTTTGCTATAGTATTCAAGGCCCTTCATGATATTCCTCGCCTTTAGTTTTCCAGATTCATCCTCTAATACACACTGTCCTTCTTTCTACAAATCACTTTTTTTTCTTCTGCAAATCAGTCTGGCAAGTTGCCTTTGCCATACACTTTTATAGATCCAAGCCTCTGTACAGTCTGGCCTGCAATGCAGAACTATACGTTCTTCCATCCTTCTTTTTTCTTTCTTTCTTTCTTTCTTTCTTTCTTTCCTTCCTTCCTTCCTTCCTTCCTTCCTTCCTTCCTTCCTTCCTTCCTTCCTCCCTTTCCTTCCCTTCCCTTCCAATTCAAACTTGCTGGCCTAATCAAATATTACATCTTCCGCGTGACAGCAGGCAGAATGAGCTACACTATCACCAATGTTCTAGAATCATCTTAGCAAGGTACACGAATTCTGTGAAGTGTGACTGCTCCTCTGGGAGGTAGACTGGCTCAGATGAAGAAGGCTGCCATTTCTTCTTGTTCAACCAATCACTCTGAAGTGGTGACTAGACAAACAAAGTTTCCCAAAATGTTTCCTGGGAGAATGACTGGCTGAATGGCTGCTTTGGGAAAATGTGAGTCAAGCTCAGGGACTGCAGGGGTCTCGGACAACTGAGGACTACCTGTATCTTTAAATGTGTCTCAAGTGGCCCGGGGGGCATACTGGTATAGTAGCAAAAGCCTGCATCTCAAAGTTGGAGAGGCTGGGTTGGGATGTTGGTTCTGTCATACTTTCGAAAATCTGACCTAGGATAAGACCCTCAGTCCTGAGCCCTAATCTTCTTGGGGGTGAAGTGACCCAACATCTGTAGCTCCTTGCAGGAAGGCTGCTGCCATGGAATGACTGGCTGTGCACACGTGTTCCTGGCTCTTGGAAGGTGTTCAAAAAGGTCTGGTGTGTTTTTGTTTTTGTTTTGTTTTCTTAGAAGGTCTTTAGTGTACCTGTGTGAAATTGTTTTCTAATCATCTCTACGCTATGTCAAGTTTGCCTCCTCTGTGCCCCACCAGTCCCACACTGATGTCTCTGTGGGAGCCTTCTTTCTGTCCCTTCACACGGCTGCTTGTTGAAGACACCCCCTTCTTCAACAAGCCGCCACATGCTGGCTCCTCTGGCAGCCTCCCCACCTTCTCCAGCACTCGCAACCTACCCCTCTAAGCCTCCAAAAGACCAACGGTGATTTGTCTCAGGATGGTAAAGATCTGGCTGGTGATCTCATCCAGGTGAGATCCATTTTATCTCTTCTACCTGATCCTCGATCACTGTGTTCTCCCGTCTTACTCATGGGACTGGGCATACAGCAGATGCTCAGTAAGCACCTGAGAATCATCTGTGGTGTCCACACGATGACACGGAGGTTCAGAGAGGTTATGTCACTTGCCCGAGTTTAAAATGCAAAATGTGGGGCGCCTGGGTGGCACAGCGGTTAAGCGTCTGCCTTCGGCTCAGGGCGTGATCCCAGAGTTATGGGATCGAGCCCCACATCAGGCTCCTCCGCTGGGAGCCTGCTTCTTCCTCTCCCACTCCCCCTGCTTGTGTTCCCTCTCTCGCTGGCTGTCTCTATCTCTGTCGAATAAATAAATAAAATCTTTAAAAAAAATGCAAAATGTGTGCTTTGTCAGTCACCAAGAACCAGTTTTCCCTTCCACACGCCCCTAGTGTCTGCTAGATCATCAAGGGTGACCACTCTAGGGCAACAACTTGAACCAGTGTTGACAGACTCCACTCACCACCAGACATGTATTCAAACTCCATCCAGTGCAGGTGAGAATAGCATGGAAGGGCTTTACCTGGCATGGACCTCAAAGGTAAATTCCCTGAGATGCTACATAATGCTTATGGTCCTGATGCTGGAGACAGACAGACGAGTTCTTACCATAGGGGACACTGAAACCGCTGAGCTGATTACCAGGGAGGCAAGATCTTCCACAGAAAAAGCTTCCACAGACTATGGGTAGGATATACTGAGCCACCGACCAGATGCTCCCCAAGTTATAGCCATTTCATTTGTATCTGCAGTGAGGGACCAATCCAACCGGGAAAGTGACATCCTGAGAAGAGAAGCTGTATCCCCAACCCCTCTTACAGATTGGTTTGGGTTCATATGCGTTAATGAGTTGATACATTCAAAGTTCTCACAAGAATGACCAGTGCCTACTAAGCATTACATCTCACTAAGACACTACTATTTCATCATTGTCTGACACTTCTTGCCACCACTGGCTCCACTCTTGCAAAAGCACCAGATCATAGTATTTAAGAGCTCGCACTGAGCCATACTGCCCACATGAAAAGCCTAGTTTCTACCAACTGCTAGCTGTGTCTTTTTCTGTAAATTACCTAACCTCTCTGGGCCCCAGATTCATTATCTATAAAATAAGAATATCATTAATAACCATAACTCATAGGTGGTCTGGAGAGGTGAAAAAGAATAACATGTAGACGTGTTTAGCCGAGGGACTGGCTCAGAGCAGACACTCATTAAATGGGTGCTGGTAGCTGTTGCAGTGGTAACAGCATCAGCAATGGCTGGTCTGGAGGATCAAACCAGCTCAATTCAGACCTCCCCAAAACCAGGAGTATCAAAATCCTTTCCCCCTTCAACTTCTAATACGTTAAATAAAATAGTGCTCAAAAAGTGACCTGCAATGTGCCTTCTTGTATAAGAGCTTATCGCCTTCTTCCATGACTCAAACCAAAAATTAAGACACAGGGGCTAACAAGGATGTGTGTGTGGCTTCTGCACATAGAGATATAGTGTTGAAACCAAAATATGAGAATTTCAATTTCAAGTGAGGGTTTATGGGGATGGTGAAGATAGTGCCTTTGAATCTGGGACACTGGGTCACCCTATTACCTCCAAAAATGGTTATGCAGATGCACAAAGAAAATTCCGGTAGGTCTTCTAAGTGAGGAGGCTGCTGATTATCATTAGAAACCCGAACCCCCAGTGGTAGAGGCAGTGCCGTGCTCCTCTTGGTTCATTAAGCACTTCTTGACCTGATTCTCCTCTGAAAGCCAGACTGACTGGCTGAATGAGCAAATCTAAGAATATCAACCCCACACATCATCTCTGCTGAGATCAACAATGCTTCAGGAACCGACCCCTGACCTGGCTTGGGATGAATGGCAACTGGGTTTCAGAATTTGTTGACCTTGCTTGAGGCAAACAAATGCTCCCTGGGGACTCTCGGAATGGGGGATGATTATCAGCTGCTCCCCTGGATTTTGCTTTGCGCCCTCCCTGTATCTCCTGCATCTGTGCTGCAGGTGCCTGCAGGAGCTGAGCACACAGACACTCCAAATAGCATGACCTCCAGAACTCATAACGGGGCCTTTCTGCCCAAACCCCATGCACATACCCTACTCCCTGTGAACTGGCTGAAACACCTGAGTTCTATGTGCATCCTTCTCTCCTTAGTGACTAAGCGCCTGGACTGGCATCTCCCAGTGTGCTCTGCACAACGGAAGCTTCATGAGATGCTTCAATGTAAAAAGAATCCTATGACCAAAGACATTGGAGAAATTCAGCTTGCTATCTCTCCGTCTTGGGGATTCGTGATGCTTATTAGCAGAGTAAACACCTAAGGAGTCCTACAAGGAAAAAGAACAGAAACCTGTTTGACCTTGTTTGATCCAGATATTCCCAAACTTACCTGATGACCAACTGACCATCTGTCCATCGATCCATCATCCACCCACATCCATCCATCCATCCATCCATCCATCCATCCATCCATCCATCCATCTTGCTATGTGATATCTGGCTATTGAAAGTTAACTGTGTGTCAATCATGTGCAAAAGTTCTTTACTCCTTCTCCTTTTCCCTCCTACTTCATCTTCATCATCATCATTATCATCATCAATCATCATCATCATCACAGTTCTACCATTTGAACAACTATTCAACACTTACTTTGTGCCAGGCACTGCACCAAGGTCATCACATATGTTCCCTCTGTTTATCCTCTCTATGGCCCCATGAAATAGATTCTGTTAGATTTTCTTACATTAGAGACAAGAAAACTGAGGCACTGAGAGTTGAAGCAAATCACAAAGGAAATATAGCTGGTAAAAGAGGAGCTGTACCTTGAACAGGGGCTGCAGAGCCCTGGTTGCTAATTACTTGGTGAAGCCCTTTTCTGGAGTATGACCCCATGTAAATATTCTAAGAAATGCCGGCCAGGAGGAAACTCAAGCTGAGTGGCCTCCTTATCTCCTTTACCCTCAACACCTCACTGGATCTGAACCACTCCGATAGCCACTGGAAGCAAAGGAAGACACAAGCAAAGCCAGTACAGAGAGCTGGATGGCACCTCGAGGCTTGGGGCAGGACTGGCTTCCCCTTCCCCCAAGACTTCAGGGAGTGGGGAAATACCCCCTAAGCAGAGAAGGTTCAAGGCCCATGGAAGTGGGCCGGTCACATGGGAACACAAGCAAAAAGCGAGCATGGGTGCGGAAGAGGGTGATCCAGGAGAAGGGGTGCCGAAGAGATTATCCTGCCTTCCTTTGCGATGCTGAAACAGGATCCCAACCTCCAGGGCTGTCTTATTCTGGGCTCTTTCCCATACTAATGCCTCTTCTGGGGAGAAATGGTGGTTCTTCCCTCATATTTTTGATGCATGGATCGCCATGGGAATTTTACCTTCATCCCACAAAACTGTGCATAACTCACAAAACGTTCCATACCATTACAGGGGATTGGTGCCCCCCCTGAAATTCATCTGGGGACCCTCAAGGAGCCTGTGGATGTCCATCAGCTTTTGACGTATGTGGCCAATATGTACTGTGCTTTTGCTAAAGGAGAGGCGTGGATGGAGTCAGCATCCCTTAAGTCGGGCTCATGGTGACAGCTCAGGTGACTGTTCTCACGTGGAATCATATTGACGGGCTTACCGGCACCATGACTTTGAGGATGTCGACCTGCCACTCAGAGCACACTCACCACAACTTGACAGGGATGAGGTTTTCAGAAAGGCAAGAAGGTCAAACAACTTGGGGAAGTGCTAAAACATTCCATAATGTAAAACCAAGTTAGACAGTATGGAACCCAAACACATGCCCTAACTCTCCCATCTAGGACTGAGCAATACTCCCAAGGTGGGGTCTGCCTTCTCTCTGCTGAAGATTTCACCTCCAGCTCCAAGCCAGGAAACAAATGCTAAGAACCCAAGGAGTGGGCGGGAGGCATAGTAGGGCTCCCACCAAACCAGCGCTGGGGGAGGATGGAGGTAGGAAACACGTGCTTGCATTTTCAGAGACTCTGCAGTCTGCTCTTATAGACAAGACAGAGATAGGAGGGACCCAGAGCCAAGCTGTGCCAAGCCGTGCAGCTGAGCATCTGTGAGGATGAGCCAAGGGGCTGACCACTGCAAATGGTTTCTTCACGATGTCATGGCCAGGCAGCTGGTGGCAACAGAGAGCCTCTGACAGGTGGGCTTCTCAACTTCCCGGATTAGCAGTGCCCTTCTGGGACACTCTGGGGACATCGAAGGAGGAACCACCCTAAGTGACCTCATTTCCTTCCTGATAGATATTACAACCTATCTTTAAATATTTTTCAACAAACCATACACACCCTTTACTTTTGTTAAACACTTTCTCACCACTTTATATATTAATTCATTTAATCTTAATAGCAATCTTAGGAGGAAAGTCCTGTTATTATCCTTGTGTTATTGATAGGGAAGCTGAGGCACAGAGAGGTTAAGTAACTTGCTCAAGATCACATAGCTTGTGAATGGTGAATCTGGCTCCAGAGTCAGGTATTCTGCTGCAGTGCTACCTCTCCAGGAAAGACACATTAAAAACAAAAACAAAAAAAAATATATATATATATATAGAGAGAGAGAGAGACATTATATATATATATATATATATATATATATATATATAGACAGCCTAAATATATATTTGACAGAATAAAAAGAATATTTTTGTTCTGTTTTGTTTTGTTTTGTTATAACAGCAATGTATCCTATTGGCTAAGAACTCAGATAACTGGGGCCACACCAAACTTAGGTTCAGATTCTGGATCTGAAAATTCCTGGCTCTGTTGCCCTAGGCAAATTACTTAGCATCTCTGAATCTCAATTCACTCACAGATTTAGAGGCAGCAAAACTTTTCTTACTAGGCTGTTGTGGAGAATACTCTAAATCACGTAGTAATGTGCTGAAAATATTCCTTGGGCTTGGGTCCACCTTTACGGCTAGCTTCGCTTGTGGTGGTTGTATTTTAGCACAAACATCTCTGCTTATGTGAATGCCAGGCATCTAAGTGACTACTCACTTCTTGCTCACTGGTTGACCCCAAACATTCCAGTTTCACTAATCAATAAATCCCATATTTGCTTAAGCTAGTTTGAGTTGGGTTTCTGTCCTTTGCAACTAATAGATTCTGGACCAATTCATTAGTGACGGTAAGAACAGCAGATACACACATGCGTAAAAGGAAGTCGGAGAAGATACATTTTGCTCATTTTTTTAAACAAACACTTTTATGGACCTAAATGCCAAATGCCATCATAAGCCCTTCAAAGACTAACTCTTTTAATCTTTTAACAATTCTCTGATATTGGTACTCATAACTGCCCAGTTCTAGAGATGAGGAAGCATAACACAGGGTTTACATCATTCCTGGCTAGTTGGGTGGGAGGGCCATAGCCAAAGCCATGTCTGCTTGCTTCCAAATCCTATTTTCTTTCCTCTGCATGCTTTGCATTACCAAGGAGGTTGATGTACTTGCTAACTAAGGAATCCTGGAAATCTCCAGAGGAGCGGGCACTAGTACTCAGGTGCCTGCATTATGAACACTGCCTCCGTGCTAAAACCTCCAGTAAGAGAGTCCTAGGAAAAATTGCATGGGCCATGAACAAGAATTCCAAAATACCTTTCCAGAGAAATCCCACTGCTGTGGCGCCATGCCCACACAGACTGCACCACCTCCAAACTGTATTCAGACCCAGAACTAAGAAACATCAACCTGAAATCAACCAACCACAGTCCACAGCTCTTCTTTTCAAATAATGTTTGGTAAAGAAATCTGTTTCCCCTTTCTACGAATGCTTATAAACTTACTGGACTGGTTGGTTTTTAGGTACTCATTCTTCTGCACACCCACCTATGACAGATCTGAACTCAACAAGTCAGCATTCCATGAAGCATTTACTGTGTTCGTTTGCATCTCCCCCAAGAAGACTGAATAGAGTGCAGTGTGGAAATTCACAGATTCCAGGGTGGCCGTTTGTTTGAGGATTACCACCCAGACCTCACTTCCTTGGAGACTCCCAGGCTGGCCTCAAAGATGAATGCTCTTTTTAGGACCAAAATAGAACAAAGGGACAAAAGGGAACTGAAGGATTTAAAATTAGGATAAAAAAAGAAAAAAAAAAACCCAACTTGGCACTGGAGTGGCCTTCCTTACCCGCTTAAACTTACCAATGATGCCCAACTTTTAGTGTGGTTTATCCCCATATGTTCCCACACTCCCACTGGGACCTAACATTTGCAGGCGCTATTTATCATTCTGGCTAGTGGTGTGCTCATCTGCCTACCTCGCTAAGCAGCCCTTGTTGTTATTTTTATAATTACTGGGAGTCTTTTTCATGTTGCACTCTGCCAGAGCTCCGGCTTACCACACACCTGTTATACTCGGAACACATGGAGAGAAGGGGGTGGGTCTGGCAGTGGAGGAAAGGGGAAGACGGCCTTCCTGCTCAACGATGAAAAGCAAAATCAAGAATAAAGCAGCAGACCAGAGCCACTAGGTACCTTTTTTTTTTTTTAAGGCTGTACTCTGTGCTGGTTTGTTATTTAATAAACACTCTCTGCTCACTGCAGAGTTTATTAGAACAAATGCTACTGTTTTCTTTCTTTCTTTTTTTTTCTTTTTTACAAATGTCAACTTATTTAGTCTTCAGAATGACTAACACTGAATATCATCATCCCCATTTTACAGATGAGAAAACTGAAACAAAGACAAGTTAGTACCTTGCCATTGGGCTCGCAGATGGCAAGTGGCAGATGCGGACCGCTTCTAAATTCAGGTGTTCCTGTGTGAGACGTCCGCGCTGCATTCTAATCAACATCCCTGCCATCCGCAGACGTCATCCTCACCACCGCCCGCGCGCCTCCTTCGTCACCGCCACCGCCATCACTGACACCACCGTCACTGCCACCTCCGCCGCCTCCGCCAGCACCCTCACCACCACTACCAGTATAAAAGCGTTTATTTGCTGGGCGCTTTGCTGAGTGCTCTACGGACAATCTCATGCTGTATTCACAACAACCCTATGTTCCCGATCCTGTTATTACATTTACTTCACAAATGTGGAAACTAAGCTTCAGAGAAGCGAAGAAATCTGTCCCTGCAGCTGGTCAGAGGTCCACAAGATTCGTGATGTTTTTAAGCTCAAAAGCCAGTTTTGCCTGACACCTATGAGAATGTATTTAACTCCGCGCTCCCTCTTCGCGACGTGGCAGGTGGAGGCATTGCCCACTGGGCATTTCGTCAAACTGGCTGCCTGCTCCTCACCCGCCGTATTGGAAGTTTGTTGCTAGGATGTGAGGGACCACCCCGCGGAGCTGGGATATGACTTTGCATGTGGCAGCTCTGCTACCAAACAATGTGCAAGACCAACTGCTGAGATTCTGAGCTCTGGCCAAGTAACATCCAGGAGCTTTGGCCTGACATCTGCTGAAACTGGCCTGTAATTCTCTTTGGTGAAGCCCCATGCACCCCAGATCCCTCCTGAGACGTCACCATCCTCACCAAAGCCCTCAGATGTCCCCTCCAGGGTGTTCCATTTGTTCTCCTTTGACTGAACACCAGCTTGGGGGGGATGAAGGGTGTCACAAAGAATATCAGGCTTGTTTTCCAAAACTTTCACTCCTGTCCATCTCTTCTATCAACTCCAGACCAGGCAACCGTCATTGCACACCTGAATTATTGCTGTGGCCTCTTACCTGGGCCCTGCTTTCAATCTTGTCCCCCTCTAATCTATTCTCCACAGAACAGCCAAACTGGTGTTTTTTAAAGGCTAAGTTCAATCATATTTGTCCTCTGTTTAGAGTTCTTAGTATTATTTCTCCTCCCTTTAAATTCCTTATAGAGTAAACCGCCCCCCCCCCCAGTAAGCGCTTCTAAGCCCCTGTGGTTTCTTTCTGGCCCCTCTCTGCCTCTTTCCCTTCTCCCATGGTGCTCCAGGCTCCCCGGCCTCTGTTCAGTTCCTTGAGAACACCGAGCCGTGGCATGGCTGGCATACATACCTTCTGCCTCAGTATGTGTGCTCTCCGTCACCCCAATCCCTGCCTCTGCCCGCCTTCCTCATCTCAGCTTTAATGTCACTTTCTCACAGACAGCCCTCTTCATCCTTGAACGCAACCCCCACTATTTTCTATGGATCCAACTTTTTTTTCTTTCAGAGCACTTACCACAACTTGCAATACAAATTTGTATGGGACTTGCTTGCTTATTACCTGCCTTCCCCAGAAACTTGTAAGCTCCAAGAAGGAAAATGAAGTTGGTTTCCTTGTCTCTGTACCTTCAGTGACTAACCCAATTTCTGAGGCAGAGCAGAGGCTAAATAAATATTTGTTGAATGAATGAGCAAGTGAATTAATTATTAACCAATTACTTAAGTGAGAGGATGAGGTCCGATTTAATCATTAGGGATGTCACACACTTTGCTACAGACAACTCGATACATCTTTCATAAATAGTTCATGAAGTATGAGGAACATTCTATAAATGGTTAAAAACATAGAATTTCTCTTCTCCCATAAAATCAAATACACTCTCAAAAGTCTGTCTTATGTGTAAGCCTCTAGTTGTCTTATGTAATATAGTAATTGCTGGCTTGATTAAAGACATCATTATTTTGAAGAGTTGCTCTTTTTCTGATATAGAAAGTGAAGGATCCATCCCTCATATTAACACATCATCTCCTTGGCATGCTATATGATTAAGGAGGAAATGTGATTTTATTTTTTGAGAAATTGATATTTTTCACAAAGCCAAGAGGAGCTATCAGAATAAAGGGATGTTTATTTGGGTGAATCACCAGCTTTGCACAAATCCCAAGTGCTAATTGCATAATGGGTCTTTACAAAATGCCATAATATGGGTTCGGCTGGTTTCTCTGTTTTTGGTTTGAAAAATAGATTGTTTAATAACCCATCAAAGCTACATGTAAACCAAGTAAACAATAGAGCAGATGTTGACTGCTGTCTTGTGCCTCGTAGACATAATTAAAGACAATGAGACACTCACAGAGTCCTATAAGAGAGGACAAAGGCAAACACAAAAATCAGTACAATATAAATGTAAACTACGTTTGCCGGACACCTGCTTTTTTAGTCCAAAATGCTGTCTCATATCTTCTGTGATGAAAAAATTTTGTAACATTCTCTATCTACTTAAGTAAATATATACCTCCTGTCCTCTACTTTTCAGGTAGACAAGACTATAAAAGCTAGTCTTTTCAACTGCATATTCACCTCAATTTCATTACTGCTAAGACCCTAGACAGTTTCCAGAGACTTTTTTAATTTTCTCATAAGCATAAATGTGAATAAGAACCAGTTAGCCCAAACTTTCACATTTATAAAAGAAAATTCAAGTCCTGGTTTGAGAGTGGGTCATCTGGGGCTCTATTCACTAGTCGTAGTCACTCATTTCATACATTTTTTAGGAATTCAACCAAACTGACATGTTTATTTCCTGAAAGCCTCACATATCTTTTTTTAAAGACAGGCACATTTCCTAAAATCACAATTTCACCTTATACAAAAATAATAATAATAATAATAATAATAATCCTATTGGATAGAATATTTCAAGTATCATTCCAATTTTCTAAATATTCTGTTTTTTTCCCCTCAAACTCCTACTCAGATTTCTGTTAGGTTTTCAGTTCCTAGTTCTACAAGGGCAAAAAAATATAACCACATGCAAAATGTAACGCATGATATAATTAAGAGAACATAAGTACAATCAAAAAGAAAAAAAAACAGGGCTTTTCTCTGCAGATATCTTGAAAGAGGCATTGAACATTCAATATACCACTTGATTATATAATTTTTTCCTTCTAATTAGGAAAAAAAAAAAAAAAGCTGAGGTTAAAATCTGTTTTCCGTGGCTTACTAGCCCGGAGAAACTTTCCAAGATCCAGAATACTCGATTCCAAAAACAAATGTCCTCACTCATTTTCAAAACAAAGCAGAATTCTTTTTCTGTGAGTAACTGAAGTGTTTTTTGGGTTTTTTTGTTTGTTTGTTCGTTTGTTTGTTTTCTTTTAAGCCTAAAAAATCCCATTGTTTAAAGAACACCTGAATTTCCTACTGATTTGTAGCAAATAGTGGTGCTGCCTCTGGTACTCCCCGGCTCCCTTGTCTGTTGTTTTTGATGATACAGAAGGAAGGGGGACTCTAATGTGATCTCGCATCTCTTTATGCTAATAAAATGGTGTCAGCCCATTTTCACTGACAACACCATAAAGCATAAACACCAAATGGGAAACAAATAGGGCTCTGATAACACTGTGAAACGGACCAATCCACCCTGAAGCACCTAAGATAGATTGCACCCCTCCTTCCCTTTTCTTTATAGAAAGGCAGTGAAAATGTCCCTAGGTGAATCTGATTACACAGGTGCACACACACACATGAACGCACGCACGCACACACGCACGCACACACGCACACATGATCTCTGAAGCTCAGGAAGGTTGTAAAGCACTGAATTCTTTTGATTTATGGAGCAGCTTGCACTGCATTGAGCAAAACAGCATGGCAAGCCGGGACCCCGCTTCCAGAAATTCCTTTATTAACACGACCAGGCCCCGCAAGTGAACAAAAGCAGTGGTGCGGGGTGTATAAATCATTAATACGGTACCGGGCAGTGACTGCATTTCCTGTGTTAGTTGGAGAGCTCCTCAGCACAACGGGGATTTGGGGATTGGAATTGGCTGCGGAGAAATGCACTCCATCATTCTCGGAGCGGAAGATTCCCATCAGCCCTAAGCTCTCTCCTCTCACCTTCCCCAAGTCTGAAAGCCTCAGTGTGTGTTGCAATTTATTCAACAATATTCCTAATGACTTCAAACTACAATCATGAAAAGCCTCAAAGTTGAAAGACCGTCCGACTCTTTCCCCTTTTGACAAGTTTTCCTTTTAAAAGAAAAGAGCCACGAGGATGCTGTCAAGTGCAGTGGTCTGTCCACAGCGATGCCCAGCAGAGACCGGGGTAGATGGCGGGGAGCCGCCCCAGGGAAGGGAAGGCTGAGGGGCCAGAGCAGAATCACATGCATAGGTGTCGGCTCCCGGGCCAGACCAATGGCTGTTACTGGCTCTTCCTCCTTCAAATCTGCATCTAAAAAATGAAACGATTCGCATCTACTCCCTAGAGGCCTTTTGTGGGGGATTAAATGAGGTAATCCATGTAAAAGTGCTTAGTAGTGTGCTTGTCACATAAGCACTCCATAAAAGTTATTGATTATTTCATTATTTTAATTATTTTATTATTATCATCATCATTGGAAGGGTGGCTGGCTTCTCTCTGGTTACCTAAAACGGGCTTCCACACAGCATCTCTTACTGCTTACCGAGAAGCCTCACTTTTTGAATGGAACCAAAAGGAGACTTAAAAAGAAAGAAAAGAAAAAGACTCTTCTCAAGAATCCTGAGTCACATGCTCTAAATGGAGACCCCCTGTGGAAGGTTCTGCCACTGCACCATGAAGGAAAATTTCTCCACTCAACCCTTCCTGCTTTAAATTCTTTCTCATTGCAAACGAGGAAGGGGAAAAGGAGGGGGTGGGGGAAGAAAGAAAGAAAGAAAGAAAGAAAGAAAGAAAGAAAGAAAAGAAAAGAAAGAAAAAGAAAGAAAGCAAGCATAGTTTTATACAGATTATTGGGATGAAAGAGCCTGTCAGAGGGTTTAAGTAGAGACGACAGAGGCAAAGCAAGTTGCTTGCAAGAGACACCTTTGCTTTTCTAGAAATTCTAGGAGTGGCCCAGAGGAAGACAGATTTAAAACTAGGAGTCCCACACCTTGCTCTTTTGCTTCAGAATAAAGAGGGTGAGTGATCAGATGGCAGTGGGATGCGTGCTCCCTGTCACTGGAAAGATGCAGGGTCTGAAAATGCACGTGCCACCAGGACAGGCCATCCTGAGCCTGGGACGTGCATCTGGGTACCAGAGCCCAGCACCCAGGTACCATCAGCACCCAGAAGGACTGTAGCAGGCCCCTGCCATATTCAAGCTTACGGGAACAAACTTCAGCGTGTGCCCAAGTCCCCTGCATCACAGAATAATGACATTCTGAACGGAAATAAATGAAGCCCCTGCAGTGTGATTCTGTCAGCTTTTGAAAGTAAATAACTTTGCTACTGACAAGAGCAAGACAATTTTTATTTTCCCTCCTCCTGTCACAGAGCATTAATTGAGCTGTGCAGGCACATTACATCCACCACCACCAGCAGGACTGACAGTTGACAGGAGGAGGAGGGAGAAGTCAGCCAGAACAGATAGGAGGGACCAAAGAACCCAAAAGAGATGCCCAGACTCCACGTGTCTGTGGCCCTGGTAGGCCATGGGTGCGCCAATCATGTGGATTTGGGAGAAATGGAAAACAAAAATGTATATTCAGCTTCGATAAACAATGCTACTTTTCTTTAACACAATCATCATTCGCTCATTCATTTCTTTAACAAACATCTAGTGGCCTCTCACCGTGTCCAGGTAGTGTGCGAAATTTCAAAATCTGTGCCATCCTTAATCTTACAAAGAACAGTATGAAATGGTTATTCCTAGCCTTATTTCTCTGAAGAAGCAACGAAAGCCCCAAATCAAGGAAAGCACCTTGCCCTTTGCTCAATCCAGGTGGATTAGCTAATTGAATAACACAGTTGGGATTAAGCCCTCAGCTCATGACTTCCATTCTATAAACACTCTAGAGATGCCAATACTTAAACTATGCTTTGGAGGGAACTGACACCAATTGGTTGTAAAAGCATGTAGGTTTCTCCTCTGAATTTTGCAAGACACTTAAGATGGACAGTTGGATATGGCCAAAAATAGGAAATGTGGGACCTTGCTGTTCATTCTGTTTATAGCTGCTGATATTGTTTGCTGTTAATGAAAGATTCATCTTGCGGGGAAGAGATCTCTGCGCTCTCGGCCCTTACCCTTGCACGAGAGCAGAACTCGCCCCATGCCTGGATTCAGGCAGAGTAAGAGAGAGCACAGCTACCGAAGGGAAGAGCAGGGATATCTGCCATTGTTTTTGATAAGGGGAATCCAGTCCTCAAGGTGAATCCTGGGCAAACGTCAAACACCAAAAAAGAAAAGGCTCATTAAGACTAAACCTTTTGTGCATTTACTCATCAGTACTGGGAAATCTGAGGCACTTAAATCCTACAGCTGCCTGTACTTTGTTCCAGAGCTGCAAAGGGGGAAAAAAAAAGTCATTACATCCCTGGGAACACACACTAACCTGAATGCTTTTCACTCTGGCTCCAATTCCTAATTTCGATTGTGTGTGTGTTTAAACACAACATAAAGAACATGATCAAAATAGGCTGAGGCTGCTCTCACCTAGAGCCTCATCAAGAGTTACGGCCAGCACATCCCCTCCACAACCCCCGCACGCTGTTAAGTACGCGGTCATTCCCCTTTACCTCATACTCTGACAACTGCCCTGCAAGAGCGGAGCAGGCGACACAAAGCAGATAACTAGAGTCTTGTTCTTTGCAAATGGGTCAGGGAAGGAATGAGCAATTCCAGGCCAGGCGTGACGGGGGATTCCTAGGAAATCCAATGGACAAAGCCAATGTTTCCCAAAGTGTGGTCCTACATTGACGGCTCACAAGATGGCACGTGCGTGAGCAACTCCACGGCCCCTCCATGAGGACAGAGGCCTTTGCTTACTGAGAAAATCTAAAAGACACCTAACAGTTCAATGAACAGGGACTGAATGAATGAATGTGTGAATAAATAAAATTTCAAAGAACATCGGGGAAAAATAATATCCCAGTTGTGGTTCTATGCCATTTATTTATTTATCTATTTCTTTCTTTATTTTTGGTTTGGCCAAGTCTTTTAGGCTCAAAATGTAAGTTAATTTTAAAAATATTAAGTGGATAATACTTGATCATCTGAAGTGATCTGTGGATGAGTGGACTGGTAAAAATTCGGAAGGGAATACTTAAATGCCGGGAATCTGAGAAACACTAGACCAGGTTTACTATTTTCAGTGTAAGAAGCCCACTGTTGTAAGCACCTCAGTGAGGTTTTACCGATAGGCCTCTCGGTGTGAGATCTTCCTTATGGCTTCCACCAAAACCCTCTCTCCATCTCTGAACCACAAAGTTGTTTCCAAATGTTCCACGGGTTTCTCCATGACTCAGGAGTGGCTTCCTCTTATCTAGTCAAAAGCCATTCATTTGTATCCTTTCTCCTTCCCACTCCCCTCATTTCAATATGGCCCCAGAGGATAACAGAAAGCCTGTGCTCTATCCACAGAGGCTGACACACCAGTACACGACCCACTTCCACCACGAGCTGCCTCCCTGTGCCTCTTGGCTCACGCACGCTCTCTTGCTCCTGCAGCTTCTGCACATGCCCTTCCCCACCCCTGGAACACCCTTCTCAACACACGACCCGCCTAATGCTGTCTTACCCTCAGCTCAGGAGAATCGTCACCTCCTTCCTGAGATCCCTACTGGCCCACCCATCATAAAAATCCAACAGCCAATACCCCCTCCCCTTATGTTTAAGCCACCACCCTGTTTGTTTCCTGCAGTGCACTCTCCACTATCTGAAAATGCCCTCTTGATTCACTTCACTTTTGTATCATTTATTCTTCTTTCAGTGGAACAGCAAGGACCTTTCCTAACTGATTTGCTGCAATATTCTCAATACCTGGCAAAAATGCTTTGTGTGGCCAAATGAAAGAATGAATAAAACGACTGAACGTGTCATCATATGTATCTGTGGAAAGCATGGCAATCACTGCCTGCCCTTGCTTTTAAGGTCTCTCTCAAGTCCAAATGTACACATGCATTCCTTCCTTTCTCCCTTTATTTTTTCCTTGAACAACTACTATGTATTAGGCTTACTCTAGGCATTGTGGGTAGAGTGACAGAATGGAGAAGTCTCTGCTATCCTGCTGCCTATAGTCTAACAGGTCAGAAAAAGCATAGCAAAAGTGCTCTGGAAGTCTCTGGTGCCGAACAAATACAAGAAATGTAAATTAACAAGAGAGGAATTAGAAGTGGGATCCTAAGCAAGAGAATGGAGTCATCTGCTTTTTCTCAGCCAGGACCAATGAGTCAGGGCCACAATATGCCGGAAGATCAGAATTAGCGGTGGAACCCCTTTCCCCAAACCCTGCCAGGAGCCAGAAAGTTCCACCCATAGAAGTTCTTTCCCACTCCTATGCCAGGCCCACAGATTGGATTTGGGGATCCTTCGCAAAGTCCCTTCTCTGAGTTTCTCCCTGCAGGGGCAGCCTACAGGTTCGCTGCTCATTTCTCCAGCTCGCTTGCACTCAGCATGGTTGAAGGGCTGGGGCCAGGGCCCTCCCGAGCTATTGTGCCTGCGAGCTGACCCCGTCTGACACAGCCTCTCTCAATGGGGCCAGCGCATCATGCAGACAGCCACAGGCCAGTGCTCAGCCGGGCAAAGTTCTCTCAGGGAGCTCCCGGAAATAGGAAACTTTATTGATGAATGGAACTTTCTTTGCTTTTCTTAATTGAATTAAACAGCACACTGGGACACCTCTCCTCCTCCATTAAAAAGGCCTCTGCAGATGGGGCAATTACGCCCACGCTTTGTCACTCTGCCTCATTCAGGGGATGACATCTCCTGCGCATCACCCAGCCCCCTTAGGCACCGACGCACCAACCTGATTTTGTTTACAATGCTGCAATTTCTTTCTCTTCCAGAAGACTATTATTTGCCTGACAAGCTACACTGTTTTTTCCCGGCCAATATGAATAAACAAGCATTATGTTTCCTCTCGGGGCAGAGAGCCTGGTTAAATGAATCAGAAAACCCTAAAAAAGACTGTCTACCCCCCGTCCATCAGCTCCCGGACAATTACTCAAGGGCCAGCTGTAAGGAAAACAGATGGCGCGCGAGCGCTAATAACGCGGGCCTCCTCCGCTCGGGCAAAGGCAGCAAAGCAGCCGCTTGTACGTTCTCGCTCGGAGACCGCGGCGAAATGGCAGGCGGAGCTGCCGAGTGGCGCAGGACTCGGGTCTGCGGGCTAGCAGATGCTTACGATTTCCACCGGCGAATGTCGGAGTAAATCATCTTGAGGCACAGGCGACCCAAGCAACCCTGAAGCCGACACCCCCCCACCCCCATCCCCACAGGTTCCCCAGTGGGAGAAGCACGGGAGGAACGCCAGCCAGCCCACCTGAGAGGCAGGCCTTCCCAGGCTAATGAGAGCCCCCACAGTTCAGGCCTTCTCTCCTTTGTGGGAAAAATCCGGGAAATGAGGAGAATCGGTTCACTTGCCAAATTATGACATAGGATCTCTCTGGAAAGAGACATAGGGACCTGTGTTCTATCAGACAGTCACCCAGGCCTAGAAGTGGGCTCATTCCAGCCACTTCAATTCCTTAAACAATTCAGACATGAAGATAATCTATCCTAATTCTTTTCTGCGTTATTGGCACTATTGACTACCCCCGATCCCCAGCACAATCTAATAAATCAACAAGGGATTAAGCCAAGAAGAAAGAAGGTGATAAAATGCCATTTGGCCCCCTATAAATCATCAGACAGAACAGCGCGAGGTAAGTAACTGGAATGAGAATTGAACTTTTCCACGAAGCCATAATTGTTATGGCCCACCTAATGTTTCCCAAATTTATAACCCTGGCTGGTGCAAGGGGGCCGCCCCCCCTCCTCCAGCCTTACTCCCACAGCCCACCTTCCCTGTGACTCTGCTCTGAGAACCAGTTTCTAATTAAAGACAGAAAGGGTTGATATGCAGGTTTCAGTTCAATTGCTTTCGATCTGAAGATGTCCACAGTGAGCAATGGCTTCATTTACTAGGAATTACCCTTTGTACAAACCACTTCACTATTTAAAACAAACCACATGGATCATCATTAAGTGGGAAAAATTACCAATCTTCGGATATTGACAGTGGCATGGCCCACTTTAAAGGCCCTCCCCCCACCTTTTACTGTGGATTTTAAGCATTTGACTTGTTTTTAAATTTAGGCTGATAAAAAGGTTCTGAGTGAATAAGATTTGACAGATGAGAAGCTTTCTTTGAACAGGACTGGGAGACACTGACAGTGGTGCAGAAATGGGGAAAACTAAGTTAATATGTTACTTATCCTCTTTCAGGGAGTTAGAACTCAGCGTGAATCACAGCACTGGAGGAGATCTGACACGCACTGTGCGTCAGAAAACAAACCTTGTCCGCTCTGTCCATAGCCTTGCCATACCCCACCATGTGATGGACCCTCTCTGGTGTGGTTCCCTTTGACTTAGGATGGGAAAGCATCTCTAGAGTTCCGTGGTGTGTGGGGGGGGGTTGTTTTCTGTTTCTCAGTGAAAAACAAAACACATTCTCTTTTGACCCAGCTTGTAGAAACCTCTCAGATTTGGAATCTCTATTCAGAATTTCCCCTCAAAGCCAGGGTAATTAAATGGGTACCTGCTTTGGAACTCTGGGAAGATTCCGTAGTGGGTATATGTGGGCTTGCAGCTCTCTCACATGGGAGAAGATTTGCCATCAAAGGAGACACACAATAAAGCCACTGCAGTGTATCAAGAACGGAGACTGAAGCAGGGACTTTCTGTGGACAGAAGACTGAAGCCAGATGCTCTGGACCTTACCTGTCCCTTCCACCTGAGAACGGTCTACAAGCACGAGATAGATACTACATACTAGAGGGACGTGGGTGTGTAGACATCCATGTGTACCTCGTATACGTATGCACGTGACGGCATCACTGGATTCGATATCTATCCCATCTCGCAATTCCAAACTGTAGTGCCATCTCCGGTGTTAAGAGAGAGGAGAAAGATTTAAAAAAAAGAAAGAAAGAAATCTTCACTGTAGGGAAATATCTATGTAAAGCAGAGTCACTAGGGAATATAAAGAAATGAAACGGAATCAAAGAATTTAAACACTGCAGGGCCTCTCCTTTGGTCTGAATAAATAGTTCTTTGTGGCAAAAGGGTTATGTCAATCTCACTTGGTCATTCACAGTAGACTCAGGCGTTGGGGTATCCCAACTGTTTTTTGTTTTTATGAATTGTCTCAGGAGCATATCTGGGAGAGTGTAGGAAGAAAGGCTGGATGTCATGGCTGAGTCAAAGAAAGCAAATGATGGAGGGGTTTTCCTTAGATATGAGATGAGAAATAAGTGCTGTATGAACTTCATTCCGGGAGAACATTTCAGTGAAGCCTCGGTGGCCCCTGATCAGAGGGTGTGCATTTAGAAAACAGAATGATAAAGCGTCCAAAATAAGATCGTGGTGTTTCAATTATTTTCTTATGTAATTGGTGATCTGAAATGACAAAGACTCCTGAAAGAGGTTTACTTCTTAACAATAATAAAATGTTTCTAATGACGGTGTTATTTATCAGAGATGTTACCCGATTCATCCATTTGATCAGCATACTCTGAGAATACACATTAGCCCTCTGATCATCAAAATTAAATAGAGATGCAATCTCTAGCCATAGAGATAGCTACCGATTAACAGCAGATAGGAAATATAGTGGCGATGTATGCATAGAAGACGTATAGATGGTATCAGTAAGTGCTCTGTGGAGACTGAAGTGAACGATTTCACACCCTTGATCAGCCAGTTGTCCAGACTGCTACATAAAAGCAATGACAGGGGACTTCAACACAAACATGGCAGCAGCGGGTAGCAGAGATGACCTGAACGTATGGCTCTCCCACCCTGACCGTGAGCCTTAGGCAGGGTGGGAGGTGTGGCTGGAAAACCAATTCTCAAACAGACAGGCAAAAATAATCGTCTGCCTGTACTATACTTTAGGCATTTAGTGAAACTCAGAAAAAATACATACGTACGTACACACACACGCACACACGCACACACGCACACTACATTCTGATGCTGTGTCACAGCATCCTCTTATCAACACTTTCACTGAAAGCTTTACAAGCCCTTTCTGGAGAGGGGGGTGCATCCCAAAGCACATTTCGGAACCCACCTCCATCTATCATCATATAGAACCACGATGCTGCTTTAGTCACTTCTAAATATTTGTTATGGCTGCCAACATTCCCTTTGAGCCTCCCCTTGCCAGGGCAGGAGTGTTTTCCCTCCTAGAAGGGACTGCTTGGTGGATGCTGAGGACGTCTGCATTTATCCCACAGACTTGTCCTTTTCATGGCAAGAATAACCGCTCACTCAAACTCACTGCCTTCTATCCTAAGTTGTGTCTACATGAGCAAGCCAATTTAACAATCTGGAAGGATGAAACATCAATTTATTAAAAAGAATAATGCACAAAGAAACAGTGAGAACACTGAATACCTATAACACTGTACCTGTTAAGTAATGCTGTTCAAATTAATTAGTAAATAACATGAAAGAAGTGAATAGAGGAGGCAAAAGATCAACTCATATTAATAATTTGATTAAATTCAACTGAGGCTCAGCATCTGTAGAAATGCTCATTAGGATACTCTTCTGGTGGGTAACTGGTGTAAAACACACACACACACACACACACACACACACACAGAGGCATTCACAGCAAAGGTGCAGAGATGGTCGAAACAGATGAATCAAATAATATGTTACCAACAGGCTCTTGGGAGATGTTTTCTGGCATAATTTACTTAATGAGAAATGGAATAAAACAATATTTAAAAGGATAAACCAATTTGTTCCTAAGATATTAAAACAACAAAAAGAAAAGGCTGGTCTCAAAAAGACTTCCAACAGAAAATACGCCTTAGAAACATTTTCTGGAGGCAACCAACTTGATAACAAATTACTCAAATGTTCAAAACAGCATTTTGACATTTTATGAATACATATATTCCTACAACACAGATTGAAATTTGAGGGTCTTTGGAGAAGGAGGCCCCTCTGAACACTTGTAAAGGAAGTTTTGTCAGCTACAGCCACACACAGTTAACAAATGGTACTCTTGAAGGGAGTCAATCGAAATACAGATAAAATGACTACAATCATTGTTAACTCTTCACAGAGCAGAATGGTGATCCTGGGAAGGCAACAGGATTCTACCTGCGTGATAAAATCTTTCTAACCCTGCCAATTCACAGGGACAGCCTCTGCCCAGAGACAGAGAGCTGGGCTTGTCCCCCCACCAGGCGATGTGGAGCTGCTTCCCAAGCCCAGCAACCAACTTAGGCAGCAGCCCTAGTAGTAAAGAGGGAGAGACAGCGAGGGTCCAAGGGAAACACCCAGAAAAAGACTCAGAGATACACAATGGAAGATTCTGATATATACACAGAATGGAAAATAAAACAAACACAGAATCCTTCAATAAGACCATTAAGGGGGAGTGGAGGGGGGGAGGGGAAAAAAAGCCTTTACACATGCCAACAAAGACAGCATCCTAAACCGCTGCCTTCATCACAGCATGGCCAGTGAGTTTGGAGGCAGATTCCAGGGCTGACACGCTCCAGAAACCCAAAGGCTCAGATCCCAAGCGGACTGAATAAATCACAACCCAGACAAACTTAAGAAAACAAAAATAGTGAGCGCACACACATACATACATGTCTTTCCACTCCCTATTAAAACAGCTAAATTAAAACTCCAGGCATGCGAGTGCCTCCACAAAGATCCAAACTCTTAGCATCAAAGGGGTCTCGGACTCAGGTCCTCAAGGACGCAGACACAAGAGAGATGCAAGTAAAGAAAATGCAGTTTGCAATTTTAAACTCCCGGCACCCAGGCTCAGAATCAGGCATTCAAAGTATTCAGAGAGGCGCAAAAACAGCGGGGCGCGGGGATTCTGAGCTCTGCAGAGAACTAGGCGCCTGGATGCACCCCTCCCGTCCGAAAGCACAAGCCCCCTCCCCAAACCCCTCCAGGGTCCAGAGCGCAGCCCAGCGGTGCGGGTACCCAGTCCACGGAGCCTGAGCCCCGGAGGCAGCCACCGAGGGAAGAGCGCGCCTTACCTGCTGTAAGTACATAAAAGTCAAGGCACACGAGAGCTGGGGACACATGCCCACGTTGGGGAGCGCCACGCAGGTGGCCCCCGTCAGAGGATGCTGCATCGTGTCTCTCTGGCGCCCGCCGAGCACGAGTGGGGACGCTCGCATGCAATCACTCCGCTCTTTGCCTGGTCGCTACAATTTTTTTTTTCCTTTTTAATTTTGCTGATTATCTAAGTCAAAACCCGGTGGCTGTCCCTCCTCTTCTCTCTCTCTTTCTCTCTCTCCCTCCCCCCCCGCCGCACCCCGCGCGCGCCAGTCCCTCCTCGCTGGCTTCCTTCCTTTGGGTTTGCTAGATCGTGGCGTTCATCTGCCTCCAACTAAGACGCTCCAGAGGGCCAGGAAACTATTTTGTTGCCTTCGTGGTTGTACCCTTTCCCCGGTTTGTTGGGCCTGTTTTCTGATGCCCCACAAAAAAAAAAAAAAAAGAAAGCTAAGGGCGAGAGAGAGGGAGGGGAGAAAGGAGAGAGAGAGAGAGGGAGAGAGAGAGAGATTTTGACTCACACTGAGGCTCACTCCGTTGGTGCTGATGCTGCGTGCCTCCTCATTTGTCAAATGGGTCCAGGGGCAGGGTTGGGTTTTTTTTTTTTCCCCTCCCCTCTGCCTTTTTTTTTTTTTTCCCTCTAAAACGACTCACCAAAATTCAAATTGTGTCTGCTAAAAATCTCCGCGGGGCGGGTGAGGAAGCGAGAGAGCGCCCCACATCGCCAGCATCAGGGCAAGGGGGACAATTAATGCGATTGCCCAGCTGGGACCCAGACTCTTAGATTTTGGTAGCGGTTTGTTTGCCCGATTCGTTGGCAAATAAACACAGAAATGGGATTCCCCCTCGAAAGAGTGCTGCTGAGACGACGCCAGGGGCTGGGGGCACGGGGAGATGGGGGCTGCAGCGCCCAAGGCAGGGCGGTTTCTGGGGGCCCCCAACCCCAGCAGAATGGCGAGGCAGCGATGCGCCCCCAGGCTTTGGGGCGCAGCTTTCGCTCTGCGCCTTGCCTTGGCTGTGCAGGCAGCGGCTAGCACTCGAACCAGCCTGAGCCGCTGAATGGGGAAACCGCCCTGGCTGGCATGGAAGTCAAGCCTGTTGGACTAACTAACACGCCAGCCCCGGGTGACTGCAAGGGGGCTTCTCCAGCCCAGAATCCTTGCTCTTCTCAAATTATAAATGCACAGGGTGGGGAAGTCCGTGTCTTATAAGCCATTGCTCTGTGGGCTGCAGTGGGCAAATTACAGTGGTTTATTTATTTTATTTTTTCTTGCCTGGCCAGCCCTCCTTGGCCAAATTAGCATTCCGCTCTTGCAGAGTGGTCTCCCCCTTCCCTTTATTTTATGAAGTAATAATTATTCATTAGTAGATTTCGTTAGTCTTTATGCAATAAAATAGGATGTGATCTGCAAATCAAAAGAAAATATTAAGACTCTAACGCATCGTTGGTCCCCACAAGGAAAAAAAAGCACATTCTTGGCAGCAGTAAAATCATGATCAGGAATAGTAGTCTTATATTTTGAAATAGATTTTGACCCAGTGATTGAATTTTCTTTTTATTTTTCAGAGCAAGAGGCTGTCTGAGCATCATCTTTTTTGATTCTTGAGTTCCCTGCAAGAAACCTGGCTGGGGGCTTGCCACCAGCCTGCAGGGTAGAGCACACCCTGAGAGGTATGAGAGCACCCCAGGAAGGAACACCTCAGGCAGGACCAGGGGATGGCCTCAGGGGGACATCCCTGCTGACCCCTCCGTGGGGCTCATGGAGCCACTCTCAGCCAAAGTACAGCTTCTGAACTGAGCCATCAGCTTGAAAGGCACAACTCACTTTGCAGACTAATCAAAATGCTTTCTGAAGAAAGGGAAATTAATTATTCCACGGCTCTATTTTTTGTTGTTCTGTTTTGAAACGCCATCGATAACTGTGAAGTCTTTGCTATGCCAACACTAGGCCCCGGCCAGCCTTTCTCCTTCTATTCACTTTGCAAAACCAGTCACTCCAACACCCCAGGACTCACACAGTCCATAATTTAGAGGGGGCAAGCTAGCATGTTTTACCCAAAGCAGAAGTTGCTGTGGGGGTTAGGGGGCTTCCGGCTGGTATTTTATGCTGCTGGGTTGGGGGGCAGTGTTTCGTTTGAAAAATCCTTGCTATGTGTTGTCTAACAAATCACATTCTCTGGACAAGGTCTGATTCACAAATAAACTGTTTCACTCTTTTCTTTCTTATCTTACTTTCAGCCTGTCTTTTATTTTTTATTTTGCAATTCACAAAATCAAAGAGAAATCCACTCCACAAAACATACATGGAATAAAAGGTCAGAGATTCTGCCTTTCACTCCCCACTCTCTCCTTCCCATGCTTTCCAGCTTGCTGTACTGACAGGGGTTCACCCTTCTTTTCTGCATTTTTTTTTTCTTGCCGGCATTGGAAAAGCTTGTAAATGCCCCAAGAAGAAGACAGAATTTTCCCTTCAGCTCATTTTCATAAGAAACATGATAAATAATACATGGCACTTTAATAAGACCTTATCTGAATGGCTTAATGAAAAACAAATACATTATGTAAAGAACCAATAACTGTTCTCGGCTGCACTGAGCCAACGCTGGTTTTCCGGTCCGTTTTCTCTCCAAAGTTGCAAACCCTCAGTGGTGATTGGATTCCTACAGACCCATTTTGCAATAATGGCTCAGACTTCTCTTTAAACCTAGGTCTTCCCAGTCAGGCACACTGGAAGTCTGCAGAATGAATCATTGGAATCCAGACCTTCTAAATTCACCTCAAAATGATATGGAGCCGTTCTCTGGATGACCGAGTCTGAACGTCCCTGCACGAGTGCATACAAACAGCACGGTACACAGACACGAGCACACCCCTGCACACCCCCAAAATGGCAACTGCACAAAGGAGCAGTCAGGGAAGATTCCACAGCTAATATCAGTGCATGTTAATCAGGAAGAGAGCATCCAATGACCCTAAATCAAAAGGTAATGCCGTATCTGCAAATACCGCTCACTTGATGACAAAATTCTGCCAGCCTTTCCAGCAGCATCTGGGGAGGTTGAATTTGAATTCCGTCTCAACAGAGACTGGGAAAGAGCCACATCGATGCCACTAGCCCCAAATGATTCTTCCACACCAATAAATGGGAGAAGTGGGGAAAGAAAATACTCTTCCGTCTCTACAAAGAATCCCTGGGCACTCCGTATCACTAGGGTGGAGTTAGTGCATGCACATTCAAGGGCCACCCTCCTGCCTTTCAGCTACAAGGACCCTTAACTGAATGGTCACACATCCCCTGTAGGAAGCAGAGAGTGCTGGAAAACCAGCAAGGAACAATGCCATCTTCAAATGGAAGTTCCTTAGGCAGAAGGCAGCTGCGCACGTTTTAATTTGACCCACACAACAGTGTTTGTCACTTTTTCCTTCCCTCAAATCTGCCAGCTATTTAAAAGAATAAAAGAAATCACTTTGGTTTTTACTCGCTTCCATAAATCCTTATTGTCCCTTCCTAAGGCTGTCAAAAGAGCAGGCATTTCACTAAAGTGGGATCTTCTATGGGGGTTTTCATGCCCCAGAGCAAGAAAAATTCCGCTTAGACCAAAGTAAGACCTCTTGATCTTAAATGTAATTATCTGTGCTGGGGTTAGCTTCCTGACAATGTCCAGGAGTGGCTCAGAAGTATTTTATTCTCACTTCCACATTTTGATAGGGGCAGCTCCCTAGTCCAATCCTCAGTAAGGTGAGAATTAAAGTATCTACAGGAAACCTTATCTCTGTCACAAGCACTTTGAGTCACCTACTTGTTCAAATACTTGGAGGACATTTAGTGTTGACTGCATTCCAGGCCGTGTTCTAGCCAGTTTTTTCATCTGTAAAATGGGGCTAATAATAGCTCCCTCACAGAATTGCAGCGAGGCTCAGAGTTTTTTTCTTCCCTAATTCATGGACCATCACAATAAAAATTTAAAAACAGTGGAGAGAGTGCATGAAATTAACAACTTAAAAACTGTTTGCCAAGTTAGTACACACACACACACACACACAGATGCATGCACACAGACGCACACTCACACACACCATCTGTCATCATCACCATTTCATAAAGGAAAGGGCATTTTATACCAAAAAGTAAGAAGGACATAATCTCAAAATAAAGGACAGCCCTTCAAATTGATTAAATTTAGGTCTATTAAAATTTTCACCAAATTGCCCTTAATTTTCTCATTTAGCTGCAGTCTGTTGAAAATGTCATTACGGAATCAGATGACTCTGTGGACCAGCATTTGGGAACCACCGAGATAATGAATGCAAAGTGCTTCTTAGCACAGGCTCTGGCACACCAAGTACCAACAATACACGTTCACCGTTGTGGGGATGCTCGCAAACGGCAGAGAGTTACACTCACGAGGCCTGAGAACTACCCTCTTCACCCCCACAGACTCACTGCAGCACAACTCAAGCCTCAGCGCCCTGAGCCGCAGAGTCACATGCCTGTCACAAAGGGGAGCTTAACAAAAGTCAGACGGGTTGAATTGGTGGACTCTCCAGAGTTTATTCACTTTCCTCAATGACATAGTGGTTGCAGCCCTGTTCATTCAAGGCCACCTGAAATACGACAGCTGTAATGAAGTATTTGGGAACTCTTTCCGGCTCACATGAGGGCCTGCAGTGTACTGTGAAGAGGGGGACACATCTTTTGGAGTCTCACTGCTTGGCTGTGGAGTCCCAGCTCTGTCTTATGCTTCTATGGCTCCTGTTAAATATCTATGGAGTTATAAGCTCTTAAAATCTTAGTTTCATTCTAACAGGGAATGATAATAATTTTGCCTTCCTAATTAAGTTGTGAAAAGATAAAATAACGTAATACACATGAGTTCTGAGATCGGTGCCTATCACCTAGCAACGACTCGGTACATACTAGCAACGATTATTATGGATTACTTTTATTCTCAGTCCCTGACTAGTTAATGACATAGACATTCCTCTTTTTTTGCTAAAAATGACACAAACAAGACCAACAGAGTCAATCTATTTATGGAACAACTGACTCCAAATTCATTTTCTTTGTTTTTGAGAATTCTTTCAAATGATACGGTGTTTATACGAAAATGTATAGACATCAGTTTTTTGCCCTGGTCTTCTGAGTACAATAATTTATTTAACCTTGCCAAGGTATCAGATGAACACAGACTTTCGTATAGTGCTTGTCAACTAAATTCTTCACCAGGTCAAGTCTTTTGCTACTTTTTGGGGACTGACTAGTGTAACACATGCTAAGAGATTGCTTCTGGCCAATATGGTTACCATATTGTTTTTTGAATTTCCCCAAAGGCTTTAAAGTCGGTTTTCATTGCCCCAGTTTACATAAGAAGGAACTGATGTTGCAAGAGTGTACGCTTGGACCTGTTAATAAGGGATGGGGGCAGTGTTTACAATCAGGCCAGAAAATGTTCTTTTCCATCATCACACTGTCCCATAGTAGAGACACTTCTGCCAAATCATCGTTGTCATCACCAACATTTTATTTATCATTGTTTGGAATATCTAAACCTGACAAGCATGCTCTGGAGCATTACTCTATGTCTGTACAGCTGTGAGATTTCCTCTTTCAGGAATCTACCAGTCCCCTTGGCCACCAAACTTCGGAGTATGAAATTTTCCTAGCTTTCTAGTCCCCATTGATTATAGGAGGAGTAGGTCCCACCTGACTCACACTCTAGCTTAAGCTTTTCTAAATAAAGAAGTAAATAAATAAATACGTAAATAAATAAATAAATAAATAAAATTAATACGGTTCTTTAAAAGAAGAAGAAAACACTTTCATTTGCCAACACCTTCCTACTACCAACTCTGACAAAAGTTGAAAGTTACACAATGTTCTAGCAGAGCAGCCAACTGGTACCCCTCAAGAGAGACCCAAGACACACCAGACAGAACCCTAAATTTTAAAATACCAGATCAAGCAAATAACCTAAGTTCCCATTGGAGCCTTCTTGAAATAATAGGCTCCAGGGGGTGATGCTAAGGGAGAGTGCAATGTTTGGCACTTGAGAGGGTGGGAGTCTGTTTCCAGTGCATTTCCAGTGCAAAGGACAGAATGTAAGAGCGTGGGACAAGGGACAGTAGGCGGCAGAGACAAAAACAGCTAAGTGGTGATTTCTCCTAATGAACAAGTGGGTGGGAAGGTCTACTTTGGGAAGCCTCCACACCCCACCCACTCTCTGTGTTGTGACTTTCTGGATGGAACTCGAGCAAATCTGAAGGCAAACAAAGCCTGCAGAAGATTCTATTTTTCCTTTGTAATAAGCTTGGCTACAAGGTTCCTTGACCCCATAAATGCTCAGAAATATTTATCTTTATGCAACATGAGTCACCTTAGGAATCTCCTATTAGAAGTCACTTCACCTCTAACATCTCAAGTTCTGGAATAATCCTTTTTGACCTTAACCTACCCAAGGTCCTGTCTTGGCACACAGGCAAGAGCAACCACAGGGTTCCTCAGTCCCTGGCATTATCAGTACACCTTCAAAGGCTGCTAATTGTTGGTGCTGAACTAGGAAGGATGTCAGGACTCAGAACAAAACTGGGTCAGTCTGAAAGAATCAGAAGGCTACGTAGCAAATGGATTAGATACTCAGCAGAAAAACCTTCTTGGTTCTCAAGGTCTCACCTCACCAAACACACAATCTCTGGAATTCCAAGTCTTGGTCCCCAAACTACAATTCCCATTTATGGCACCTCACACTCTTACAGCCTCATCTGACCTGCTAGCTCAGGATTTTCTATTCCCCGTCTCTGGCCTCCATCACAAGAGCCCACACATAAAGAAGCTCAGCCCAGGGGCTCCTGGGTGGCACAGCGGTTAAGCGTCTGCCTTCGGCTCAGGGCGTGATCCTGGCGTTATGGGATCGAGCCCCGCATCAGGCTCCTCTGCTATGAGCCTGCTTCTTCCTCTCCCACTCCCCCTGCTTGTGTTCCCTCTCTCGCTGGCTGTCTCTATCTCTGTTGAATAAATAAATAAAATCTTAAAAAAAAAAAGAGAAGCTCAGCCCCTCCTCATATTCTGCAACACATCCACTCATAAGAGGCATGTTTAAGTTTAGTAGACAGAAGACTGTGGAAGTGTAAGGAAGACTGAATAGAAGAGATTCTCGTCTTAGAAACACAATTCTAGAAGGATTGGTTTGTATCATATCTTTGCAAATGTCATTTAGCTATCTTACCACCATTGACTTCACAGTCAACTCTCCTAGTTCTAGACTTTCTCTGCCGTACTCCCTTTTCCTCTTCCTCTGCACAGAGGGGACCAGAGAGCAAATTCTCATTCCCACCTCTTTTCCCCACATTTTTCTACTCCTTGAAAGCTTGTCATCAGCTGCCCCTGTGCCCTTCAGTGGATTGATTCCCTTCTAACCCAAGTTTGTATCAAACCATTTTCAGAGGATTTCCTGCATCCACTGTTAAAAGAAAAACATTTCTTTCACCTGGTTTCAGAAAGAATAATTCAACACTCTTTGCGCACAGTGGTACATATGAGAAAAACTGTATATTTCCCTGGCTGGACCTTCTTATGTGCTTCCATGGCAGAATTCTTATGTGTTCCATAAACGCAAGATATTGTGTACCCCAATTGTCATCCCCTTGGATGACCCACGTCACATCATGGCTATGCTACTTTTCGTATACCTGTGAAGGATTGGCAGCAATCAGACCCCAATGGAATCCTCCTCACCTCCACCCTGACCTCTCCTCACAGGCTACTCCTCAGGTATGATCATGTCCCTCAAACAGCCTCCTGCATGTGTCAGTACGAAGGTCCTATCCTCGCTACTGTCTTAACATCCCCCCTAGACAAAATGTGTACACATGCTTCTCTTCATCTGTGGACTTGTCTGCGTGTTAATGGAAGCACCTCCCTTCTATTTAGTTAACCTTGAAACATCAACATTTGCCCTTCACACCACCCTTTGTTGCTCTGAATACTCAACTGATTCCCAAATCACCTCAGTTTCAATTCTCTGAGCTCAAACTATGAAGCCTCTTGATTTTCCATTGCTCCTACCCCAGTGCACTGCATTATTCTCTGTAGCCTCTATTGAAAGAAGAAGAAGAAGAAAAAAAAAAAAAAAGCAGTGCTTTCCTAATTGGTTCCTTTGCTCCTGGTCTCAGTTCTTCCCAACGCACATTCCACATTGACTCCAGGGGAGAATTCTACATAGACAAAACCAAACACATCAATCTCCTTCTCAAAAGATATCACTGACCCCTCCCATTGCTGAGGTCATGAAATTAAATGCTTTAACTTGGTACTGCACCTCCTATCTCGCTACATAGCTAGCACTTTCTTTCATGCACCTCCCTTTTTCCAGATTCTGGTCACCTCACACCTGGTCTTGTAATTGCTTATGCCCAGTGAGTATTAATACATCTACAAATATATGTTCTTTGGCTTGAGTGCCTTAATGATATGAGTGTGCAAATCCAAGAATGCCCAGTGCGTAATTAAATAATCCCAGAATGAAACATGCATCTTTGTACGTTTTGCAGCGTCGAGATGTAGATGAGGATGGCAGTACCTAGGTGTGTTTCCCTTTATTCTTCATAGGGGCAGTGCTGGATACATACTGATAGCACTATGTTACCCATGAGGATACAGGAACTCAGAGGGGATATGTAAGCTTTCTGCATATAAATGGGTCAGCCAGTGTTGAGGGTGAGTTCCTTGTCTGTTTACTATTTCCTGCCATCCCATTCTTTGTACACTGACATGCACATACTCCATGAGAACTTCATTTTTCCTCTCCAACATCGCAACCACATCACCCGAGAACACCACCTGACTTAGTGCGGTGGATGCTTCTCGAATATTGGTCAAATACATGAGAATATTTAGAATGGCAACACAAGTCTCTCCTATTTCCATGCTCCAGAGATCCACTTCATTCTCATTGGCTCATTCATTCATTCATTCATTCACTCATCACCTACGTCTTGAATGTATGTGTTGAACCCAGCATGGTGTTGACCCAGGAGATATGCTGATCAACAAATCAGGAGATGAAATTCATATCTTAGATTAACCTGATAGTTTTAAGTCATCTGGTTTAGAAAATTACCTTTTGTAACTCTGTATCAACATGTGAATCAGCACTTTCTCAATATTATGCAACAAATGAAAATACTGAAGTGAATTGGATTATGAGGCTAATTGAAAACAATATCAGTTACCTATACTCCCAATACCAAATATTGGTGTTCATCAAAATAGCCTCATTTTTCTCACTGATTGGCTATATATACTAAATGTTTCACATCTGCATTTATAAAATTCATCTCTACTTTGCCCCTATCATCTGTATTATAAATGGGGTTTCAAGTAAATTTCTTTGTATAAGGGTTACTACTGGTATAAATGTGCTTATATGTTTGAAAACAACTGGTTGCCTTGTGACACTGTGAGGCTTAGATCATAGGTTTTCCTTCTCACAGGAAAAGAAAAATGAATTAGAAGGGCGTGTTCTGGGGCCACAGAGTTTAATCTAACCATATACTGCCTTTTTTAAAAATAGTAAAGTAGCTATAAAGGACTGGGAGGCAGATTGCCCACTTTCCAATCTTGGCTCTGTTTTGTACCAGCTGGCTGACTTTTGGCAAGTTACTTAAAGTTCCTGGGTCATGGGGTCCTTATTTATAAATGAAAAAAACATTCTTTCATAATTGGGTAACACTGGATGATATATGTAAATTGCTTAGTACAACCCTTAGCATCTAATAAAGGCACTGTGCATGTTATCTTCAGAGCTGTATGGTGATGATGGTGGTGGTGGTGGTGGTGGTGGTAATGATGGAGATGGAGATGGTGATCGGATGGTGGTAGTGGTGATGATGATGGTGATGATGAAAGTGGTGGTGGGGGTGATGATGATAGATGTGTGTTGGTGTTAATGAAAGTGATATGTTGTTGGTTGGGAACACAAGGGTAAGGCAATACAAACTGGCCTCTGTGGGAAAGACAGCTCCATTCTCTCTAGTTGGAAAGAAACAGAGCCATTCTTTTTTTCTCTTGTAGGGCAGCCCATTGCTACGTCACTACCGGCCATTCTCTCTTAACTCTAGTGTTTCCAGCTAAGGAAGCAATTGGAATCACTGCTACCACCTTGCCTCTCCCTGCTTTCCCTCCTTATAACTGGGCCACAGACATCTCTAAGGAGCCTCTCTTACATGGCAAGCAAGAGCCGACACCACTATTCTTCTGGGTAACTCTGGGGGATGTTAATATTTTATGACCTCTTTAGTGAAAACACCAAACTCCAGGGTGCTGATACTTCCTCTAATATCACTTAGATTCTCAGCAGGCTTCCACCCTTCCTCTCCCTAACCTCCGCCTTTCACCAGCCAAGCCATTCCAACATTTTTTTCCCCCTCAGAGCCATTGTTCTATCAAGAGCCACATGATTCCAAGAAATGTCATAAAAAATAATAGCAAAGCTAAGAATCATTGAGCATTTACTGTATACTAGGTGCTATGCCAAGTATTTTACATTCATTATCACAATTCATCCACGCAGAAACCCAATAAGAAGGTAATCTGACCCCTCCCATTTTACAGATGAGAAAACTGAGGGTAGGAGAAGATAGATGATGTTTAAATCCATACACTCACGCCCTAACGCAAGTCAGTGTGATTTCCTTGGCTCTAACCTTCTACTTTATTGCATAATGCACTTCTAAAAGTGGTTTTTAAAGCAGCATGTTTGAATGTTGAACAATCAATATAAGGGTTTTCTGAGAGTTGGTTCTTTCTCCCAAAATTAAACTGGATTACAAAACTGCAAACTATGGTTCCGGTAGATGCTGCCTCTCCCAGACCCCTGAGGGCATCTTAAACCACCAGTGTTATCCTGTTGCCATGGAAACCTGGGCCAGGGTAGAAAAAGCTCAGGCCTTGACCCAATGCCTGAAGGAGGTTGAGGTGACTATCTTTCCCCTTTCCTTCCACAGGACATGTGTACAATGCATCTCAGGCAGCAAAAATGCTGAGATTTGATTTTGAGTTTTGGTCAAACAACCATACCGACAACTAGTTTATTGCTCGCTTCATTGAGACTACATCAACGGCTTTTGAAAATACAACTAGGGAAGAATAGCTTACAAAACAGAGAAATGCATATAAAATGGAGGGGGGGGATGTGGAGTAAGATATAAGCCCACATTTATATGGTATGACCCCATGTATGTTTAGTCAATCTATATCTCTAATTTATACTCTCCACTTCTAAGTTTGTTACCTTCTAATCTAAAGCTGTGTGTCTACATAGATGTTTCTAAAGAAAGCTTCAAGGAAACACCCACATGTTAATAGTAATTTGGAGACTACTGGTGACTTTTATTATTTTTTATTGCTAATTGCATTAGCCAAGTTTCTGTAATGCACATGGGGTACTTCCATGAGAAGGAATAAGATTTCTCCTCCTCCTCCTACTTCTTGCTTTTTTTTTTTTTAAGTGTCCCAAGGTGCAGGGTGAAAACACCTCTCCACGTCACAGGCCAGGTCAGAGCCTCGCCATGGTGAGAAGGGGGGCACGGTTTGCCAGGAATGAGCTTTTACCTCCTCACCATCCTAGCCCTTTAGAGATAATGTGCTGGTGATTCTAGAAAGAAGCAGAGAGCATCCCTGCATAGCTCCTGAGCCTCGCCGCCCTCCATGTTAGCCTAATTATAGTCACCAAAGAAGTTTCTTTCTCGTCTCTCCAGGTCCTGTGTGCAGCTCAGCATTCCAGTGGCATTTTTGTCGGGAAAACCTCATTTCTATTTTTATTATGAGGACTGCTTGTCTTTACTAGCTCTTTGTACATAGATCAAGACATTATGAAGACCTGCACTTTCCTCAGGCAAATGAGAATTACTAATTTTCTCTCTCTATTAAGTACTGTGCTATCTCCATCAGCTTCACCAATATTTATTTCACATGTCCACCATGAGAATCCAGGGACAGGGTTAACCTGTTCAGTGCCGCACATCTTCACACTCCAAAGGCTGCTATCCTTTATGGACTGCACTCATTTTCAACAGAGAAAGTAGCCACGTAGTTCCACTCTGAACCTATGGAGACAGGATCTGATTTGATGTATGATGTCCAAATTCTCATCCTGCCACTTTTGAGCATGATCATGAGATGGACTTCTCTTTAAGGGAATGAAGTGAAGCCAGAACTCAGCCTCCTGAAATCCTGTAAAGCCACCTGAACATGGTGTGACAATCAAGGTAGAAAGGCACGGAAGCTGGGTCATGTTACCCTTAGCCAAAGTCATATCTCATAATGGTGATGGTATAAACGTTCACCTAATAGCAGAGGTTTCTCCGAGCTGAGCATTCTAAAGGTGATTTACATACATTTTACTTAATCCCCATGCCAAAATCTGTTTTCATGCAATCACTCATTCATTCCTTGTTTAATTCATATATAAATATTTACAGAGTGGTGAAATTATGTTCTAAGGGTTGTGGAATGTTCCCAGCATACAGTGATTAGACCACAAGCAAGCAAACAGACAAACAAATAAAACTCAGGTTAATTATACTGATGGGACTTACAGTCTACTCATGGAGACAGATTGTAAAAATCAATCCGTTCCTTATAAAACTAAGATTCCAACAATTTTACTTTTGGGCACTGATCCCAAACAAATGGAGACTCAGGTTCACACCAATATCTGTACGTGCAGTTTTATTTATAATAGCTAAAAATAGTCCAGGTGTCCTTCAACAGAGGTAAACAGTTAAATAAACTGTGGTACATCCATACTGTGGAATATTACTCAGCAATTACAAGGAAGTATTGATACACAATAGCTTAGATGAACCTCCAGGGAATAATGCTCAGGAGAAAAGTCAACCCCAAAAGGTTATGCACGATATGATTCTAATTTTGAAGTGTCTCAATTTTAAGATCAGTGCTTTCCAGGTGTGAGGAACTGGAGGAGGTGGGCATGGTTATAAAAGGACTGGGGAAGAATCCTTTGGAGATGGGACTATCCTGGATCTTGACTGTGATGGAGGGCATACCAATCTACACCTGCAATAGAAATGCTGGAACTAAATACACCTCCCCGTCCCAAACACACACCCACACCCACGCCCACACCACATTAATGAAAATAAAACTGCACACATCTGAATAAAATCAGGGGATTATATCGATGGCAATACGCTGGTCGTGATACTGTATTATAATTTAGCCAAATGTTACCCCTGGCGAAAACAAAGTAAAAGGTATATGGAATCTCTCAGTATTGTTTCCTACAACTGTGTGTGACTCTACAATGATCTCAATAAAAATTTCCATGAAAAAACATATCACGCAGTTAATTCTATAAGGCCAGTTGTGGTAAATGCTATAAAAGAAAAGAACACAGTTTCAAAAATTTTAAAAAGGAAACTAAATATAGCAGGGGGCTGGATTTAGATTAAGGGTGAGGGAAGACTTTTCTGAAGAGGTGGCATTTCATTGGGCGACTGAAGGATGGGGAGTTGGTGAGGAGAAAGGTGGGTGGCAAAGTGTTCCAGAAAAGGAAACAGTGCAGCAGAGATGTGAAAAAGGACATGCATGCTCAGGGAATAGAAACAGAAGCACCACAGAAAGGAAGAGCCTAGTGCAAGCAGGCAATAACCCAGGATGAGGGACCAAAAGAGAGTGAGTGTGTTGATCCCGTGCAGAAGCTATTATTCCACCATTTCTTCTGTTGCAGAAAAGTGGGGCTCAGACCATCTACACCAGGTCACAAAGCCAAGAAGTGTCACCCTTAGGATGCAACATCAAAGCTACAACTCTGCCCACTATCTCCCCAACATGCACTTGGTATTCGACCCAGAAACACTATTCCTGGGTATTTACCCAAGAGAACTAAAAATGCACATTCACAGAAACACCTGTACACAAGTGTTTATAGCAACTTTCTCAAAATCAGCAAAAACTGGGGAAAAAAAAAGATCCTTCAGCTGTTGAATAAACAAACTATGGTGCATCCACAGTAGAACGCTGCTCAGCAATAAAATGGAAGAACGGACTATTGATAGAACCACATGGATGAATCTCAAATTCATTATACTGAGAGAAAGAAGTCCAACTCAAAGCCTACTTACTTATGATTCACTTATAGGACATCTTGGAAAAGGCAAAACTAGAGGGACAGAAAAGAGATTGGCGATTGCCGGGGCTGAAGTTGGGGTCTACAAACAACCCTAGGGAAGCTTTCGGAATGATAAACATGTCTGATGTCCTGCTGGGGGCGGTTGGTACATCACCGTGAGCACTTTCTTTACACTTGAACTATATGCTATGAAAGCAAGTTTTACTATACGTAAATTATACCTGGAGAAACTTGACTTTGGTAAAATGATTGTTTGGGATCAGCAGGTATAGATTAAAGCCTGAGAAGACCCCTTCTCACTTCTGTGAAGTTCTGGGCAACAGTAGACTTTAAGTTCCATCAGTGTAATTAACCATATTAATAAGTCTTATTTTCAGAAGATGCAATGAAGGAGAACTGAATGAGGATACAGCTTCTGCGGAGGGTGGGATAAGGATGACCCAGTCTTATTACTCTCAGGATCATCATAGATGGACACGGAGGACCCCATTCTCGAAGGCTGGAAACCTGAATGTAAGTAGCTCCTTATTTTGCCCAGTTGGGGAAGTAACCTAAGTTCTCTGAAACACAGGGTTGCTCATCTTACAAGGAAGGCAAGGCTGCCTGGGACAGAACAGCTAAATCAAGTCAAGGGATGGATTGTGTGTTTCTTCATCTTTGCAGAGGACCCAAACTGCATGCTTTGTGGTCATAGAAATCAAACTCAGGACTGGGATTCCAAAGTCAGCTACTTTCCACAGCAGATGCATCCTGCTCTGAATGCGGTCCAACCACGGAGGGAACCGAACACCCTCACAACAGCTGATGCAGGGCCATCCCTAGGGCCAGCAAATACACCAACATCTGCTAATATGGCCCTGTTTGCTGCCATGGATCTGTTCTTACCAGGCCCATGGGTTTCTCAAAGCTCTTACCCTGTGGGGGTCATAATGAGCTGATGATCAATCTCCCTTTCAGCTTTTGTGAGTCACTGGGGGCTAGTTTTGAAACAGGGATAGAAGGCTTGGCCATTTCCGGAAGTTGCCTTTCCTTGTGAGGTTTCACTTTCGAGAAAGATGAACTGAGCCATCTCCGGGGGAGAATTGGTTCGCGCCAGGCAATACCAGGATGAGCTGGCATCTTACATCATGCCTGGCCTGCTAGCTAAGCAAATGGGTCTGATTAAAGTCAGCCTGACTCTCTCATCCCACCTCCATGCCAGACCATCCTTCTCTTCTCTCCCCATAACGCTTCATTTTTTATCTTTAGTATTGTCCTTATCACAGCACGCGTTCATCATGCCCTCCTCTGTTTCTTGATCACCCATTTACCCTGAAGATGACAAATGCCACAGGACAAGGCCGAGCTTCTTGGCCACCATTACCTGAACACTTGGCTCAGGCCTGAGTGTGACAAGAACCCAGTAAATGCTTGCTGGATAGACGAATAATAGAAAGCCTGGTGCACACACAGAGAAATGAATTCAAGAGCAAACCCCCAAAGAGACCACCTGGTGAAAAGCAGAAAATATCATTAACTGAAAACAAGACATTTTTGAGAAATCCGCATTTCAGCTTTACCAAAGAGACACTGTAGCACTTCGCCCAAGTGACATGTTATGTACAGAGAAAATGCGGCATTTACTTCTATTACACTGAGGCTTTCTCTGTAAGTCAGAGAGGTTAGGCCTCAGCATGGGATCCCCCATGGCCAAAAATTCATGCTAAAAAAAAAAAAAAAAGAAAAGAAAAGAAAGAGAAAACAAATAATATATACATTTTTTAAAAAAAAGAGTCTCCAGAAACCTTTGTCATATTTTTTTTCTTTGTCGCATTTATAATCAGAGAAAATTGGACTTATCAGCCCCTCATCAGTATTTACATTTTGAAACCCAGCTCCTAAGAGAACCATAACCAAATATTTTTTAAAGAAAAGACACTAAATATAATCAAACTTTAACCGTCTCCACTTTTTAACCCCGGTCAGAGTAATTCCCTTTCAATGAGATAAATTTAGTCTGAGGACAAGACAGCCTTGGCCCAGCTGCATAATTCATTGGCAGCTTTAATCGTCAGAATGAATATTAGTGTACATTTCAGGTTTTATTGCATTTTTTAAACAAATGATATTTTAAGTTCAAAGTGAATATATCATGAGTTGGCAATTTGTAATATGTTTTCACTAAAAAAGAAATCAAAATAAAATTCCTTTTGACCTTCTGATGTGAAATGCAGACCCGAGAACAAACTGAATACACAGAGTATAGGGTAGGAAGGTAGAAAAACAGAACTCAACACGAAACAGTTATATTCAATAGACATTCGTGATCAACTTTTAATGAGCTGTAAACGTATGGATGAACTTCCTTACAAGAATATGCTAATAATACAGAACAAAGCTACATGATGTGAAGAGATCTACTTAGTCAGTCATCTAAATGGTTTGCCTTCAAAATGTCCAACACCCCATGGTTTGTAAATGTCACATATATATAGGAGACTTTGTGCAGATATTTTGGTCTTGGGCAAATTTAAGGCTTAGCCATCTAGAGACCTGTTACAGGTTCAATGAATACTTGCTCCTTAGGTGATAGCACTTGAAAATTCAGTCAAGAAGCATGTGAATAGGCACATGTTTGCAAATGGACAATTGGTTGGATCAATATATCAAGCATCGCCATGTCAACCATTTCCAACTTAGAACTAGGTCCATGGAATTTTCCCTAGGGTTTTAGAAACTAAATGGAACCAAGCACCACTATGATCCATTAAGCAATTCCTTCAGCTACCTATGCGGTGAATTGCGTGACATGTTACGCTGACATTAATCTGTGTTGACCACTAATAAGGAAACCACAAAGAATTCTTGCCTCTTGTCATTGAAGTCTTCCCATCTTAATCTTGGTTCTTCTCTACCCTTTTCTCCTCCTGACATTTCATATCCTTTTTCCCCAGGCTGGTTATCTTGTTATGAAATGGGAATGTTTCTAGGAGGAAAACAGCTGCAAAGGATGCTCAAACTCTTAGAGGTGGTGATTTTTATTTTAGCTGGCCCAGCGATTTCATCCGAACCAGTATTCCCATGTCCCAAGTCCTCCACAGTGGACTCAGCTTCCTTGAGCTATGCTAATTAAATATCTTGACTATTCTGTGCCTAAAGAAGTCTCAAGAGTAGGATCTTTGGATGGGTTTCTGCTCTGGCAGACCATTCTCAAGGTTCTTGGGCGTTAGAGAAACCCTGCTGTGAAGACCAAGAACTAACACCCTTCCTGATTTAAACACTCATATTTATATGACCATTCCGATTACGCTGGTTACGATGACCACTAGCTACAGTGACTACTGTAATAATCCTAGCTATTTGGTGCCCAGTGTGCCTTCATCCATAGCACAGCAACCTTCAGGTGGCTCAGAGGACGTTTAACCATCCCACCTAGAGATGGGTGGGAGATGAGGGAGACTTCCTGGAAAGGGTTCCAAGAAGAGGGGCATCTGAGAACAAATCACGTGGGATTTTCTCTGGGTAACTATATTTGCATTACAGTTGAATATCATGATATTTTGTTCCTTAATAATCCATCCTCATCTTTGTTAATAACCAACAGATACCATTCCTCCAGGATGAATAACTTGAGAAAAAAAATCATTAAATAAAAGTCGGTTAATTGCATTTCTTAAGAAATCCAACTTTTTAATGTTTCTTCTGAGAGCAGAACAGCAGTATAGTCAAAGATCAATTATCTTTTTTTTTTCTTTTCTGAAAAAAAAAAATATTGCAGAGTACAACACTTGCTTTTCTTAAAGGGCTGCAGACACATTCCCATTTCTCTCCATAAGAATAACTTGAAAAGGATGCAAAGTTATACAATCTACAATTCACTGCACACAAGCTGCTTTTGATTCTATTGCCTCACAAACTAGATACTTTGCTGGGAAGCATAAAACTGTTTATCACTAAACATTTGAGATTCCACTCAGATAATTTACACATAATTAGACAGAAGCCCACACTTCCGAGCAGCAGTATTACCTCCTCTCGAACAGACTATTCTTAAGAACATTTTTGGTAGCATAATGAGTATTTTATGAGGATTTGTAATCAGTCTTAACGTAGGTGGGAACAAAGGTGAATTACTCCTCAACGCGATCAAATCATTACATAACTCAGTACGGAATAATGATGAGCTGAGGTTGGCAGAGGTAACCTGCCCAGGTATTCGGAGGAATTGGGAGATTCTGGTCTTTTCCACAGGCATAAAATGAATTAAGTGATCCCTTAGGAAGCAGAAAAATAAAAAAAGAAATCAGCCAAGAAGACCAGCCTCCTACCTTTCGCTCACCACCAGGGAAGGAGATTTCCTTACCCTTTGCTCACCATCAGGGAAGGAGATAAAAAGAGTATGGAGGAGGGAAGAAAAGCTAATGACATGTTCTGTTCATGCAGTCTCTTTAGTCCTCACGGGATGCCAAAGCTCTTTGGGGTCTAGTCTTGTCTTTTCCAGACATCTTCTGTCCTAAGACACAAACAAATCCTTGGTAGGGAAAACCAAGCCAGCTGTCTCCAAACCATCTGACCATCACTCAAATACAGAGTCATCAGGGAGGAGATGAACATTAGGGGGCATGGGGAAAAGTGTCACCATTCCGTGACACAAAGACCGCAGCCAGAAATAGCTCGTCTCTGGACACCCCATCACTCTGAAGCTTCACTCCAGACTTGGCACTGTGCCTCCGAGGGGTATTTCAAAATTGCCACCTTGCACGGTCCCTTTGAATCTACAAAGCTGAGTTGTCTGGTTCCATTTATGGACAAGGAATTGTGTTTTGGTTTCTCTTTATTGCCTTTCCAACCAGAGAGGGTTTGTATCATGCTTTCATGCAAGAAACTGAAGCAGCTTATAATCTCAGCTATATTCAGTTTATATCATGGCAAATTAGGATTTTCCCCCCAGATTACTTAAAAGGGGAGTCACAACGCAAAACCTTATCACAATCCTTGGGGCTGCTGCTTATATTTTTGACTCCTGGACAGGTTGGACCAGATATTCTCTGGGGCCTCGCCCAGCTCAAAACTAGGCAACATGGAAAGCTACAGCTCGAGACGATCCCTTTGAAGCTGCACATCACAAAGTAGGTTTGGCTGCTGGGGGCATATACAATCAAGATAACGCCTATTAATTTTATAACTATGATCTTGGGAGACAGTGAGTCCAGAACTCCAGTTGTGTTCCCTCTGTGTGCTAAGCTCAACATTTGCACAGATTTCATCTCAGCATTTCATCCAAATTCAGCAGGCTTTCCAGAACAGGTTTTTCTTCACTACAGAAAGTCAACAATTAAAAATGAAACCAAAAATAATAATCTCCATATAATTATGGAATCAAATATATGTCAAAAACTTATGTATCAGACCATTTGTGCTATACTTAGTTAATGCCTGGCAAATAGTATTTCCCAGTGAATATTTGATAAATGAATGAATGCTGAGGAATCACAAGCAACATACATTTCTAAAATAGGGGAATGGTTAAGTAAAGGGTGATCTATTCATATATTTGAATATATACATATGGCCATTTGAAATCAAGTTCTCAAGGAACATTTAATGGCGTACATGGGAAATAATCAGGGCACAATGCTATTTTGGAATAATTTAATAATGTATTAACCCAATTGTGTGTCTGTTTCCTTTTTTCCATCCACCCACCCATCCCTCTATCCATCCATCTATCCATCCATCCATCCATCCATCCATCCAGACATAAGCGTAAGAGCACTGAGTAATGAAGGAGGGGGCTCCAGAGTCCTACCTCCTCAACATTGCCTTCCCTGCCCCTACCATTCCTGGACCACCCACTCAGGTGCCTGAGCTTCATGAAGCAGATTAAAAATAAATGATCTCATCCAACCCTCCAAACCTGGCCCATAAGGAAACCTGGTTCCAGAGAGAATTGATTAGCTTAATGTCAGTGGCAGAAACAAGTTCACAACAGAGAGGTCCCAAACTCTCAGGCATTCAGCAAATGGACGGATTCCCTAAGCTTACAGAGCAGTGTGTGTGCACGCGTGCACGCGTTGTGTGCTCTGCAGTTGCACCACTTCCTTATTGTGTGTCCTTGGGCAAGGCAGTTAAACTTCTGAATTTCAGTTTCCTGAACCATAAAATGGGGACAAAAACCAGACCTTTTTATGAGTTTATTGTATAGATTAAATGACTTAATACAAGCAGAATGTATAATAGCACCTGGAACATAGTAAGCACTCAATAAGCATTAGCTAATTTCATATTATTTATTAATGCATTATTACTATCTGAACAGCAGCATAAATCTCTTGGATAGACAAAGGTGCTATAAACGGATGCCTCAATTGGTTTCCTGGATTTCATAAAGCCAGTGAGAAATTCCACGCTTAGGTTTTTTCGACTGCTTTGTGTCATTTCAAATATTTAAGTGCTGAGTTTTAGTTAGCGGACAGGACTATCCTTCAACCACTGTTCAGTAACATTCCTTGGGGATTTAATAAAAAGTATTATGGACTTAAGTAATACCACAGAAAAACAGAAACAATCGATGACATATTGAGGGAATTACATAATACATTTATGTACGGCAGATAACGAAATTATGCAGTAGCAGAGAGGGAGCGCGCACAAATGCGGCATTGGGAAAATAAACGGCTTTATGAGCAACCCAATGAAATGGATGTGGCAAAAACCTTCTGAATTGTGTCCCCAGTGATGGGGGATTTAGATAAGACTAGTAAACATCCTGTGTTTCAAAATCATGCCCACCTTTCATCAGAGCCAAGCTTCACAATTTGAAAAGCAGTTCCTCATTCATCCTCACAAAACCCCTGAAAAGTATGTGTCTCCTTTTCAACTTTTCCATTGAGGAAACCCAGGGAGAAGGAGGTGAAACAATGTGCTCCAGGTTACCAAGTCTCAATACGACAGGGTTGGGATGGCACAGCAGCCTAGTCACATTTGGCACTGAAGAGAACCCCAAATAGAACCGTTCTTGTTTCCAAAGTATGAGAATAAAATGCCTACAGATTAGAAAACACAGAGCCAGCATCCAGAACATCAGTGCCACTCGAGGCCTGTTCAGGGGTGTGGAAAAACACGGCAGAGTGGGGCTTCCATCAGCACACCAGCCTCTGGTCCCTGGTAAGGACAAGAGTGAGACAAAGGGATGGAGGGAGGGAGGTCAACAAGAGTCATGCCTCTTGTGGGAGGAATAGAAAGCAAGAGAATGGTCCTGAGAGGTCTCAAGGAGCACCTGGGGAACTTACAAACCCCAAACATGAGGGAATACATAGGCTGGGACTATAGTCCCCACCACCCTCTCTGCAGAGAGACCTTCTCTGATCACAGAAGAGTATGAAGACTTGAAGCAGGCTAAAGCAGCAAGAGGAGGAGTCTTCCTGGAGGGGGCTGGTGCCCCAGGGAGGTCAAGCAGGCTAACACACACAGGAGACGAGGGAGAAGAGATCCCAGGAGCAGCACTAAGATTTTTCCTGAATGAAACTACCTAGACATTTCCAACAAGATCTGAGGAGATGGTCACCTGTGGGAACTGCTCTGGCTCTCTGGAAGTATGGTGGCTCTCCTCCACCCTCAAGAAATACTTTCTTTTAAGTCAGTGTTTCCCGACACCTGGCATTGGAGCCATAGGTGGCGCATTGCATGGTCTTAGCCAGTACCCACATATTTGTTTTTAATACTAAGTTACTTCTGTAGTGCTCCTTCAGCTTATAACATTTACTGTAGTAACATAAATATATTTGAATAAAAGCAAATCATTAGCTATTTAGTAAATAATAAAACAAGCAATATTAAGAAAACGAGAAAGAGTCTAACAGTGGTATGAGCGTGGCTGAGGTGTCGCTAGCCTGCTTTAAAGAACTTTTCAAATGGGAAAGAAAGGCACTCTGTGCTTGGGGGTGTGGGGGGCAGTGTTTGCCCTTGGCTCCTTCTATCCACTGAACCTCCCGCTGATTCCAACGCAAGCCCCAACCCTTTGAAGCTAAGGCGCCTGAGAATGTTCTCACGTACAAAAAAGATGCAAATCAAACATTAAGAACCACGTGCAGATCAGAAAGGCAAGCATGGGACAGAACGTTCAAGTGCATCCCATCTCCATTTAGGGGGAAAGCACTCAGAATATGGACTTGAAACTTATATTTAGCCTCCACTCATGATCCTTCAAAAATGTGCACAATGCGATATACTCGGTTTCAGGTCTCCTTTGGAGAGCTATGATGCAATGCAGCAAAGTAAGAGGAGCTTACATTACCATGTGATTGAAGCAGGGCTAATAGAGACACGGCCCCGACTTGCAAACAGCTGTGCCTTCCAAATGGCTCAGAGCACAGCCCCGCTGTGACCCCTCGGCTTCTTCCACATAACAGGGTAGGAAGGGAGTTCCCAGTTGTAGGAGGATCTCCAGTTTAAAAAAAAAAATAATGGTGTAGAAAGAAAGGTTTTAGAGAGTTGGTTCAGAAAGAGAAAGTAGGGAGGTTGACAAGGAAGGAGGGAGAGAGCTAGCAGGCCACCAAGAGACACGCGCTTAAGCACCCATTGGGATCAATCAGACACTGTAAATTATTGAAGTGAACAGTAGTGAATGCTTCCAGATCTTCCATTTTTAAAGACAAGGTGGAACTAGGTTTTTGTGTGATGGCGACGAAATCAGTATTTTAAGCACGGTATATGTGAAATAGAATAAAATACGGCTTTGGGCTGATTCCTGTCTGTGGGGCAGCAATGAGCAACCACTGAACTGGAGAGAGATGTCACTTTGCCCACATCTATCGTCCCTTATCATTCCTGGATGTTTTCACTTCTATTAAATTTCTGAAAATCCTTTACAGAAGGAAGTGATTTATTTAGAATAACTAGCAGTTTGTCTCTTAATTAAAAACCCGTTAGATGCTCCTGTTGGTCATTCACATATTAGCGTGAATTACTTCATTCAGATTGCTTTCCTGATTCACACCCAGCTCAGAGGGCCCTCTGGTGCTCACACCTGGAGGCGGAAGAGAGCTGGAGCTAATGCTCAAGCCCAGGGACATATGGCCTAGGCTGGATTCCAGCAACACACCTGACACCCCTACCAAGTAGCATTAGTTTCTCAATTTACGAAAAGAAATGAACAGTACCTACTTTCTAGAATATCCGGCGTGCACTGTCAGGGCTTCATATATGCTTGCTCCTTGCATTACTAATCTGAGAAGTGTAAAAGGGGGAGCTTTAAGGACACCTGGCTGGCTCAGTCAGGAGAGCATTCGACTCTTGATCTCAGGGTTGTGAGTTCGAGGTCCAAATTGGGTGAAGAGATTACTTAAAAATAAAATCTTTAAAAATAAATAAATAAAAGGGAAAGCTTTAAACAGTGAGGTGATTTTTGCCTACAAGTTGATAAAAGTGTATAAAAATACCAAATTAGAATGTCAATCATATTGGCAATGGTGAAATGAAATGACATTGTAACAGGATGCCATTATGGGATATACTATGGCGTAAGTGATGTAATGAGCAATTGGATAAAATCTGGTCAAGAAGTATAAGTATACTTGTATCTTTTCTAAAGATTTATTTACTTATTTATTTGAGAGAAAGGGAGAGAGAGAGTATGAGCAGGAGGGGCAGAGGGAGAGGGAATTGCAATCAGACCCCCGCTGAGCACGGAGCCCACTGCGGGGTTCAATCTTATGACCCTGAGATCATGACCTGAGCTGAAACCATGAGTCAGCGGCTTAACCGACTGCACCACCCAGGTGCCCCAGTATGCTGTATCTTTTGACCCTGAGGTACACATTTTAGAATTTAGTCGAAGGAAGCACCCAAGAGAGTAAACAAAGACTTGTATATAAGAATGTTTTCTGTGGCATTATTCATAACAATAGTAAGGAGAAGAGACAAAAAAAATTCTTAAATGTCAACAGTGGTGATAAATTCTGGTATAGTGGAAAGTTATGGAATCATTAAATATAATTTTGAAAGATGATTAATGGCATAGTAAAATGTTCATGTTTTCATACCAAGTTAAAAAAAGTAGGATAAATTCTGAAAATACTCTGTGAGTGTAATAATTATAAATGTATACAATACACACACACACACACACACACACACTCAAGAGACCAAGAGAAATGTTAAAATGTTAAGAGTGTCATTCCAACTCTACGACATTCTGGAAAAGGCAAAACTATGGAGACAGTAAAAGTATCAGTGGTTGCCAGCGGTTGGGGGGAGCAATGAACAGTTGAACACAGAGGACTTGTAATGGTGGATACATATTATTACACAGGTGTCCAACCCAGAGAATGCACAACATTGAGAATGAACCCTAATGTAAACCATAGACTCTGGGTGATGATGATGTGACCATGCAGGTCCATTGATTGTAACAAATGCCCCATTCTGGTGGAGATGTTGATAACGGGGAAGGCCGATAGATGGGGACAGGGGGTATATGGGAAATATCTGTACCTTCTGTTCAATTTTGCTATAAACCCAAAACTGTCTAAGAGAATAAAGTCTTAATGTAAAAAAAATGTTGAGTGGTTATTTGGGGGGCGGGTATTAGGCAGCTGATAAGCGGTTATTGTTTGTGCGTGTTTCCAAATATTTTTCAAATGATCATACATTGCTTTTTGAAACAGAGCATTATTAAAAATGTCTTTAAAAGGTGTGTGTGTGTGTGTGCACAGTGGGAAGCACTGAGAAGTAGCAGGAGAAAAGGTGGGATAAAGAACCAAAATGCTGTATATTCTGAAATAACTTAACTTTGGTGAGAAAAAGCCTGGGCTCAAGTTTGGGGTATTAATTCCCAAGTAAAACATGGGCAGAATTGAATCATAGTTAAACGAGCTCCAGTAAAAGAACTTACTATAGCACAGATACTCCAAAGCATTGAGACCGTAATCTATTCTTTATTAGCTGCAAAGCACCAAGCAATTGCCAATTCAGACTCCTCGTTAGAACGCATTACCTCTGAGGATCTTCGGGAGGGGATGTGAGACACTCCTGAGGAGGGGCGATTTGGGCATGCAGAAGACCTGTGCCCTCCCACTCCCACCCTGCAAGTAACTCCGGTTGCCCAGAGGAGAGCCATCAGTCAGGGGAGAGCTCCAGAGAAAGACAGCGGCCCCTACCGTCCATTCCCCACACAGCACCCACAATATTCTCAAAGTGCAAGAGACTCCAGCGTTTCTGACTCACCAAAGTCTTCCCATTGCATTTAGGACAAAATCCAAACACCTTATTGTGGGCCACCACTCTGTACTTTGCTCACGCATTTCCAGGCACACTGTCCTCCTCTGTGCTTCCCTGGTTCACCGTTCTTCTCGTCTTGGCCCTTTGAAACTTGTTCTCTCTCTCCCTGGCACAGTGCCCCCCCATGGCTTCCCAGGACAGGCCTTGCTTGGCTCAATGCTCACAGCTCAGTCCAGAGTTCCCTTTTCAAAATGCCTTCCTTTGAAAACAGTTTCCAGAGTTACAATCCCTGTGCCAGTTGATCCCTACACTCTATTCATGTTTTGTTTTATTTATTTTTTGTCTTTGTAGTGCATCTGAACTTACCTGAAATGATTTTTACTTGTTTACTGATCTATAAAGAGAGAATGTAAGCTCCATGAACACAGGGACTTCATTTTCTTGTGTACCACTGCTACAGACCAAATTGAATCTCCCCAACTTCTTATGTGGAACCGCTAACCCCAATGTGACTGCATTTAGAGATGGGGCCTTTGGTAGGAAATTAGGTTTATGAGGCCATGACGATGGGGGCCTCATCCTGGGATTAGTGACTTTACAAGAAGAGACACCAGAGCTGCTCACCTCCTCTCTCTACCATATGAGCACACAACCGGAAATCACAGTCTGCAATGCGGAAGAGAGCCCTCACCAGAACCTGACTGTGCTAGTGCCCTGATCTCGGACTTCCAGCCTCCATAAATGTGAGAACATAAATGTCTGTTGTGTAAGCCACCCAGTCTATGGTATTATGTTATGGCAGCCCAAGATGACTGATTCAACCAGTATACCCTCAGTACCTAGAACAAAGCCTGGAATCTATTAGGCATGCAATAATCACTGATGGAAGAAATGGTTTTGGAGTATATCATGCTCTTGTCAAGCTGAAAGAATGGGCATGGTGCACTTCAAAGTCCAGGGGTCCTAGACTGAACAGCACAGATGCATTCTGCAAATAATTGCTTACTGGGGTTGATTTGAGGAAGACAGAAAGTTTGAGCTCTTCTTGGCCTGATGAATCTTCCCATGCAAAGGTGAACTGAGGACATAGGTCTTAAAGGGACATACATTAATTTTGTTCTATGCTTTCTCATCATCTTTTTACCCTCTGTGTGCTTTAGAATTTGGACCAGGGTTGGCAATTTATGGCCCATAGACCAAATCTGTCCTGCTGTCTGTTTTTATATAGTGGATGAACTAAGAATGGGTTTTACATTTTTAAGTGAGAAAAATCAAACGAAAAATAATAACTCATGTCACATAAAAAATCTATGCAATGCAAATTTCGGTGCCCATAAATCAAGTTTTATTGGAAAACAACCATGTTTATTTGGCTATCTACAGTGTTCTCTATGGCTGCGTTTATGTTACAATTGTATATCTGAATAATTGTGGCAGGGAATGCATGGTTGGGAACACCTAAAATATTTATTCTTTGGCCCTTTATTAAAAAAAAAAAGCTCAGCTCAGACACTTAAAATCTGTGTGAGTTTAGGCAAGACATTCAACTACTCTGAGCCTTGGATCCCCTGCTGTAAGCTAGGACTAATGGGTTTTGTTGCCCATGCCTATTGCGAGTTTATCACAATGCCTCAATGGCCCTGAAGAAATATGAATTCTGCTTCTTATTGGCTGTGTCATTTGTTTTTACGTTAATGCCCACTAGGTCTCCTTGGGTTTATCGATCTTGTTTTTCTCCTGTCTAGTCCACTCCCATCTTCCTTACACCTACCTTGTCCTTTTGAAGAAACACAGCCTAATGGTTCAGTGCTTGGGGTCTGGAGTCCAGCAGCCTAACCCTTCAATTTATAATCTTTCTTTCCTTTGCTGGGAAGGGGTACCAGTTTTGTTTAGGGCTGGCGTGTGGAGGGAGACAGCAGTCACAAACAGCTGAGCCGCTGTCTGGCTCAGTGGGCTCCAGCTTTGATCGCGATGAAGATCAGTTAGACCCCCAATGCCCTCAGGGTCTCCTCTCTCCTGGTTTCACCATTCCTTCTCCTACCTTCTCATCCCTCCTTCTAGCTCAGCCAGCCTCTTGTAGTTTTGAGGCAATGGTCTTCAGTCCTTCCTGGATCACCCAAGGAACTGTAATACTTGATGTCACCCCAGCTATGATAACTTAAACTGCTCTGTTCCAGTGGCCAGACATTAATGGTGGTTAAAAACTCCAAATGGTTCTTATACCCAGCTCGGGTTAAGAATCAATGTCTTCCCATTTCTTGATGCACCATTCTTGGAAACATCAAAATTCTGGATGATTTCAGGGCCCATGCATGCCTAACAAGAGGGCCAAAGTGTCTTCTATCCCATATGTTCACTGGGTACTAAGGATGGGTGCCAGCTTCTGGTACTGGATATACCAAGCAAAGTGATTCATGGCTCCTGCCTCAAGTGGCTCAGACTCAGAGAAGAAAGACACATGCAATGAAGCTTGCCCAACACTATTCAATTTTTCATTTACTCAGTGCCTAACAAAGACATGAGAGTCATTCGGATGCTGAGGATGGATTTCACGAGAGCCCAGAGGAGAAAACCATCATTTCACTTACAAAGGCTGTGGAAGGCTTCACAGGCTTGTTTTTCATTGCATTTCATCCTCCTACCCTACTACCAGGGTAAACTGAGCCCCAGGGTCTTTGCCTCTTGTCTGATGACACCACATTGTAGGTCCTTCCAGGCAGACTCTGGCTTTCAAATAAGAGCACAGTTTCCCTCCCTTGCCCCATCTCTGACAGCGAATATCCCCTCATTCTAGTTGTCAGCCCCAATCTAGAGAAAGAATTGGATTCCCGAGCCTACAACTGCTTTTGCAACAATGCCCCAGCCCTCAGTGCTGCCCTAAGTCTGGGCATCATGATGGTGGTGGTGATGATGATGGTACAACCACAAGCCAACATTTATGGAAGGCCAACCATATATTAGTTCCACTTTATACACCATATCCTGGCTCCTCAATATTTAGAACTATTCTACAAAGCAGAAAGCTAAAGGTCAGAGAAGCTAAGTGACTCACTTGCCTGAATTCAAAACAGGCCAGAACTGGAACTGGAACCCTAGTAGGCTGACTCTGTTGGACATATCTCCTAGAGCAGAAGAGGCCACAGGATGCCACGGTCCCCCTCAATTTCTCCATTTCCATTTTAGGCTATGTCTCAGGTTGAATAGTATTGAGCCCATCTGGTATTGAGGAAAAATTTCCTCCTTTCCCCCAAAGAGACCCAAATCCTTGGCTGTGAACTTTCCTGACCCTCAAAGGAACAGTGAGACACTTAACCAGAGCCTAGCACTTACCCTAATCATGGGGCCAACCACAACCGCTGCATCAGAATTCCCCCTGGGCCTTAATTAGATAGGGGTTCCATAACTCTTGCACGTGGGGTCGATAGAAAAGCAATTTTTCCATTTGGTCTCTCTGAGGACCCTGCTTTTTGCCAGCCTAGGGAGGTAGCCCATGTGTGTGGTATACCCGAGGTCAATAAAAAGCTTTAGAATCCTTAAGGATTGAGTGGAAAATATTCTCATTATAACATTAGAGAAACTTTAAAAAAAAAATCAATGAAGTAATGGGATATAACACCGAATGCGCCCTTTAGCCAGACTCAATTGTTTTACCCACATAAAGCCTCTGGATGATGCATAATGGAGATGCAATGAGTTATTCCCCGAAGATGCAGCCCTCAAGATCCAAGGACACAAGAAACGGTTAAAGAGGGCAGGGAATAGCAACATGCAAACACACACACACACACACACACACACACCCACACACACATACACACACACGATCATCTTGTCCCCAGAGCTAAAACTATGTAGGAGCTGTATGGGTGACTTGGGAGTGGTTGATTTTGTTTGTTTCCGTCTTTTATCTTGTTGCTGTTCTTGTTGTTCAGTGCAGCAGCTCATGGGATTTTGATAAAATACACACCGCACGCCTTCGCCTGTTAATTACGATCAAGGGTGAAGCGTGTCTGGGTTACTGAGAAGTCTGAATTAGCAGCTACAGAAATGCAGTTTTTTTTTTTTTTAAGATTTTTTTATTTATTTATTTGACAGAGATAGAGACAGCCAGCGAGAGAGGGAACACAAGCAGGGGGAGTGGGAGAGGAAGAAGCAGGCTCATAGCAGAGGAGCCTGATGTGGGGCTCGATCCCATAATGCCAGGATCACGCCCTGAGCCGAAGGCAGACGCTCAACCGCTGTGCCACCCAGGCGCCCCCAGAAATGCAGTTTGATTTCTTCCAAATCCAACAACTTCGGTAAGACTGACAGCATGTCACTCCACAGTAACCTCAAAAGAGTCTTGGTTTGGAATCCGGGTAAGAATATTCATTGTCTCTCAACTAGTTGAGAACCAAAAATTCCTGAACAGGACAGTGAATGGGTAATGCCTATGTAAATTGACAGGGATTCATTTATTGTAGAATTGTTGACCAAGTATTGTGTATGTATTAAGCACTTAATATGCTAGGTATACTAGATTCATTTTTTTATTAAGATTTTATTTATTTATTTATTTGGGGGGGGGAGAGCGTATGAGTGGGGGTAGGGGCAGAGGGAGAGGGACAAGCAGACTCCGTACTGAGTGGGGAGCCCAACATGGGGCTCGATCCCAGGACCCCAAGGTCATGATCTGAGCTGAAGTCCGAAGCTTAACTGACTAAGCCGTCCTGGTACCCCTACTAGATACCTATTACACACACATACAGTTTGTTATCCTTCCTCAGAAAAGGTTATTTTTTAGAAGTGCCCCTCCCTTCCCATTCACTTGCCAGCTATTGACAAAGCATGTGGCATTGTTACTACAAGCTGGCCCTATGGCTATGTGAGTGATTAATAAACATCAAGAAATGGTTACCTCTCAAATAAGTGATAGGCTTATGGGTTTATTTATTAGGGAAAAAGAGAGAGAGAGAAATTGTTGGAATTTAAACTGCTTTTTACCTTTGCTTTTTCCCTATATCATGGATTTGCACTGGCCACTCCCTGTTTCTCTCAGGAAATGATGTTCTGGGCCTTCCAAGCAGTGCTGCATAGCCATTAAATTCAAATGGTTGTAGGATTTTGTGCAAAGGTATGCACCCTACAAGGGTCTGACTCATTTAAGAAACAGAACAAAACCAAACCCTGCCCTAGGACACGTTATGTTTGATTTGTGGTATGAACAGCTGAAACCCATTCCCTTCTGGGTAAAGATGGTTTGCATGTGTGTGTCTGCGACACGGAGGTGTTTTTGCTGGGCTTATGCGTCTCTTTGCAGTTGGTTTCCTTCTAGCAAAAGGCTTCCACCCTTCAGTTTAATTGCACAGAATCAAAGAGAAAGCTCTTGCCCCACTGATAACTCCATAGTGTAATGGTAGGAGAAAGGTCACCTGGTGTCAACGGCTTCTCTCCAGGTGACAGATTGATGGATATGGTCAACCAGGTTAAATTGCTTCTCGGGGACTTTTCATAAAGTAGGGTTGCTTCATTTTAGCTACTAGTTTTCTCAAAGGTGGAGGTGATCACTAGTTTGAAGAGGGGCAAGAGGTGAGGGAATGCACACACTTGGAAAGGTATGCAATATGTCACCGGGGAAAGAGGACCCATTTTTCTTCCATCTACAAACTTCACCTTAGAGGGGTACTAGAGCACAGCTGCAAACTTAGGACATTCTCCTTTTGCAGGGGACTGAAGAATTTTCAGCCAGAGTCCCTTACTTGTATGCGTGAGGGCTGCAATGACATCTGTTGGAAGAACCCTTTCCTGGTTCAAAATCGGTGGCAGTTGCAGCAACTAATAAAGCTGAGGTCAGTAAGGGAAAGACAAATGAGATTAAACGGCCCTAATAGAATAGCAACCATGACCTTTGCATTTCATTTGAAATTCAGCCATCATGTTAGTAAAATAATAGAGTTCGGGACGGATACTATTTTGCTAATATGATAGATAGATCTCTAATATGAATCTCATACTTAGGAGTAAATTACAAATGTGCCAGCTCTGATGTATTTTTACTTGCATGTACTACAATATTTCATAATCTCCTTGCAGTAATTTCCCCCCCTTGACAGAGAGAGAGAACACAGAGGAGGATGAAAAAGCCAAATGATGTGCACAAGTGAAACAGCATGTCAAATCTCCCCAAGTGGACAGTATTTGGACATGAATCTCAAAGGTCCAGTCAATAATTACAGCCAGCAACATTTCTTCTTATCCCACTTTTGCTCATTTTAATGTCCAAAATATGGAGACTCTATAAATTAAAGTGACTAGAATAATTAATAAGAAATATACTGGATTGGAAATGCAGTTAAGGTCTCCATGGTCCGGATACACACACTTTCTGTTTGCCGCACATTTTTAACCGCACGCGCAGAAAGCCCTCCAGAAGAAAAGAGTTTAAGAAATTACGGCCGGTACCTATGAAAGCTGTGAATTATAAAAGGACATTTTCATGAACAAAATATGGCCAACTGAATTTTATTTTTCAGCACAGTGATCTTTGCCTAAAGCTACCAGTTCTGCTGATTACATTGAACATTTCAAATGTCAGGGTTTTGCCGATACAGAATTCCTTCATTAGGCACTGCTCAGCTTGCTCTCCTCCTCCACTCCCTTCAAAGTGGGAGATACCGAGATGGAATCTCCTCATAACCAAATCATTCCCAGCCCAGAGAGTCACAGAATCCAGCCGGAATGCAGACCTTCAAATTTAATTTCCTTAGCTAAATGCTTGCTATCACCAGCGATTGCCCTGGAAGCTCTCAAATCTCTCATTCAGATCTGCAGAGTTCTGCTGAAATTCGGACAGAGACGCCATCTACGCAGAACAGAGGAAAGGGAGGTTTCCTGACTGTAGAGTAAAAATAGGGTTCCCAGGTAATCAGAGGACAGGTGTGAGATGATGAGTATTTGCAGTGCACTCTCACTTCGGAAGGGATGTGGTTCTTAAGAGGGGTATCAGCGTGGGTGTGAATGTACAAGGGTGGGCAAGGGTGAACCATGGCTTGGGGGGAGGTTGAGAGGTTTCTAGAGGAATAAACAGAGAACCATCTGATCAAGCAGATGAAAACCAGGGGACATGGTTTTCTGACCGTCATACAAATCCAGCTCCTGGTGACTGCTATTTCACAGTTTCCAATCAGTGAATTTTCAATCCAACGATTTAAGAAATAAAAGAGAGAGGTAGAGAGGCAGCAAGTTTCACGTGGTTGCCATGTAATTTCACTGCCAGGCGGTGACCTTCCGGTGGTGTGAAACATGCAGGAAATGTGTGGGTCCTGGGAATGTAAGGGGATGCTTTCACTTCCTCTCGGTTGGGGACTGCAGCATGACCCCCGGGATGGGAAGATGTTACCGATTAAGTCTTAATGAGATTTTCTGATAGAGAAACAGTTGGACTGGAAAGGGTTTTCTGAAGGCAATTTCGTTCAGTTCCACAAGTGTTTACTGAGGGACTATGCAGGCCAAGCTGGGGACTTACAAAGCTCTAGACACCACAGGGAACAAAATAAGGAACAGCACCCTGTCCTCAAGGAGGGTCAGATCATAGGGGAGAGGAGACAGCACCAGAATGGGTAATAGACCAAGGTTGGCTGTGGTAAGTGCCACAAGAGAGGCATAAAGGAAGCTTCCCAGCTGGTCAGGGAGAAGGGGGAGACACACTGACAGGTTTCCCGATGATCCAACTTGCCCTGGTGGGGATACAGAAGCCAAAGGACAAAACTTTGTGGGTAGGAAGTTTAGAGAGGTGGTGATCTTGGCCCAAGATGCTGCGTTAAACATTAGTCACAAAGCGACCCCTGTCACTGACATTTACTATGAATGCACATAGCCACACATTCTTAATGAGGGGGGCATGATATTGCCCCTCAAGGGGGTAAAGATTGGTTCTAGGTCACAGGGGAAGGGGGTGGGGAGCAGAAAGTCTTAGACATTGCAAAGGTTTATGACTCTCCAGAGAGCCACTGTACAAAACAGATATACAGTATATCTCTGGTTTTAAAATTTAATGGCGGGGGGAGGTGACCAGGAAAAAAAAAATGATCTAAAACAGGTCCTTGGTGAAGGGGCAGTGAGAATGACAAAAAGATCGAGAAACACTGACAGAGCCTTTTCCTGTGATGGCTGCTTGTGTCTCTCAAAGTGCCTGAAAATGAATCTGGGGCAAAACCTCAACCCTCTCCCAGGCACAGTGGCTTCTCCAGAGACTTGCTTCCTGACTGTGGGGACAGGGTTTAACCTCTCTCCTCTCCTTGGCTCAGAGGCCAGACGTGTGAGAGAAGCGGTGATGAAGGAGGAAGGCAAGGGAGTAGAGAAGGAAGCCAAGATCACACCATCCCCGCTTCTCTTCCTTCATTGAAAATAGGTCACAGATTTACATTTCATGTATTTATTTTTAAAAGTGGATTTTAGAAGCTCACCACTCCCTATTAAAAATGAACGATGTCTTTAATAGTTTATTTTAATTCCAAATTACAAAGGCCGTATATATTCATTATGGAAATTTGGAAAATGCAGATAAGGCAAAAAGACACTAAACTAACACCAACACACATAAACCGACCGTACCCAAGTGAACACCTCATGCTATTATTATATTTCCATGAGACCAGTGCTACCTAATAGGGGAGCTGTGAACCACATGTGTCCACTGTACACTTGAAACGTAGTTGGTCCACATGAAGATGTACTGTCAGCGCAAAATGCACATGGATTTTGAAGACTTAGTGGGAACAAAACCTGTAAAATATGTCATCAATATTTTCTATATTGACCACATGTAGAAATATATTGGAAATGCTGTTTTAAGACAACAGATAATGCAGCACAAATTCTTTTGCGATATCTCTTCCACTGAATGTAAACAGGACATCTGTCATCGCAATACATGTTCACTTCTGTTTAAATTGAGCATTTGGATGCCAGGTAATATTGCATTGTATGGATGTTGCTAAACGTATGAAGCCAATCCCCTGTCAGTGGATACTTAGCTTGTTACCAGTGGTCGACTATTATTACAACTCTGCCTTGCAAAGCCTTTTAAGGGTATCTTTGCACACACAGCTTCCCCAGAAGTGTGGTAGGGTAGAAACAGCAGACTTGAAGGCCAGACGACTCTGGTTTCAAATCAAGTCTCAGCCTTTAACTGGCTGTTTAACATTAGGCAGACTGTATCTCCACCCTCAGGCGCATTGTCTAAAACGGGAGAAGTCCTGTCGGAAGGATCAGAGATGGTATTATTTTGGGCACACTTGAGACACTCTGTAAATAATAGCTAACATGTTTAACAATGTAAATAAAACGTTAACAGCACTATTGTTAGAAAGTTCCAGAACTGTGGACACTCACACCACCACCACAAGTAAAATTATAGAAACCATAAAAAAAAATGACTTTTCTATTTAAGGCTGAACCGTCATACATGAGTATCTGAGTTGAAATTTGAAATGTCTAGAAAGATTGCACAATATCCACTGACCATGTTCTTGCTGGGAAATTTTTACCTATTTTAGAGCAAAGTCACGCACCCCAGATGTCCAGCCCTTTCCTTCTCGTCCAACTCTGAGTGAAATACAACATACGGTACCATTATAGGTAGGAGTAATAATGCTTCAGAGACATAATGCTTGCAATTTAGTTTGGTGATAAAAACAATTTCAAAACAGGCCTGTCCATGTCTTTCTAACTTAGATTTGAATGTCTATCACCTCTGAAGACAGGGTTGAGTGGAAACATCCCTCCTCTTTTAAGACTCAGCATAAAGGATTATGACCTGGGAGATATACAATGACATCCTGGCACAGTTAGATAAATAACAAAATGGCACCTGGACTGAGTATATATTGATAACAAAGAAGGGAACAGAATGTGCGGAGGGCTTGGAGGGCTTAATCAGGCCGTTGACACCTTGCCAGTGGAGACTGGCTTGGGCAATCAGAGAAATGTGATAGATAATCCACTAAACTCAGTGAACCTAAGGATGCCCAGAGTTGGTCTTGCTGCCGGATGAACCATCCAAGAAACAGTCAAGTGGCTAAAGGCACCTAAGTCGAGAAATTATTTACACAGTGATAAACCCTCTGAGCCCCAGCAGCTGTGTAGCTTCTGTGGGATCGTTGTTCTTCCAGCATTAAATGCACCACTGTAGACAAACCATCTATCCTCTTTGCTCGTGAGTCTCTTCGTTGCCAAACGAGGGGGTCACGGGGTGGGTGTGAGGAAAGCCAAGGGCTTGCTGTGCACAGTAACCTGACACCCAAGGTGGAACAAGCTCTCAAAAATGTTCGGAGGTTCAGTAGCTTCCAGTGCTTCTGAGTCTCGTGACATCTTTTAAAGAAAACTCTCTATTTGCTGTCTCAAATTCTGATATGCCCCTCTCCTGATACGGCAGAGCTCTTATATAGAGAGCTTCCAGAATTAGGCACCGAACACAGAAAATATTAAATCTTCTGACAATCATTTCTCAAGAGCTCTCATGCACAGAGCTTGGGCTCAGTGTTGGAGACACAAGACAAGAGCTCTGGCCCCCCCCCCCCAGGAGCTCATGGCCGTAAGTAAGCAGCAAGATGAGTCATGAGAGGGTCGGTCAGATTTACTACGTGGTGATGGAGAAACGTATTCAAGCCGCTGGAGGAGCAGATCAGGAAGGGGTGAGGTCGAAGTGAGGCAAGATGGGCAAGTATGAGTCGGCTGGGCAGGAAAGAAGGAGGAAGGATATAAGCGTGCTTGGAAAGAAAAAACAAAGCAAAACAAAAAGCTGCCCAGAAAAGGCCTGGAGGTTGAGATGCAATGACAGTTCTGCGGGTAGCTGGAAGGAACGCAGGTATGAGAGTCAGAGTTGCACAGGTAGGCAGAGGCACAATTCTGAAGGCTTTCTGGGAGCTCCGACTTTACCCTGAGGGCAATGAAGAATCTCGCTAGCTTGTTAAGCCAGAGAGCACCATGCAAAGAAGTTTGAAGAAAAGAATGAACCAGAAGCCACAGCCTGGCATTTTCTACTTTCAGCCTTGATGCCACTGACACCAACATGAATTTCTGGACAGCTCCACATAACAGGACAGACTGAATGATTTGTCCATCGCCAGAAAAATACTTACAAATGGTGAAGCACCTGTAAGCTACACCTTCTTTGGTCTGGGTCCTTGCAGCTTCCAAAGAAATAAGACAGTTTGGGAACAGACTCTTTCCCAAAAGAGCTGTCACAATGCAAACAGATTGACCTGGATGTGTTTGCTGAGTCCAGCAACACTGTGTTTAAGAAGTAATTATAAGACAGTAAACAAAGAAAAGGGGGGAGATGCAGAACACTTACTTACCCACGGGGCTTATTATCAGAGGTTAAGATGCTGAATTCCCTTTAAAATGAGTGCGTGCGGATTTACAAAATGTGCAGAATGTATGTACACACACACACACACACACACACACACACACCCACATACACCCAGGGAAGCTCTAAGGTTATGGTTTTGCAAATATGGGAAGTAAGTTACAGTAGTGGAAAGAACATCCGGTCTGAAGACAGAGGCCTGGGTTCACCTCCCAGATCTGATACTTCCTATTACATAACTTTAGCACAAAATTACTTAATTTCATCTAAAATGAAAATAATAAGAGGTAGCCCCAATACCTCTTGGGTTTGCTGTGTGACCCAAATTCAAGACAGGATTTGAGTGGCAAAAACCAGCTCTGGGATGAGCTGGTGACATCAGGGAGAAAACTAAGAAACCAACGAGTTCTTGCCATACCCAACGTGCTGAAAAACTACCAAAGCCCAACACATTGTTATCCTGGATGACGGCCCACTTTTGCCAGATCTTCTGATTTTTAATGAGAAACCAGAAATCTAAATGTCTATGTACAAAAATTCTTGATTTTTCAACATTGGCAATGAATTCAAACTTGAACCTGCAGAAAGGTAGCATAGCACGAAGGGGCCTGTGGCTTGTCAGCCTGGAACCTGTGCTCTCGCCAAATGCACCCCCTTTTCTTGCACTTAGCAAGTGTGGAGTGGAGAATGAATCAAGTTTTTCAGTTTGCTTATGAGTCACGTTTCCACTGACTTTCAAGCTCATAGAGGAAAGGCTTAAAATTTCAAATTCCAAATGAATGAATGAAGCAATGAAAAAAAAAAAACTTTCGAAGGAAACCAGTTCCTTCCTTCTTTTTGGTTACTTACGAAAGGGAACTTCTCAGATCTGGCCTTCACCTGCTATTTGGAGCTGGAAAATCAATTCTTTCCCTTCCTGTTCTGAATTCCAAATTCAGTCGCCATGTCTGCAGGACTCTAGAACTCACTATCCTTCTCCACTTTCCTTCTGGCCACCAAGTAATCTAGGGGTTTTATACTTTCCTTCAAGAGTCTCTGTAAGAATCCCTCAACACGAAAAGAACTGTAGCCTTCTGAAGCCTGGTTCTTTGACAGGATGACGTAAAAGATTATACCCAGGGTGACCCTTCCTGGTAAATGTGCTCATATACAAATGCCCTGGGTGCATGAAAATTCCAAGAACAATGGTAGGACATTCTTCAACATTCTAACAGTAAGATATATTCATCTAAATGTACTCAAGAGTCTGCTGGTTTATGACCTGGGTGCCTGGGGTATTTATATTCAGGCACTTTACTTTTCGTGGAGGGAGGGGGTGAAAATGGATTGAACAGAAGAAAAGGTAAGTATCATCACAGTGGTTGGGCAGGAGCTTAGGTGATACAGCAGCTAGCTAACTTGAGTGGATCAGGAAGGATTCCAGTGAGAAGACACACAAGGAAATGGTTTTATACCATCAAGTTGACTCCAGACCGTCAACACATGGTTAATATAAGCATCCTGTTCTCCCAGGTACCACAGATGATTTGTCCTTTGTTTACTCTCCATAGGGATCCATCCTTTTTATCCTCCATGGATTTACTAATCTACAAATGTCTGCCGAGGGAAATCATGCTTTTGCTTACCATTCGGAAACATTGTGTTCAATTTTTATTTTTATTTTTTTTATTATTTTATTTTATTTTATTTTATTTTATTTTATTTTATTTTAAAGATTTTATTTATTTATTTGACAGAGATAGAGACAGCCAGCAAGAGAGGGAACACAAGCAGGGGGAGCTGGGAGAGGAAGAAGCAGGCTCATAGCGGAGGAGCCTGATGTGGGGCTCGAACCCATAATGCCGGGATCACGCCCTGAGCCGAAGGCAGACGCTTAACTGCTGTGCCACCCAGGCGCCCCATGTGTTCAATTTTTTTTTAAAGATTTATTTATTTATTTGACAGAGATAGAGACAGCCAGCGGAGAGAGGGAACACAAGCAGGGGGAGTGGGAGAGGAAGAAGCAGGCTCATAGCGGAAGAGCCTGACGTGGGGCTCGAACCCATAACACTGGGATCACGCCCTGAGCTGAAGGCAGACGCTTAACCGCTGTGCCACCCAGGAGCCCCCTATGTGTTCAATTTTTAAAAATAAAAAATAAAAACACAACTCTCAAAAAATCGATAAAAGACACGAACGATAGGAAGAGGGTTTTATCAGAAGAAACATGATTGGTCTGAGAACATACAGGGCAAAGAAGGGGTAAACTCTAATAGTTACCAAAGAGGCTCTGTTTTTCCACCAAACTGGCAACTGGGGAGGATTTTTATAATGCTAACTCTTCATTATTGAAGGAGATTTGGTGAGTCTCTCTGAAACACTAATATTGAGAGTGTAAATTGATTTAACCTTTCTGAAAAGACGATTTAAGAATGCGTATCAGAAGGCTTAAACATTTGCATGGCCTTTATTCAAGTATTTCGGCTTGTAGGGATTGATTCCTGGAAAGTCCTTGGTGTCCTTAAGATATAGACACAACTTTGCCCATCACTGTCCATTTATTACGACGGAAAACCAGAGAAAACACAAAGGACAAGATCTCAGAAATTGGACGCCATGAAAACACACACACACACACACACAAAACCAAAACAAACAAACAAAAAACCAAGGCACCTGGGTGGCTCAGTCAGTAAAGCATCTGTCTTTGGCTCAGGTCATGATCCTGGGGTCCTGGGATCAAGTCTTGCTTCAGGCTCCCTGCTCAGTGGGGAGTCTGCTTCTCCCTCTGCCCCTCCCCTGCTTGTGTCCACCTCTCTCCCCCTCTCTCTCAAAAATAAATAAATAAAATCTTAAAAAAAGAAGTCTGGTGCCCATTTAATGGTTTACTCTTCAGCTTTATGTTAGTCTTATAGCTCTATTCTTGTAAAAAGAAGCTTTATTAAGAAGGAACTTTTCCACAATATATACAGTAGTTATACAAAAAAAAAAATAAAATCGCAAATATACAACATAGAGTTGATATAGGATGTATTGAGCCAGTCAGAGAGAGGGGGAGAAGGAGGGAGAGAGCAGGGGAGAGACTCACATGTCAGTTGGTTTCTCCCTGGGGATGTAGGTAAAATTGACACAGAGCTCCCATTTCCACGGCCTTTGGGAGCCTAAAGACTCTCCAGTTTTTAGTAAATCCCCAAGCAGCTTTGTTATTACTGCCCTTCTTTGCCCTCCAGGCTCCTCCCATCATATTTATTACCTCTTTACTGCACCATTTTCAGGGTCCATCAAAAAATGTAGGAAGCAAAAGAAAAAGGAGTGAAAGACAGAAAGAAAAAAGGAATGAGAACAGATCCACACCTACAAAACATTTGAAAGTGTGGTAAACTTTCCGGAAAGGTTGGAGAGGGGTCACACCAAATAGCCCTGGGCTGTGTGCCTATCCTCCTCAGCTTGGATTCCTTTCTTCCCTCTCCTCTGGTGACCCTCCCGCTCTCCTGTCAGCCTGTTCTTGGAACTCCACATTTCTCTCCTATTATGCACAGCACCATTCTCCCTGGCTCCCACTCCTAAACCTGCAAAATCAAACCTATCCAGGATTCCACAGACAAAGGGCCTTTCGCTGAACAGGATGGAGGTATCGCTCCTCTGTGGGGGGCAGTCTATACATAGTAACGTTCGCCTTGTTCCATATAGGTAGATGAGACATACACATTATAAATAGATGATAGCAGAGCTGTTCCTCACAAAGACCACTGTCATAAATAGCATTTTTCCTGGAACATCTATATCTAGATATATAGGAAAATAAATGAACTATAATGTTGTCTCACATTATCTCTGGATGACGAATGCCAAGTGATTCTAATGTTCTTCTTTGCGCTTATCTGCAGTATCCGAATTTTCATAATACACTGTATTGCTTTTGTAATAAGGGGATCAAAAACAAGTTAACTCTCCACAGAGAAGAAATGCCTCGCTGAAGGGAGGGTTGGCTTGTGGCCGAGATAACAAGACCTTTGAAATTAAGTAACACTTCCCAACTCGGGGCCAACTAAGCCAACAAATCTAACAATGAAAATCTCGGTTGAACCAGACTACACCCCCCCGCCCGGGGGCGGGGGCGGGGGCTAGGAAATATGGAGCCACCCACACAGGGCTCCTACTAAGTGTCAACAGCCAAGGAGCGCAGAGACTGATGTCCTTTATGAGAGGGGGAGGGAAGTGGTGGTGGGTGAAAGAACAAGCATGAATTTGGGGAGTCATTATGTGCCAGATGCTGTGCTAATGTGCTGTAAGTCTTACTCTGATCTTCAAGGACTCTGTGACAGAACTAATATTATCTCCAAATGATGAAGAAACTAAGGCTCAAAACCAAGAGGTCATCTCTCTCTGTAATTTACCTTTATGCAGACCTCCTTCCCAACTCAGGAGTTGTTCTTCCTTCTACAAGCACATTTTAAAATACCTAGACAGACTGCCCCAAGCTTGCTCCATGTGATGAAAATGTACAATAACGTGAATTTAAAGAAGCTACGTTTACCATGACAACTGAATTGAGAGATCTGTAATGATAAGCACTCATGAGTGTGATCTTAAAATCATACAACTGCTGTGACAGGATATAAATTCATTTAAGTATGACTTGTGAGATTTTAGTCGTTTTTAAGATAAAACTATTCATTAGGCCCATATGTTATTAAAAGTGTCACACATTTGATCCCACAGAAAAATAGTAAGCTATTACTATTATTTTTAAAAGATTTTATTTATTTTTTTATATGAAAGAGACAGAGTGAGCAGGAGGGAGAGGGAGAGAGAATCTGAAGCAGGCTCCACGCTTAGCACAGAGCCTGACATGGGGCTCGATCTCACAAGGAGTGAGATCATGACCTGAGTGGAAACCAAGAGTTGGACCCTTAACCGACTAAGCCACCTGGGTGCACCAATAAGCTATTACTCTGAATAATAATTTCAACTAACAATTACTGAGCACCTATTATGTATCTGGCACTCAAAACTCATTATATTATTTAATTCTCAGAGTGTGGTAGATCTTCGAACCACACGATGAGTGTGTGGTAGTGATATTCAGTCCCTCCCCACCTCCATGGGTACAATGTACTTTCCCACCCCTTGGCTATGGGTGTGTCTGTGTGACTTGCTTTGCTTTGGCCAAGGTATGTTAACTGGTAGTCAGTGTGATGTGACCAAGGGCTTTGAAGGTGCTTGCATGATTGTGCTTGTTCTCTTGTGCTTCTCCCGTAACCATGGGAGTATCCCTGGGCTGACCTACTGCTCCCAGGAGGATGTGAGATGCATGGCCAGAGCCCCTCCCAAGCTGAACCTCCTCAGCCTGGTGCAACTTAGATCAGAGGCTACGAGCTGACCTGCAGAACACACAACTGAGTCCGGCTTATGCTAGTGCCCCTACTGTACTCCGACACATGAGCCTAATAAATGCTTATTGTTGCCCAACAATTAGATTTTTGTAATTGTTCGGTAGCAATAGCAAAAGAATACATGCAGTATCCTTTAAGGGGGGCATTCTTATTTTGAAATGAAGAAAGTTTAGGGAGGCTATGCAACTTGCACATGTAGTGGATGGCAGAACTCGAGTTCCAGTGTGAGTCTAAAATAAAGCCTTCGTGCTGAAGCCCACTGTGATCAGTCAGTCAGCCAGCCATCAAACCCAACGTTTAGTAAGCACATGGTGTGTGCTCGGTGCTGTCCATGGTGCTAAGAATGTAGTGGTAAGCACAACAAAAATCCATTAACTTCAAGGGTTGTGTTTGACTAGGGAGAATAGGAAGGGAGCCACTGCTTTCATTCTGAATAAAGAGAAGGTGACCATGGCAGCTGACAGAAAGTAGATGAGCAAGAGTAAAAGCCTTGGGATGGGTATGAGCTTGGTATGTTTGTGAGGAAAAAAGGAGACCACGGTGGTCAGCAGAGTTACAGGAGGAGAGTAGAGAGAGAAGACATCAAAAAACAGGTAACACTGAGCCTGTGGGCTACAACAAGGAGTCTTGATTCAAATCTGTTTATACTGGAAGCCACCAGAAAGTTGTAGGTACAGAGAAAAATGTTCTGGTTATCCACTTCAGAAAAAATTCAATGGTTCCTTTGCTGTGGGCAGACTCCAGGGAACAAGGCTAGAGACGGGGACCAGAGAGGGAGCTCTTGGAACTGTCCGGGTGGGAGATGGTTGGACTGAATTAGGTGGTGGCTGTGGAGAGGCTGAGGATTGTTTCCAAACTGATTCTTGAATTCAAAAACAGTCCTTACTTCCCTAATTCTAAAATAGACTTGGCTTCAGCATGCCTGAGCAAAACATTTACCAATTTAAGGGCCAAACTAAATTGTGAAAAATCTCTCAAAATATTTGCTTAGAGTAAAAAGTAAAAACACACTTAGCAGTTGTGAATTAGTCATTCGCCTAAGGTGGGTGATAATTTATGCCACACTTGTAGTCGAATAAAATTTACATTTACACTGAAATCTATACTTCTTTTTTTTTCAGCAATGGGCTAATTGTGTTTGTTGAATTGTTTCAAGTTGGTACGGACTGGGGGAATTGAGTATTTGCAAAGCTATAGGGATTAAATTAGATAAACCCAAAGGGAAAGTAATTGGTACATTGGGAAGTGTTATGAGTGTATGAAGTATTGTCTAAGGCACTATGAAAGATTAATGGACAGAGGGTCAACTTGAAGTTTTAAAAATTTTAAAAAAACAACTTAACTTTGATCCTGAGTACCCGAGACAACAACAAAAGACACCCTTCAATAAACAAACAACAAAAACATTATGTATTTGCTCATCTGCTTTAGTTTTGCTATAGATCCCCAAGAGATTAATGTGCCACCATTCAGAAGTTATAAAAATCAGATATTCTCCTATTTTTTTTTTAGTATGAAAACATGTTTTGCAAATCATAATATTCCTTATTGGTCTTAAACCAATGACCCAAGTGCAGAACAATGCCACAGGTGTGTTTTGTTTGGTCCAGGTAAGGTATAAAGGATTACCTTAGAAATCCAATTTTTAAACAGAAAGATTTCATTGCAAAAACATGTTTCCACACTGTCTTTAAATAGGGAATCAGAAAATCTGCTGTATATCTATGTTGAAAATATGTTCCAGAGCTGAGCAGCAGCTGCCACTGTTCGACTGAGCTTGAGTTCATCCATCTTGCTCCCTACATCTCCCTGTTGGTCCCCGAACATGAAGGGTGTGTTGCCAATTAGCTTCACACATGATACAGAGTTTTCTTATGGGAGAGGAAGATTTATTTTTCCACCCATCATGATCAGAAGTGGGTACATGAGAACTAGCTCCTGTTGGCCCTATGTTTTATGGCCCAGCCTGCGTCCTTCAAGTATGATCCACCTTCCAGCTCCCGGTTACTACCTCTGATCTTTTCATGATACACAATATTAGGGGAAAGTGCGTGAGAAGTGGGAGGAACCCACGGAGAGCGAGCCACAGATTTGCAGGTTTCAGTGGAGACATTGGTTGGATATTCACTACAACTTGAGTGACACCGTGTCCCGAATAAAGTACCCGTGCTCCAATACCATCACAACTGAAAGTGATTGCTGGCTCTTATTCCAGTGGCAGCTTGCCAAAAATACACTCCCACTTAAGAAAATTAAATATGATTTTGCAAAGGGGATGGCCAAATTTGATCTCAATATGACAAAGATGCGTGCTCAAATGGCTCACTCAGGGAAAAAGGTCCAACGTGGCCTACGAGGGCATAACTTCAGGGCTTGAAGAAGTTGCTTAAGTGCCAGCAACTCTTAAAAATCAAGATGATCATGAAGACTAAACTGTGGTTAATACAAAATGCTAGGGTTTTTCTTTCTTATTGGATAATCTGGCATTTTCCTAGAACACATCCTGAAAAGGAGACAGATGAAAGATACATCCCCATGAATGTTTCTTTATATTTATACTTTTTATTTATGAAGACACCCCTCAATGGCAATGTTGTCATTTAAAATTAAGCTAGAGAATGACCTAAGAGACAGAAAAAAAGTTTGAATATATACTGATTATTTTTAATATTGTTGAGAACATAAAGACCACTTTGAGACACTGCTTTAAAAGCTATGAACATTTTCTACAGGAAAAACAACAACAACAACATTTTCTACAAGTTAGACACAGATATAGTTTTCCATGTGGCTTCACAGGTTAAATGGATCTCCTGAATCCAACATTAGAAATCACCATCTGTGATCATGTGAAATCCAGTAATACAACATCATTCCTAAGAATAAGGAGTTTGGGGTCAATTTCCTGAGGTTGCCTCTGGCTCAGCCATGGCTGTGTAAACAGTTGAGCCTAATTTTCCTCCATCTACCAAACAAGAAGAATGTCAATCCATAACTCATGAGCTTGTTTGGAGGATAAGTGAGCTGAATTCATACCAAGTGCTGGAATAGTTGCTGGCACATGGTAAGAGATCAATAAATGTTTGCTGAACATTCACTTTCTGATTTAATACTGGCTGTGTTACAATTTTAATGAAAACCTTCAAATGTATTTTATATTGGCATTTTTAACATTTTAAGTTAATGACAAAGAATATATTTCCCTTTCTTTCTCCATTTCTTCCTTCCTTCCTTCCTTCCTTCCTTCCTTCCTTCCTTCCTTCCTTCCTTCCTTCCATCTATGTATCTATGTATCAATCTAAATAAAGCCAGAGCTTGACATTCTGAAAATCAAGTCACAAAAGCAAGAGGTGAAGAGACAAAAGAAGGAACAAGTTAAAGATGATAGAAAGATAGGGTAGACCTGGCTCTACATATGAGGCAAGAATAGAAAGATGTATCTCTTGCACCTGACCACAGACTCAACTATCCCACTGGCACAGTCTGCCTCTGGCCAAGACAGCCAGGGCTGAAATAATAAATTGGCCATTTGGCTAAGTCGTTCAGTCAGTTCTCCCAGGCAACTAGTCAAGGCAACCCTACAAGTCTTATGTGGTATGTGGCCAAAGTCTCAGTCACAAACCCAATCCAACTGGCTACTGGAGGCACACCAAGAAGTGTGCCCAGCACCATGCAGCTGTTGCTTCTGACGGTTTGTTCAGCTCATTCTCAGCCAACAGCCAGAGGACCTCCACGTGCCCAAGCTGTGTTGCAAGCCAGGGAATCCTTTTTCTTTAATGGAGGTGTGACTGAGGCTGCTGGCTGAGGTTGGCTTTATCCATGAATTCAGCAAGTGTTAAGCTTAAAGGACCAACCCTTCCTGTGCCAAGAAAGCCTTCAACCTCTATGGACGTCCTCTCCTTTCATGGATAGTGGGGTTCTAGAGCCTCCCATGGCCAGCTAACCCCTGAAGAAACACAATAGGATTTGGCCCTTGGGGGACTAGGGTACAGTCAGGAAAAGGGCACTGAGGGTCCTTCCAGCTTGCCAGTAATTCCTCTCATGCTCAGACACTGGGACACTTCTCCTTGTCTTCATTTTGACCCACCTCTTTGCCACTTTCTGCCTTCTTGTGCACCATTTAAAAAATTTAATTCTGTGAGATAACCATGATGTCTCCATTTCATAGATGAGGGAACTCAGGCTTGGAGAGGTCTAGTTACCTGCCTAAGGCCACACAGCTGTCATGCGGCACAGTCCAATGTGTGCATCAAAGGTACCTGCCTTCCCCATGATGACATAGCATGCCTATGGCTTGGTATTTATTATTTATTTATTTTATTCAGACATTTATGTGCAATCATGTCCCTGAATTTAGGGTGAGTGCTTTTGTCAGTCTGTTGATAAACTACTCATGAAACAACGATTTCCATGCGTTAGAGTGTATATATGATATACACATACGTGTGTGTGTGTGTATGTGTGTGTGTACGTGTGTGTGTGTGTATGCATGTAGAGCAATGGGCACTGGTTCTCAGAAGGGGGGGGCAGTCCATCCCACATGCCCAATTTTTGGCAGTGCCTGGGAGAATACTTTTTATTGTCATGGCCGGGGTGTGTGTGCTAATGGCATCCAGTGAGTAGAAGCCAGGGACGATGTTAAATATTCTATAATGCACAAGACAGACCTGCCCACAGCAAAGAATTCTCAATCCAAAGTATCAGTAATGCTGAGGTTGAGGAACTCTGTCTACACACACACATACACAGATACACTCATGTATTCATTCACCTACATACATAAACATGTTACACACACATATAATCTATACACCTGTGTGCGTATATGTATTACACACATATGTGCATGTGCATATATGTGTGTATGTATTTATTAATATATCTCCATCTATACCAAGGTGAAGGAATGTGGAGATGGACGTGTGTACATATGTGTTTGTGTATATGCATATATGCAATTGTATCTATCCATTCGTATCACATTTGTCTTCCAGGTATGGATTTTTCATAATGCATTATTACTGGAAACAGGACAGACATAAAGAAAAGACTATTTTTTCTTGACTATAATGTCCAGATACACAAACACATTTTAAGTAACTCTCTCACAATGCCCCAACCCAAACCAAATCCATAAAGGTCCATGCCATACAGGTTTTTCCTGTGAAATTTTAATAACTTTCACAATGTCCTGCCCAGAAACATGCTAGTCATCTTGAATGAACCAAAGGGTTTAATTAAACAACCACACTCAGATGTGGGAGTGCATAATTTACCCAGTGAACTGCAAATCCTCTAATACCACAGGGAATCACATACTTTTTCCAAGACAGTTCAAGGGGCCAGGAGGTGACTTGCTCTCTGCTTGGGCCACATCCATTACTCAAGCTGAGAGGAATTAAAATAAATACCAGCACTGCAATGGAGGTGCCAGAACTCAGCTAATGAGTATGAAAATGCCCTGGCGATTTATGTTCCAGGTGGGGCAATATGTTTCAGGATTCTGAATAATCGGTCCTCTGGTGGGCTTCTCATTTTCCACATGCAAGAGATACTTCTTTCCTGGTCCTCCTAGTCAGAAACGGCAATCTGGTATAAATACTGAAGCTCTGCTTCATAGTAAAATATTGCTTCCCCACCTAAACCCCATGGACTTAATTTTCATCATAGCCATGACTGATATTGGCTGCACTTAAGGCAGCTGCCTGGTAACGTGTGGGGAAAAGTAAAATGTCACATTGAAGAAAGGAAATTTTTGTGCTGCTGTTTTTAAAAGCCAATGTAATATCAATGCTGCAAGAAAAAGTTGAAGAAAATATACACAGATAGAAATCAATATAATAAATGAACGTACTTGTCTTTTGTTTTAAACAGGTCTCTTTAACACATACTGTATGTACCAGTTGGGGATTTTTAAAAAAGATTTATTTATTTGTTTGAGAGAGAGAGAAAGCACGTGTGAGCAGAGGGAGGGGAAGAGGGACAGAGGGAGAGGATTTCAAGAAGACCCTGCACTGAGTGCGGAGCCTGACGTGGGGCTCAGTCTCAGGACCCTGAGATTATTACCTGAGCTGAAACCAAGAGTCAGATGCTTAACCAACCGAGCCACCCAGGCACCCCCCAACTGGGGATTTTCTTAAACTGTCAGTGTTTTAGTTTCCTTATCTACAAAACACGGATGAGGATATATAACATAAGGGTCTTATGAAGGACAACGAATAAATACATGTAAAATACTTAGAACAATGTCTGATACATAATATTCCATAAATGTTTCTTCTTCTTCTTTTTATATCTTATAATTTCAACAAGTATCTTGTTTTGGGAATTCCGTGATATTTGAAGTATTAGTCAACCATTAAGAAATACTCTCTTTGAATGCATTGAACTACATGGACTCAGCCCAAGTGGTAGTTTCAAGTAGTCAGATGAATACAAACGATACTTATTTTCTTTCTACAAGCCACATGCCCCATTTTCATTCTTAAACAAGTTATTGTTGATTCAAAGGAACACACACAAAACCTCAGCAAATTCCAATAAGCTGTCTATATCCAGACTCCAGAAGAGCAAAAAATACTCAAATATAAGGCAAATGTGTTTCAGTCTTAAAAGGTTGGTAATAGTATCTCAAAAGATTCTAGTGTTTTCTGATTTCATCTTATTCTTTCACAAACACAAAAACAGGGCTTGATAGGCCACTGAATGTACATTTTGAAGCTTCACCTCAGCTGATTCTTTCTCTGAGAACATGCCAGTATCCAGAGACCCTCCATAAATGGAGAAGAAGCTTGTGGTAGAATCAAACCGTTTCAGGAAAGATGAGGAAGAAAAAGGCTAATGGAAGGAAATGCATATGCATCTTACTACGGCTTTCAAATCTGGACCATTCAGAATGCAGGGAGAAGACAGAAATGGGGTTTCCTAACAATGCAACACTTGGACCAGGGTCAGAAGGACAAGGAGGGTTGATCTAGGAAAAAGAACCAGGTAAAGGTTCTAGGCAGAAGAAACAGCCTATGCAAAGACCCTGAGGAGGCAAGGAGAGGATCTGCGTTAAGAACCTCAAGAAGGGTAGTTGGCTCTAGCTCAGACAGCAGATTTTATTTTCCAAAGTCACACATATGGAAAGAGGGAGAGATGGAATATCAAGCTGGCTAGTCCAACTCCGGAGTCTGAATTATCTGCCTTTTTTTACTTTCCTCATTCCATTCTGCTTGAGGCTAATGAGACTCGTAGATGGATAGCAAATATGTAAATGAGGTACAATCTGTGCCCCATCTAGAACAGCACCTGGTCCACAGACAGAGCGACGTAAGGATCCGTTTATGTTGTTATTATTAATTATCATTATGTACAGAACCCTCAAGGAAGGGCACAACCAAAGTCCATTCCGCACTCCCTAGTGAGCCATCCAAACTCTAAGTGGACATGGAAGGAGAAAGGGCAGAGGGGTTCATGGTCCAGCGTGTGGTCTTCTGGATGACAAGGCAAGTACCCAGATGCCAGGCAGGGAAAGTTATTTTCTATGATGGCATCTGGCATGCTGGCCTATCCCACTGACATTTGCGTTGGCTGCTGCATTGCTGTCCCTGGAAAGTTTGGGAAGCAGCTGGCTGCCCCCAAACCCTGTACTGCTTTCCACCTCTCCTGAATCAGGCTGACGGGTAATGCAATAACCTCTTCTAGTGAAAGAATCGCTCTCCTCTTCCCAAGCCAGCCTCTCCCAGATCCACCTAGTATCCAAACCACTACCCAGAGGCAGTTTGCTCATACACAGTGATGTCGTTTGGGGTCCTACAAGTGTTCCAGAGAAAGAAGACTTCTCACCACCACTCACACCCATGTATGTGCTTCCAATGAACCTACTGTTTGCTGAGAAAGAGAAATGTTGACAAACCCAGGTATGATGACTAGACTCTTCCTTAGCACTAATTGCATTTTCAATGACTGCTGAATAATTCAGGGCACTAAACCCTCTGCATGCTTGCAGTGGCTGAGGAATTAAAAAAAAAGTAAGGTTTCTAAATTACTTCTAAAAATAACTACCAAAAGCCACATAGATATATCACTGTTTGGGAAGTTGACTATAATATGCTATCTTACAAAGGGTAAGCTATTCCTGGGTTTAGAGCTCTCAACTCACGTGACAGTAATTGCCCACACAGATGGGCAAAAAGCCAAAAGCAGGATCCCAATGGCAATGGGATGGGTATATCTGGGAGCCACGGAACAGAAAGATATTCTGCCAGATTTTACAATAGGTGAGAGGAGAAACGATGTCTGTGTGTACTCCAGATACAACGGCAAGGAGAAAACTGCTATAGTTTTGCATATGTGACATTCTTCTTTTCCTAAAATTGACTTAAAGGAATATGGCGTTAAATAGATTCTATTAACCCTGGTTCAGCCTGAAATTGTGGGCTATTTGGGCTTCCCTTCGGAGACCTAAAATGTACCATTTGAATATTTGCTTTGATTTTTGAGCTATCAAACAAGAGAAAATTAACACTTAATAGTAGCATTATTTAGGTGTCCAATATGAAACACAAAGTAGTAAGGAGGGCACGAATTGCATGGTGCACTGGGTGTTATACACAACTAATGAATCATCGAACTTTACATCAAAAACCAGGATGTACTGTATGGTGACTAACATAATATAATTTAAAAAATTAAAAAAAAAAAAGAAAGAAAATGCTGGAATTTCTGAGATCCTGAAGAGTTGAGCTAAGTCCAGATAGATCATAGCCAGGATCTTTGGGATCTGAGGGGTTATTTGAACAAGATGCCCACGTTTTAGCTAAATCCCTCTGTCACTAATCCAGGTATGGTGCAGTCCAGAAAATGCGCCTTTCCTAATGAATATTGAAATTGGTTGTCATTAAGAGAGAACACTCACAGGAGGGCAACGAGACAGTGATCAATATTCGCATGGATCCACACTGCCTCATTGATTAATAGCCTTCAACTGTAAAAACTGGAATGGTGATAATAAAGCATTATTTTTAGTGCAGGCTGACACAGGATATTACTTAGATTTAAACCTTTTTTTTTAAATTTTGAGCAAGTCTTAATAAATAAATTGCCAGTAAGAAAAAAAGGGATGGCTTTCCTGCATCCCTCAACAGGATGTTCTTAACGTCACACGAGGGGGCAGTATAATATTCATCTCAAAAACGATTGTTCATCCCTAGTCATGGCTGCCTATCAACTCAAAGAGAGAAAAACAGCCCACTTACGTTCATTACAACTGTGACCATTCACTATATATAAGTGGGAAAGCTAGGAGGGCTCATGGTGTTGTGAATTACTAGCTTCTCTTTATTAGTTTACCATGTCAACATTTAAGAAATAAAGATCTTCAGTCAAATGGTTTGCTATGTATGTATCCCTATCTGTTCTTTTCAGATCAGGTGGCCAGGTACCGTTCCTTGTGCCCCCCAGACACATACCCTTCTCTAAGCCAAGACACAGAAATGCCACTGGGGTTGGTCAGGCTGCTTCCTCCACTTTGCCAATCTTGGACAAGTTGCTCAATTTCTGTAACACCTGTCCCTTAAATGTAAAATGAAAATTCTCATCCCAGAAGTCTTCTCTCCTTTCTAAGGAATGCCAACACTTTAAAACGTTTTGAAAATATACGATGCCAAATGAATGTTTGTTATTAGTGTGACTAATACCGATGTGTAGATTTATACTCCTCTTAAAGAACCGTTGCTGCTTTACATTCATCCTTCCAGTGAAGCATGTCTTGCAGAGAAGAATTCCACCCTGACACTTTGACTTGCCTAGCAAAAACTCATTAGACAGTCCCTTTTTCGGACTGCAGCGGTAGAAATAAATTTCTTGGATCCAAGCTATAAAAAGCAAGTCTACAATAGGTTTCTGAAAACGGAATTGGGAGATGTTCGTGAATAATTCTTATGGGATATATAAAATTTCTATCCATTAAGTGCTAAAAAATCCGTGTACCAAAAATGGGGTGCCCTGATTTTTTTTTTTTTGAAATTGAAAATGATTTTCAATGTAGTCTATTACTGGCTTATGATTTCTCCATTCAGGACAAGGTGTTTGGAAGGATTTGGTGAAACATCAAGTCCACTTTTTTTTGGTTGTCATTTGAATCTAGAAAAGTCCATTTTTATGTGCTTAATATGACCCAGGATGCAGTGTTTATGTTTGAGGCTGAAGGCAAAAGCTTGGGGCTAGCTTCCTTTCTTTTTTGGGGATGAAGCTCATTTCAAAGATGGCATCTTTCCCTCTAATCTTTCACCATCCAAGGAGAGGTTTTCTCCCCTTGTGATGTTGCTGGCAAATGGATAGAACACAAGCCAAATGGATTTGTTGTCCTCACTCACTCTCACACCTCCTATTATATGCAACATGAACTTGCTGGAAGAAAAACCACTGAGGAGTTCTTTGGTTTTTTGTTTTTTTTTTCCTCAGGAGGGTTATCCTTTATTTGGCCTGAGAAACCTTTCCCTTCGGCACAGGACCCTTACAGTCCCTCTGTGGGGTATCCCAACTCAATGGCTGTGACCCACAAATCTGACGAGTGTCAGACAACAGAACACACTTTTGTGAACAGAGCTGAATGCAATGGAAATAAAATAAGCATTCTCATGAAATAATTTCCAGGCTGCCCTTTCATGGTAATATCACTCTTTGGGGTTGTCTCAGTTTTGCTGAAAATGAAAAGTATCAAAATAGAATTAAGCACCTTTACATCTATTCTCTTAGGACCAGCAAAGCCAGTCAAGATGGAAATTTGTCCATTGGCTAAACAGTCAGAAGAGCTCCCGCCAAGCAGTGATTGACTTTTTGGCTAAGCTCAGCAGAAATGAAGCTTGTGGTCAATTAGCTTTCCCCTTAATAGGATTGTGTTGTGCAAAATAAAATAGAGAACGAAGTTGAAGGGAAAACTGTCATTTAATGAATTCCCAGATGTTGTCATGTTTCCCTGAGACATACATCATAAATAAAAGAAGGGTTCAAAGTTCAACGGGCTGCCACCTTGTGCTAAAGTCACATTCCTCGTTGAAGCAGCAGAAAAACACTGGCACATTCAGAAAGCAAACTGTAAGTGTATTCCTTTTACCAATTTGTACTTTAGGGGAAAGCAGGCTTTGTGGCATTTTTAGGATAGTGATGATAATAATAATAATTATTATTTCCCCACACTGATCTCATTTAACAAGCACTGATCGGGGGCCCATCATGTACCAAGCATTGCGTTAGCCAGTGGACCTGCATTCATGAATGAGATGGACAAAGAGCAAAAAACAAGTTAATTTTTAAAAATTACAAATGATAACACTAAGAGCTTGAAGCAAGTGAGGGGGGTGCCACAACAAAGAATAAAGAAGGGTCACTGGTTTAAAGGGCTGTTTGGAAAAGGTCTTTGAGGTGACTTTTTAGCTGGGATGGAGCCAGCTCAAGAAGAGTCAGAGTCAACGGGATCAGAATGAGAACAGAAGGGGCGAACTCAGTGAGGTTGGCAAGAGCCAGACCTGGAGTATCAGATGAAGGGGCTTGGAATGAATTCTAAGTGCAGTGGGGTTTTCAGCTGGGGCGGGAAACCAACCTATGTTCATTCTGACGCGGGCTCTTTGACTGTTGGGAGAAGAATCCGGTAGAAGCAAAGGGAACAGAGCAGGGAGTGAAGCCCATTGCAGGGGTCCAGAAACAGGGGACAGCAGGCTTGACTGATGCGGAAGGTCTTGTTTTTTTTTTTTTTTTAATTAACTATTTTACAGTGAGCAAGTCAGTATCAGTTGATACATCCACAATATTGTACAACCACCACCACTGTCTAGTTCTAGACAGAAAGAAAATGTCATCCCCGTTAAGCAGCTACAACTCACTGTCCTCATCGTGTCCCTGTCAGCTACTTAGCTGCTTTCAATCTCTGTGGATTTTCCTATCCTGGATATTTCCTATACGTGGAATTACACAATGTGGAACCTTCTGTGTCTGGCTTCTTCCACTCAGCATGTTTTTGAAATTCATCCACATTGCAGCAGGTGGCAATACTCCGTTCCTTTTTTATGGCTGAATAATATTTGGTGCATCGATTCACTGCATTTTGTGTATCTGCTCATCACTGATGGACATTTGGGCTTTTCCCCCATTTTAGCCACGGTGAATAGTCTGCTATGAACATTCACGTAAAGCCTTTGTTTGAGTTATTGTTTTCAGATCTTTTGAGTCTCAGTAGAGGAGTAGAATGGCTGAGTCATGTGGTGATTCTGTAATTCTATATTTAACTTTTTCAGGAACCTCTCCTTGCCTTTTACAAGTCTGGCTAGGATGATGAGCTATCTGGGTAAACTGCTTGTTCATAGAAGCCACAGAGTGGTAAACAGATATTTTCTTCCATCATTACAATGACTAATTCTCTAATACTCCAATCACACTGACCACAAAAGCCCATTCCTGACTTATTCTGGTTGCTTTCAGGATGGACACAGGCCTAGGGAAAACCAACTCTAGTCCCCCTTTTTTGTCTTGCCCAGATGTCAAAACAAACAAACAAACAAACATGTCCTAACTTTCTGGGTTGTTGTCTTGTCAGGATGGGAGCTTTGAGTCATAGTGGTCTCTTTGGTACCATGTACAGAAAACCCACATGATCCAGGGAACCATGTGTCTTCCACACTGAATCCTGGAGAGGTAAAGCATGCAGAATAGTTTCCACTTAATAGACAAGACCCCTGATGCTCAGGGAGCCAGAGTGCTAGCTCCAGTTTCCGGCTGGTAAATTCAGATGCTGGGATTTGGACCAGATCGTTTGGACTCCCCAGCTCCAAAGACCAGTGACTGGTTGTCTGGTATCAGAAGATAAAATTACAGTCAGCAACTTTGGGGAGAACAAATGTGTTTCTCTAAAATGAGGAGATGTCTGTTGTCTAGGAATAAAATGACCTGGTAATAAAATGACCAGTAGCAATTCTGTGGGGCAAAAACAAACTGATCAAAAGTGTGGAGAAAGTTTAAGTCCAAGGAGCAAAAACCCAACAGTGTAAATTCATGCTGTCTGGCATAGGTGACCTTGGGGTCACTTTTAGTCCAAGTGGCTCTCTCTTTTATATTTAATGGACCCACTGAGTTTTTAGGAATGAGTTCGAGGATGAACACATCAGAAGCCAGGGGTAGAACGCAACTCCATCACTTGTTTGAGAAATAAAACCAACCAGCTTTCCTCTCCTTCACTAATCGGGGGGCGAATCTGTCGAGCAGTGTTTCATTATGGCCTGATGGTGCTGATCCAATGCCTCAAATATGTGGGGTCTGAGAGCCAGGCTGGTAAATTACTTGACTGTTTCAGCTGCCATGTTGGGCCAGAAATGAGGGATGAATGCAAAAAGACAGACCCTGCCCCAACACACATAGCAGTGATTATTGGATTCTTTTTTTTTTTTTTTTTTTTTCTTTTCTTCTNTACTAGACCATGTACCCCGTGAGAGCTGATACTGTGTTTGGTTTTGCTTACCATTGTCTCCCAAGTGGCTCACACAGTGACTGGCACATAGTATACCCAATTAACACAGTAATGGAATGAGTAAACAAATGAATGGAGGAGAAAAAGATGGTGAAGAGAGGTATTTCTTTTCATTTCCCTTTGTCCCACCCATCCCTCCTACCTCCTTCCCTCCCTCCTTCCCTCACTCCTTCCTTCCCTCCTTCCTTCCCTCTTTCCTTCCTTCCTTCCTTCCTTCCTTCCTTCCTTCCTTCCTTCCTTCCTTCCTTCCCATTCCATGACACTGATATTTTCATCTATCAATTTCTGAATCATGGAGTTACCACACAAGGAAATATAACCAGGCCACCTCCATATGTCCTTTATAGGAAAAGGCCCAATACATCATTATCTTTAAGGTTAATGTGAAAAAAGCCTAGGAGTTTCATTTAATTTTTTAGGGAAATTTGGACCATCTCAGGGTCTCACCAGCTTAGGGGGAAAAGGTATGTCTTTGTGAAATACTTTAGTGTCTTGCAGAGGATTGCAGTGAATTATTGGGACATTGCAAGGTTTAAGACTGATGCTTTCTGAAGCATGAAAGAAGTATCTGTAGCTTTTCCTTTTTATGTTTAAATTACTTTGCTTCTTACTTGACTACTTTTTCTGACCTTTTAGAGTGCTGCCTTCTTTATATTTCTCCTTGAGTTCCTTAACCATTTTTAAAAGTAGTTTAGATACATCTCTTATGAGTTCTTCTTTCTTAGCCTTCTGGTCCTCATCTTTTCGGCTCATCCTCTCCTCACTTGACCGTTCCATATAAAGCCTTGCAATATTACTATGCTCTTTGCCCCACTCCATCCATCTTCTTCTCTTTCTCACAATGCAATAGATAATGTGAAGCTATGGATCTATAAAACACTCACTTCTCATTTTCAAGTGAACATGAAGTTATGACCAAGGGGTTCTGTTTGTAATCCATTTTCCCCAAAAATGAATGTAATGGGAAACTTGGTCAAATCCACTTAACCTTTTGCACATTTCACCTTGGGATTAATGTTCTTCATGTTGTCCTGCATTGAGCTTTGACAGGACAGAGTGAGACAATAAGGTACAGAGAGAAAAGAAAAAAATGATCTGAATCAAGTGTCTAGTACTTTCCAGCTGTGTGGCCATGGACAAATTACTTGACCTCTCTGGTTTCCACATTCCAACCTGTAAAATTTGGTTGATATTTCTTATCTCAATGAGTCACTGAGGAAATTAAGTTAAATGATGACACCTATTTAGAACTACCATGTAATGGATACTCAAGTTATGAAAGCCATAATGATGATTTAGGCTTTTAATCAGCAAGCATTTATTGAACTTGTTTGATAATGGCAGAGGGAGGAGGAAATGAAAAAGAGCCCTTGATTTCCTTTCTCATATGTGAGTTACAATCACTACAGTTTTTGCATTTTATCTTGGGGATAAATATAATCTTCAACTCTGACCAATAGTAAATTCTTTTATCCATTCAACGAATATTGGGAATCTACTGTGTGTTCACACAACAATGAGTGAAATCAGACACAACACCTGATCTCACGAGCTCGTCTGTGCTATGTTCCTAGAAAGCAGTGGTTCTCAACCAGGCAAATTTTCCCACTGGTCAATGTCAGGAGAAAGGTTAGTTGTCACAACTGGATGCTACTGGTATCTAATGGGCTGAGGCCAGGGATACTGTTAAGTATCCACAGTGCTCGGGAGGGCCCCACAGCAAAGAAGAGTCTGACTGTGGAGAAACCCTGCTATAAGGGAAGGGATAAGGATGAGATAATCCGTCATTAAGGCAAGTAGTAAAAACAGCCAAAACAGACTTCATCATTGCTTTGGGCTCTCCCAGACCCTCAGCTGCAATCGCGAGATTAGGAGTTCCTGCAATTGCCATAGGATGGAAAGGGTTCCTGGGTGCTGAGGCCAACTGGTACGTCTCAGCCCAGAGGCAGGGGGATGGACCAAATGCCTCCTGCTGCACTGACTGGCCTGGGGACACCTGGGTGTGCAGCTGGCATCCTTGACTTAGCATTTCAGCCCCTGCTTTCAGGCTCCAAAAGCTGCCGCCAGGGAAGCCACTGCAGGAGGGGCTGCAGAAGCAGCACCTCAGTAGAGATAGTTAGAGAAATAATCCTGAATAAGATTGCAGATTTTTAAGTGCTTTATTAATATGGTTGGGTAGAGAGTATGCTAACATTGTGGAGATCAAGGCTACAAGTAAAGGATTATGTGGAGAGCTGAATGAGAGGGGGCAGAGGAAGGAAAGGACAAGGCAAAGGCAAATTGCTCCCGTGTGTGTGTGTGTGTGTGTGTGTGTGTGTGTGTGTGTATGAGAGAGACACACAGTGAGAAAAGATACAGATATATGGACACAGAACACTCAATATGCTTTGTGGCAGTTCAGGAGAATGGAGGACGCACTGCGGAGGCCACCATGTACATGAGTGAAGTGACGTGATGCTATTACGCCAAGATCTACAAACTCAAGTGTCTCCAGTGCTGAATAGATCCCCTAAATGACTGAAGCTGGCCAGGTGGGAACTTTGGAGGAAACGCAGAAAAAATGCATTGCCGGAGGGGACAACAATATCTCAATTCCAGTCATTTATCTTGTGGCAAGTGTGAGAAGCCAGAAATTCATGTTTTCACATGAAATGTTATTTGCTCACACACACACACTCTCTCTCTCTCACACACACACACCACGTGAGAAAAAAAAGGACTATATCTGCAAGTCGTAAAGTCTTCCTGCCTTGTGAAACTTGAGTTCAGAACCTCCAGCTTGAATTTTATTTTAATGATATAATGTGTTCACTTATTCATTTTCGGAGGCTTCCTATACACAAGAACATAGGTTTTGAAGCGAGCTGGGAGTCCACGTAGTCTTCCTGGTTAGCTATGACCTTAGACCCATTGCTGAGTCCCTCCATGCTGCCTTTTCTGGCTTGGGAATTTGTCTCTGGACGATCTAGTTGACAGAGTGGTTGTGAACAGAAAATAAGCTAACTGTGTAAGCATTTAGCATTGTTCCAGCACCAGACAGAGCTACCAGATGTTGGCTCCTTTCTCCCTACGGAGATGTAGTTGAAAGCAGTTGTTACAGCAGGCAAGAGAAAAATCCAGAATTTTGTCCTCATAATGTACATGCAGGCAGGTGGACGGTCAATGCAGGTGGCCTCCCTACAATTCTTTCTACCTGATTCCCTTAACTGAGGCCCTACAGGGGACTCATGTCCCCCTACATCTGCCAATAATTCCTTTCCCCTTCTGATTGGAATAACATCTTGTATAAACCATAGTACAGAACTTATCATTCATACGGGGTCATACTCATCCTTGGAGACAAACCTGTCAAAATATTCCATGTTTCAGACCAGAGTAACTGGTTCAAGGAGGGTATGGGATACATGAGAGTTATCTCCATGATATTGCCTTGTATGATTCAGAAAGATGTACTCCTTTATGTTGGTCTTGACAAACTGATAAGTTCTCAGTCCAGAGTTTCAGGTGAACATCTTGCCAGCACTTAAGGAGAATGTGCCATGGAATCAAATCAGCATCAAGAGAAGCAGAGACTAGAGATACTTCAAGGCACAGTCCTAAGTATGTCATTTGGTCACCTTGGTCACCTTGATCCAGCCATACCTGAAACCCATTTTGGACCATGAAATTCAGAGTTTTAAAAGTACAGCATGTTGCACTTTTGACTAAAGGCAGTTCTATTTGGATTTCTATCACTCCAAACTAAAGAGTTTGGAGAACAAAGCACCACTCCCCCACCCCAGCGTAGTTATCTTTTAATACAAGTCCTAATCCCACTGTTTCATGTGGTTTGTAGAAGGGAAGCAATTTGCAAACTTCCATCTAGATTCATACTTCTTACTCTTTTACAGTACAGCAAGCTAAGTGTGTGGCTTTGGGGAAACACAGTTGGCAATATAGCTCTTTCATCTACTACCTAGGGACTTTGAACAAGTAATTAAAATTTCCTTATCTATATAAAAGGTACAAGAGCACCTTCGTTATAAGGTCATCGTGAGGACTAAACAAGAGAATAAAAACCCATTTTTTGGAACTCTGGGATATCAGACACTAGTTCTTTATGCCTCACTATTTCTAGAACAGTTGAAAGATTTTATTTATTTATTTGAGAGAGAGAGAGTGCATGTTGGGAGAGGGGCAGAGGGGGAGGCAGAGGGAGAAGGAGAGGGAGAGAAACTCAAGCAGTCTCCCTGCTGAGTGCAGAGCCTGACACGGGGCTTGATCTCACAACACTGAGATCATGACCTGAGTCAAAAACCAAGAGTTGGATACTTAACCGACTGAGCCACCTAGGCGCCCTTATTTCTAGAAAAATTTAAAGAGAAGTGTATCCCACAATGTCTCGACCTAGTGCCTGACATATAGCAGATGCTCAACAGACCAGACTGTCCTCATTATCACTCTCCTCACCACTGACATCTAGTGCAGTGCTTCTCTAACTCAAAGTGCACTAAATCGCTCAGGGATCGTGCTAAATTTCAGATTCTGAGTCAGTGTGGGTGGGAGGGGTCCTGAAATTCTGCATTGCCAGCCAGACCCCAAGTGATGCTGATGGTGTTGGGCTTTGGACTATACCTTGAATAACGAGGACATAGGACACACAGAGCCAGGATAGCACCAAAATGAGAATCCTAATTGATTGTAGAATACTCGTGGCTCTTCCAAAACATAGCTCATCTGATTGTCCTAAGTAATTTTAACCAAATAAACATCTCTATTTGGAGACATGATCTCCACAACATCCCAACACACACTCAACTGAAAATCTAAAGCTCGAACATCTGGATGCCCGGACTTCTCCTATACCAGTTATGTGAAGCTCTGGGGGGGGGGGCAGGTAGCAGTACATTGGCAGCTCTATGATTTGAAGGCAAGACTGAGACCCAACAGACTAGAGAGTCCCTGGAGAGGGACATCACAGGCCAAGGGTGAAAAGTCCAACAAATCCCCGTGGTCAGAATTCAAATAGCACCAGGGTTGTTGATGACTTTTGAAAGAGCAAATATATTGACATGAAATCGCTAAACTGTACCACTAACATTTACAGAAACAGATTACATAATTTTTGCTTATACTAAGACTAACGTAAGTCATTTTATAATTGGATTATTAGTATTGTGGACCTGTTCCCATGCATTAAGCCATTTCTTCAACTGAGACTTTTTCTAGAAAAGGAGGGAGTCAGGGGAGAAAATGTTGTTTGAAAATCTAGTTCCTGTAAAACCTAGAACAATCTGCTTAAGAAATCAGTGATTCATTCCAACAGTCATAAATTTTAAAAATATATACTAATAATATATATTTTTCTTATGTACTTATAATTCATATTATTTCAGAAAGCGCATAGGGCATATAAGAAGTAATTACATGCCCCTATCCTGATACAAGTCCACTTCAACTCAGTACATTTAAACTATAAGATGTGCTAACCAACCAGCCATGAGAGATATATGAATTTTAATAAAGAAATTGCTACTTCTGGAGAAAAAAAAGTTCTCTTGGTTTAGGAAGTATCCCCATTTCTATCAGACAAAAATCAAAAAATTACCAGGGACCAGTTCTCTGCTTCTATGGACCTTGCTCATTTCCTTCCACACTGAAGGCTCCATTGAGGGCAGAAATTGTCTATTCTGCACTCCTGCATGTCCCATAACATCCAGCACTGTCTGCCCATAGTGGGGATTCAATATTTCTGTAGCTCCTTGGCATGAGACACAGAAATGAAGAGCAAAACCTGGAAGATCATAGTTTGGGAGTTAAGCTGACCTGGATGGACGCTTGACCTCCTGCACAATTCTTGGCCAAGTGAACTCACCTATAAAATGGGAGTTCCACTAAGTACATCCCAGAGGTAAAGCTCATAAGCATAATCTATCATGTTATGTTATTAACGCTACCATTGCTAATTTATCATGAGTGCATGAAAAAGACACTTGGTCTTGGTTTCTCTTTTCATGTCTATCAATGGAACCCACCATAGACACCCATCAGATCCTGAAGCCTTCTCTGCGACTGATTGTCAAATTCCAGGCTCACAGAAATATCTTTCCCCGTGTTCTGAGAATGGGAAGCACATGTGGCTTCACCTGGCCCTGTGAAGACTCCCCTGGAGGTCTTCCCTCCTCATTACTCTAATCTCAAACCTGCGTTCTTCAGCTGACCCAGCCATTAGCCATAACCTCCCTGCTCCTGCCTAACCCACCCTACGCTCCAGCCTCTAATCCATGTAGATCAAGTGACCCGGCCTCGTCCAGTCCGGTAGCTGACCTCCCAGGCTGCTGCTGACATCGGAACAGAAATCTGTCCTTCAATCAGGCTTTAGCTCACAAGTCCGGAAGGAAGAAGAATGGAGCATGAGCCAGACCAGCACAGCCATACTGCAAAGAAGGCTACATTGAGTAAGGTGGGACCCTCGCAGAGAGAAACTTACCATGAGTGAGAAGTCTGGTTGGGCAAAACTAAGTGAGTGAGGAACCTGGACAAAGACCCTCTTCTGTAAACCAGCGAATAATGCCTCTACACGGAACACGGCGATCTTTCACGGTGAATGCCCTGGAGAGCTGCTTGGAGCGCACTGGTCCCTGCTTCTGATAAGAATCATAGTTGCTCTAGAGCACATATTGTGTGTCAGGCATTGGGCTAAATCTGATACATTATCTCATTTAATCTGCACGACAACCCTATGAGGAAGAAAGGCTGACAAGTGCTAAGAAACGTGTAAAAAGCACACAGTTCACAAGCAGCAGCGGGTGGATTTGAACTCGGGCAGTAGAACGTAGAATGCCAACACCTAGATGCATAACCGCTATGGGTGCTGCCTCCTGCCTCCCCTGGGTCCCATTATCGAGACAGCTTTAGCATGCATTAGGTTGTCACTTCCCTGCCCTGCCAACATTTCAAGGGGACAACTCATTCTGACAGAGCTCTGGGACGCCACAAGCCTTAAACAGTTCCGTAAGAATGAACGAGAAAACCCTCATTGCTGAGGAATGTATTAATAATTGGGACTGACACAGAAACTACCTACACAGCCAACCTGAGACTTTGCACGTTAGGGCTGTTTGCCTGTCAAACGCAGCGTTATAACTTCAATTGCTGAAATTCCCTGCATCCACGGAAAATAAACAAGAGCAAAGAGGAATTTGCGCTCCTCTGTGGGCCACCACCCCTCCGCTCTGGTCATTCCTCTCTTGCCTCCAGCTGAGCTTTTGAAAGGAGGAATCTTTTTTTAGCTGGAATATTCACCGCTGCCTTTCATAACATCAGCTGGAAGGAGTGACATGCAGTATTCAAAACTTGGCTTTGTGTCTTCATGAGGAAATTTTAAATGACTGACAGGCTGGCTAATAATGGTAAAAAATAAAATGCCGTCTCTCTACTTTTCCAGGAGAGGAGAAAACCAAGACTTAGATGTCTCTTCTGAATTGTATTGCTTTCTACCCATTTTGTGGTTGGACATGCTGAGACGTCTGTTCCTGTGCATTATGAAAATAAATCAGGACATAAATCAGGAACTCCTCTGAGAAGAGAAATCCGTTTTTCAGCGTGTTTGCTTTCTTGGGTCACACTTCTGAAAGATGTGACCATTCTGGTAGAGTACAAACTTCAGTGAGCAGTGAATAACCATGCCAAAATTTTCAAGTGTGACTGTGGGGTGAAGGGTAATGTAGAAAGAAAAGAGAAGTTAGAATTCCCCTTTTATAATTTAGCCACCTTGCCTTCTGAGACCCGCCTGGTGGCTGTGAGGCCCTTATTGTGACAATTTCCAAGCTACTTCTTGGACACTTATAATGTGCAAAGCAGCTGTTTGGGGTCACACTCTCTAAAACAGCAAAGGTAGTTCTTATAGGGACACCCAAATAGAAGCCACGATATAAAACGCAGCAAACAAATCAAAACTCAACTAGTCACAACTACTCTGGCCTCATCTTTCAGAACAGATTGAACACGTACCTAATAGTCTGACAACAAGCCCAATAAACCAAGCTCTTCATTGTTGGGGTTGTGGAACAATGGGTTGTTTTCTTAGCTGGATTAGGCCTCTCTCTCTTATCAGTCTCTGATATGCAAATTCATTTAGATTTCCTGAGCACACATCCAACAGAACAGTCCCAGAAGTATACTGCATCCTGACAGAAAGCACAACGCAACCTCAATGTTCTTAGAGATCAGAAGATCATGGGGATATCAGGATGCCCGTCAAGCATGTTGATTCTAGGGATACTCCTGATATAAGAGAATCAAAGCGGGGTTGGGAATTCCACTTGGGGATGCTAAGACCAGCATCCAAGACGATCGTGAGGCAAGGTCCAGAGACCACAATCTCAAAACTAGTGCCGCAAGTCATTGCAGAGCAGATAGCTGCAAAGCATAGGGAACAGCTCTCAGCCGGAAGGAAGATGAAGCAGTCGTACCTGAAAGTATGTAACTGAAAACGGCGTGGCTTCCAAAAGACACATCAACATTAGGGCCACATTCACAATGGGCCCATAAAGCAGAACACACATGTGGCGAAATCTTAGAAAACTGCTTAGGAAAGTACCATGCTGGTACCAAGACACCATCCTTCAAGAACTTGTGATGACAGTGTCTTCTCTAGTGTTCTTATGCACTGCTCGTTCTTTGAGCAACAACAGATCGAGCTGTCGGCCTGTGTTGCATAAACAATACACAATTTGACAATGGCACCGCACGCGATGTGGTGAGATGCCAGAGCCAGGAGAGATGGACAGGAACTGAAGTCCACTGAGGGGCGCCATATTGAGTCATCTCTGTTGCTCACTTCACAGCATGCTCTCCACTAAGGCCAACAACTTCCCTCCTGCACTTTTGCTGTTATGGTTGTTGGAAGCAGCGAGTTGCAGGCGATGCAGAATTGTTGAGTTTTATTGGCCTGGCATACGTAATTGATTTCTCTCGGGTTAAATACATGAATGGCATGACCCCAGTGTAGGCACTTTGATTGTAAAGTGAAGCTTAATTGGACCAGATACACCACATTAACAAAAAACAACCAAACTCAGAATTTTAAAAAATTCCTAAAACAGGGGAACCTGGGTGGCTCAGTCGGTTAAGTGTCTGCCTTCGGCTCAGGTCATGATCTCAGAGTCCTGGGATGGAGCCCTGTGTTGGGCTCCCTGCTCAGTGGGGAGCCTGCTTCTCCCTCTCCCTCTGCCGTTCCCCCTGCTAGTGCTCCCTTTCTCTCGCTCATTCTCTCTCAAACAAATAATAAAATCTTAAAAAAATAATAAAAAAGAAAAAAGAGAAAGAGAAAAATTCCTAAAATAGCTACTGAAACCTATTTTGTTTCTACTTTTTGATCAAATGGATTTTGCTTTGGTCAGAAAAACCTCTTGGTACAAATGCACTCACTCTTTCAGAAACAATAAGGAACCCTTTGGTGGAAGGTCATGTTTTAATCTTATGAACACAGAAAAATAATTAAATTATCCATCTGGCTTTCAAAAAGGGATGGAATGGTTCCAACACCACTTCTAAAAATCCCCTTCCTTCCGCTTCCAGGGTGGACACAGAGAAGGGATCCACAGTGGAGGAGACTGTTTTTGTTCTGAGTTTGACAAAGACAATTCCATCAAGTGTGAAAAATCCACCACGGTATTCTTTCTGGAGCAGCGATGTCTCCTATTTCCCGGGCGCTACAAAATGCCCAGTCTATCATATTTGTTTCCGACTGCACATTACATCCTTTAACATACCTAACAGTTACTTTCAGGGGAAAATGCATTTATAAATGAGCACGGTTGCAGCACCCGACAGTCCCTTTTACCCCGCAAACTTTTAACTATGTTCATCAATTACTCTTAACGGTGCAAAGAGTCGGCGGTGTTTACCCACCGTCCTTTCTGAGTTATTCAGCTCGATCTTGCGGCTCATTAAAAGCATCTCTATTTATTTGCTGTGTGTTACAGTCCTTAACTTTGGCACAACACGCCAAAAGAAAGCCCATTTTACTTTTCCCTGTGGTGTTAATTGGTAGAGCATGCTGCCTGCCTCTTCATTAATTATGTCAATGCCTATGAAACTTCCATTTTCATGGGGGTGAATTAACAAGGCTTCTCTGAACAGGGCTGACAAAAAGCCAGCCCGACTGCCTGTGACGACGGGGATAATGAAGGCTGCTGGTGGTCAATGCCATGTTCTGTTGCAAAAGCTCGCTTTGTCTGGACCCAGAGCCCTCTCATCCTCTCCTTCCCCCAGCAGGAAATAGGCACTTTTGTGAAGCCAGGGCGAGCAGTGCTGCTAGGGACAGCCCAGACGGCCGCCCAGACCCCAGAGATAAGATTGTGGCACACACTCCCTGCGTGGGGCTGACGGAGGCAGGGGGGGTGGACCAGTTCGAGCCCAACAAATGCAGCTGTGGCTTCTGATGCTTCCAGACAGGTTCCTGATTACCTCACTGCAGGGGAAGCAAGAAAATAAAAGGCAATCCCTGCTGAAAACTCCTTTTTTTTTTTTTTAAATCACTCTGAGAGAGATGACTTGTGAAAGACTCACAGCTAGGTAGGAGCAAAAGAAACACACACGCACACTGCGTAACCCTAAAAACCTTGAGCCACATCACATCCTCTGGTTAACAAAACCGTTCTTTTATTTTTGCCTACTTCTCCGCTCAATTACTGCGAAGGTTGGTAAAAGAGTGACACCTAGTTACTGTTTTACTATTTTCTCTCTCAAACATGCATCTTCCTCCTCAAGCTCCCTGACTGGGATCAGATACAGATTTCAGTCTCTCTCTCTCTCTCTCTCTCTGGCTTCCTCGCTCCCCGACTATGTCATTTTCATCCCTCTTTCCATCTTCATCTATGTGTCTTGTGCGACACACATATTGAGGGGGAGTGAGAGAAAGAAATGTACATGGAGCAAGGCCTAGGTAGACAGTATATTTTAATTGTTACCCCCAAACACATCTTCGGAAGGTAGAGGATAGTGATTTGCAGAGGATTTAGCTGGAATCATGAAGAAAAAGAAAACGTAAGACTTAAGCTCACTCCCCAACTCCCTGGGCAAAAAAAAAAAAGAAAAAGAAAGAAAAAATCATAGGATTAGAAAAATCAGCAAGATGGAATGAGGTCTGGCCTCCGAAGAGGGGCGCTGTGGTCAGGTGCATGTGCACCCCAGCACCCCTTCACCAACACACATATGCAAACACCAACATATACACAAAATGCATATATCCATAAATGCACACAAACACGCATATATAAAGACACACAAACACACATACACACACGGTCAGTGGAGATAGTGCTATGGACTAGAGACTACAGAAGAGTCTCAGATGAGCCGTCCAAGATCCCCAGACCTTGACTATTAGGGAGTTCCTTCTGATATTTCATTGCAGTCTTTCCCACTGTACATAAACCTTTTTCCCAGAAGAGAGTGATCAGCGACTATCCACCAAACGCTATTTCTCACGGCTAAGGAACAGATCTACATCTTCTCTTTGAAGCCAAGTCCTTGATTATACTCTTAGAATGAGTTGCCTCATAACCCTCTGTATGCCAAGAGTGGCAGATGCGGGATTGGGAGTCAAGTGGAGGACAGGTTCCAAACGTCAGAAAATGCAGGTTCCGAATATTCATCATTTGGTCTTGGCCAGAAATCCAGCTGTACTTTCCCTTGCTGAGGACACATTCCTGAACCCTCTCAGACTTCATTTCTTCATATATAAAAAAGTAATGACTCCATCGCAGGTTTACCAAAAAGAATGAATAAATGGCTAAGGCACAGTAAAAATTAAGTAACTATTTGGGAAAAACTAATAGTTGGCAGCAACTACTCCCCTAAGGATCTTGTCCCAACAAAAAGAGAATCGTCAGAAGAATAGCGTGGGTTTATGGGATGCTAATTATGTACCAAATGCTAGGCTCAAGTCTTTACTCACATCGTTACAATTGATTATCACAAGGATCGACAAGGTAGATGCAGCTGTGCTTCCCATTTTACAGAGCAGAAAACTGAGGCTTAGATGAGTCGCATAGCTGGCTGAGTTTTTGCGGGTAGTACATGGAAGAACCCGGCTTTAGTGAAGCCCCTAAATGACATGCAGGGGGTGGCATGGTTCACACTGCCAAAGAGTGGAAATAACCCAAATGTGCACCAAGTGGTGCCTAGATAAGTAAAACACGCCATGTCCATATAGTAGAATATTCTCTGGCAATACCTGCCGCAACACGGATGAGCCAGGGAAATGTGATGCTAAGTGCAAGCAACCAGACACGAAAACCCAACCATTGTACGATTCCATTTACATGAAATGCCCAGAACACGCGGACCTATAGAGGCAGACAGTAGATTAGCGGTTACTGACGGTTGAGGGGAGGAGGGAAGGGGTAAGTGAAGGCTGATACGTTCCAGGAACTTTTGGGATGGTGACAATATTCTCCCACCCCCTGCCCCCAGCTTTAATGAGGTATAATTGACAAAAATTATGTGCAGTATATTTAAGGTGTACAAGGTGATGATTATGTATGTATACATCGTGAAATCAAAATGTTTTGAAAGTAGTTGTGTGGATGGCTGTGCATCTCTGCAGTATATACTAAAAAAGCAAAACAAAACATTGAATGGGTGAATTTTATGGTAAGAGAATTATATCTCAATAAAGCTGTTTCATGAACAAACAAAAGTCCTTTCTCACCATAAGTAACAAGCTATCCAGACCACCTTACTTATATCCTCATGTGTGCAGGCAGAAAATGGAAGGAATATTTACCCACTTAATTTTGCAGAAGTGGGAACAAATGAGCAAAGGAAATACTGGAGAACAGAAGGGAAGACCTTGCTGCATGGGGCTGGTCGCATGAAGAATTCTGGACTTTATTTTCAGGGCTCAGAGAACGGTGTGTGTGTGTGTGTGTGTGTGTGTGTGTGTGTATGTGTGTGTGTGTATGTGTGTGTGTATGTGTGTGTATGTGTGTGTATGTGTGTGTGTGTGTATGTGTGTGTGTATGTGTATGTGTGTGTATGTGTGTGTGTATGTGTGTGTGTGTGTAAATGAACAGGTCTACTTATATGCGGATTTTTTTCAATAAATATGGTACAGTACTGTAAATGTATTTTCCTCTTCCTTACGATTTTAACATTTTTTTCTCTAGTTTATTTTATTGTTAAGAATACAGTATATAATATATACAACATACAACATATGTGTTAATTAAATTGACTGTTTATGTTATCAAGAAATCTTCCAGTCAACGGACTATGGTCATTAAGTTCTTGGGGACTCAAAAGTTACGTGTGGATTTTTGACTACATGGAGGGTTGGCATGTAGTCCCCACCCATGGGTTATTCAAGAGCCACCTGTATTTGTGTGTGTGTGTGTGTGTGCATTTTCAGTACTCAGAGAAGAGTCTGAAGTGTGTGTATGAAAGAGTATGACTCCAGTTGCACGGGAGGCGAGGGAGCTGGGGGCTGAGCAAGCAGGAGCTGTGGTGGTTTCCTGTCTGAGAGAGACATGAGGTCTGGAACAGAGATGTACGTGGTGGACAGGGAGAGAACGGTGGCCCTGACAGCCATGTTCAGAGATGGTGACTGACAGGCTGGTGAGAGAGGAGAACAGGTAGCACAAGAGGAAGGGATGAAGGAGGGATGAAGGAGGTTGCCGCGGCGTTTAGCTTGAACAGCTAGGTCAGGCCATTTGCTAGCACAGGGATCTGTGTAGGGAAACATATTTGCGGGGTAAGATCATTGTGTCATTGTAAAGGACATCCTCCTCCCACATGCATGAAATTAAACTTCAGAAGTCCTTTGGGGAAGAAAGCTTAGAAGAAAACAGAATGAAAGACATACTCTGGATTAAATGAAGGGTCTATATCTGCTTCATTAGACAATTTCCTTGCTTGAGATACACGGTCAGAGACCAGGAAAATAAGCTCGTAGGGAAAAGAAGAAAAAAAAAATTCCTCATAGGGAAGTGCAGAAGTTTCCAGAAAGGATCAGGTTCTAGGCAAGAGGGGAATGTCAAATTCTTTCTCTCTTGCTCCTCAGGACAGTGGAGATTACTCCTGAGCTATACAGTGCAAACTTGGAATAGTTTACTCCTTTAACAAGGCACCGCTTTAGAGTTTCTGTATGCCCTCTGGCTGGCAAAGCCCTCTAGCTGTCTTTGAGTCTGTTCCCCTATTTCTGGGCAAGCCTTTTTCAACCCTCATCCATCAGGGAAGTCTATTAGGAAGAACTGGCTTTGGCATTAAGTAGACTTGAGTTGGTTTATGGCTCAATCCTTTATTCATCGCGACATCCCGGGCATGTTCCCTGGCCCTTTGGAACCTCAGCTCCCTCATATATAAAATAGGACAATGCCAGGTCTGTTAGGATGATTAAATGCGATAACCTGTCCCCAGAGCCCATTCTAGAGCCTGGCACACAGTAGGCTCTCAACTGAAGGTAGCGATGGTTACCATCATTCTCCAAGGCAATGATTTCCCATCTTTTTTTGGCTTGTTTATCGGCACTGGCATTAGGGGATACTTTTGAGAATTAGGAAAAGCCATGCCTCTACCCTCAATAAATGTTAATGCATGAAAACTTCGAACAGACCTACTGAAACTGATCCACTGACCACATTTTGAGAATCTTTGATCTCAGGAAGTTGTTCTCAACTCTGACTACCCATTAAAATTAGCTGGGGAACTTAAAAAATACTGATAATGAAGGCCTTCTTCCCTAAAATTATCTTTGACTGGTCTGGAATTGGATACAGGCAACACTGTTTCATAAGATATCCCAAGAGACCCTAATGTGAAAGCAGAATGGAGAACCACTGGTGAAGGGGGAAAATACAGGCAACCTCCTTCCCTCTGTTCACAACATCCCAAGTGCCCTGCGCTTCCCCTGATTCTGGCAATGTTTCAAGGTGGTTAGGAGCTCAGCCTCCAGGCTCCAGATGACCTACAAACCAGTCACTCTCGACCCCCATTAGCAGCATAATCTTGGCAAGCAACTCAACACTCTGGCTCTCATTTATTTCTTCTCCTCTATAAAAGCAGGAATGGGACAATCATACTGTCTTCCGGGATTTGGGGGAGGATCAAATGATGCGTTCTATGGGATGGTTCTCAAAATATGCGTGGTAAAGTAATAGCTCAGTAACAGATCATATGCAATCGTTACTGCTTCCATGAACAATAAGGCCACCATCATCTTCACCATCTTAGCAGAGGATCCCTTTATCATCAATAAAGTCCTCAAATATTGAACGCTGTTCTCTGCTTTCCTAACAAAGCAGCTGGTGGGAATGCCTTATGATAGAGTCCTCAGCCTCCCAGGGGTATGAGGCTCCTCTGCTTGGAAAAAGGTCAGTGCCCAGGCCTAGGGATCCTGACAATGTTGAGAAACCCTGCTCTGGAGTACACCCCGATTTTGAATTCCCTACAGCCTAAAGTAGCTTCTGCACAGATTCAAATATAGCCACACATTTAAAATAGTGTGTTTGTGGGGAAGTGGCTAATAAAACAGGTGTTCCTCAGTCATCAAACCCTGAGCCAATGATGGTACAGTCAACAGATTACTTTCCCTGAGAGGAAAGGATTGTCCCAATATCGAAAAAGCAGAAACAGAGGAATCATATACAAAGGTGGCTGATGTGATGACAAAATCTAGCAGCATGTGCTTCTCTCTTCCTCTTGACCCTAAATGACAGATGTCACTCAAGCTTTCTGCTCCAAGTAGCCCTCCTGGACCTGCCACCCACAGAGGTTAATCACATCACCTTTCTTTTGGTACATTCACTTTTCACTGCTGATCCTCGGCTAATCATCATTCCCTTGACTTGTCTGGAACCTCCCTGGCCCTGCTTTTCCAGAAACAGTGACTCAGCCAGGCAAGGCAGGTTATTCGGGGTGGCTTGATGGGGGTGAGAGGGGGTAGGCAGAAGGGAGGAAGGGTAAGAGAGAAAGGCAATTTACGGCGCCTGTGGGTAGCTGGCTTCCCCCACTGGCACATTTCTAATTTTATTTCGCTTGCATTTATATTAGGAAATGCTGCAACCACAGCCGTGCTAAGGGCGGGGGATGGACTGGAGGAAGATGTGAGGGCTACAGCCGCTTAGAGACAAGGGCCCAGGGAACACCCTCTGAGGCTTCCTTGTTCAGGCTCTTTCCTGCCCACCTGGCCTGGGAGCTGAAGAGGAAACGTCCCCCAGACCCCCAGCGCGGGAATTACCATAACTTAGGTTCTTGCTCATTTCCCCCTGGAAAGGAAAGGAGTTAGCTTCGCTTACCAGGTGTGGCTCTAGATTCCAACAACAAGCTCTTTCTCTCTCATTTCAGATTCATGGGATGCTTTTTACATGGAAGATGCTCCCTGGGGTTTTTACTGTTTCCTGTATTTATTAATGATGGAGCCCTAGAGCCCAGGATTTCTGTCTCTCTGACAGCTACCAGCTCAGGGGTTAAAAACTTGGATTTGGAGATCACACAGACCTACTTTTTAATCCAGTGTGACTTGGGACATATCATTTAACCTCCCTGAACCTCCTTATAGATAATAGGAGGATAATAATTGGGATAAAAATGTAAGTAATGCATGTAAGAATCTTAGCGGCATGCCTGATGCCTATGAGGAGTGCGACACAGAAGAGAAGTTGTCATCGCCGTCATTATGATGGTCAATTTTAGGTGTCATGGGGGTTAGGCACCTAGCGATTTGATCAAACACTAATTTCGGTGTTGCTGTTGAAGGTATTTTGCTGATGGGATTAACGTCAGCTATCAGGTGTCTTTAAGTAAAGGAGATTATCCTCGGAAATTTTGTTTGTCCTGATCGAATCTGTGAAAAGCCTTAAGAGCAGAACCGAAGCTTCCTTGAGGAGGAAGAAATTTCACCTGTGCACTGCCGCCTCTGCTCCTGCTGGAGAGCTCAGACTGCTCTTCCTAACAGCCTGCCCTACGGATTTCAGACCTCCAGACCTGCCTGGTCAGCCCCCACCATCCTGTCAGCAAGTCCTTGCAATAAGTCACACACACACACACACACACACACACACACACACACACACACACACACGTGTGTGTGTGCACAGAGCAGCTGTGTTTTCCTGTTGTGGGGTCAGCTTTGCCAGAGCTGCCATAACAGAGGAGCATGGACTGGGGGGTGTAAAAACAGAAATGTATGGTGTCATGATCCTGGAGGTTGGAAGTCTGAGATCAAGGTGTCGATAGGGTTGGTTTCTGGTGAAGACTCCCCTTGGCTTGCAGGCAGCCGTCTTCTCCCTGTGTCCCCACACGGTCTTCCCCTCTGTGCCTGACTGTGTTCTCACCTCCTCTTCTCATGAGGGCACCAGTCTGCTTGGACTAGGGTCTACACCAATCAGCTCATGTAGCCTTAATTACCTCTTTAAAGCCCCTTTCTCCAAATACGGTTTCATTCTGAGCTGCTGAGATTTAGGACTTCGACATACGAATTTGGGGGGGGGGGGACACAATTCAACCCATAACAGACGATGAAAGAATTGGTGGCAATTTTACACCTTAGCTCCATTAAGATCCCTGCCTCCAAAAGCCAAATTCCAGAGATAAGGAACAATCCTCAGTTTTCCTGAAACCAGGCCAGTCTCTCTTGGTTGTTTGCTGCAGGATTGCTGATAACTGAAGTTCCAGCTTGCTAGAAAGGATGGCATGCGCCAGGTTCCCTGGGTGATGGGCAAAATAGATTCCACTTAGAAGAGGCCCCCAGTGGAGTAACTGATGAGCTTCCCTAAGACAGACAGAAAGAGAGGGGACGGAAAACTCCTTGGAGTTGAGCTCCCCTGGAGCAGCACATCTTCTCTATGGTTCTGTCTTCTGAATAAAGATATTCTCTGGTGACAGATGGTGCCCGGCAACAGATGGTGGCCAACAGCCCTCTATCAGTTCAGGTTCTGTAGCACAAAGCTGCCCCAACTGGGTCCAATGGACAAATTAGCCCTGGATGGGCTGGACACAACTGACATACAGAGAACTCCAGGTCACTATTCAGTTGTTGGGTTCTATAAAAAGAGGTAAGAACTTTCTTGACTACCGTCCATCTTGACGTTACAGAAGCAGTTCCCAGTGCCAAGCACTGTTTTGCTGGAAGACTCTGTAGTGAGCGTGTTGCACCTTCCACTGGTATCACAGATTACCCATCTGGCCCCAAACTTAAATGGCCCTATTTCCATTTCATTACTTTTGGTAGCAAGATCAGTAATTAATTCAACCATTTCATCATTCAAGCAATATTTGCTGGATCATCTATCGTGTATCAGGCACCATTAGGAGCTAATTTAGGCTGTGTCAGATGTCAATTCACTTTTAATAAAGTTTTTGTTAGGGTTTTTTTTTTAATTATTTTTAAGTAGGCTCCACGCCCAACATGGAGCCCAACGCGGGGCTTGACCTCACGACCCTGAGATCAAGACCTGAGCTGAGATCAAGAGTTGGATGCTTAACCAACAGAGCCACCCAGGTGCCCCGTTAGGGCTTGGGCTTTTTCATGCTGTGGAATTCCTTTCCCTACCATTCATGTGAATCTAATGGAAAGAGGAGTAAGGGTTCTTGGAAGGGACAGTGAGGATATAATGAAAAGCATGTTCCGTCTGCTCAGAAACATGCATGGCTGATCAACCTGAAGCTAGCAGAACAAAGAGCCAGAGCGTGACCAGAGGGACCGGCATAAAACCTGGCTGATGATGTAGGATACATGGAAGTGGGCAGCTCGGTAAGAGACAAAGGTAATGAAGATGCTGTAAAAGAAACTACAATGTAAACCTCTGGCTGATCAGTGAAGAAATGCCATTAAGATGGACGGGGTTATCTGAAGGCTCTACGGAAGCACACGCACATCTGTCTGATATTTCCATAAAGCCCTTGAAGTCGCTGGGATGAGGAATGAGAGCATGATGGGCTACAAAGGGCTAAATTGGCTGCAAAAGGCCACAGAGCCCTGAGCACCATAAGTGAGCCAAACACAGAGAGGGAACCCACCATGGCAACAGTCTTAAGAAAGAAACTAGTGTTCCAAGTCAAGATGATTGCTCCTGTCTCCCCAGTTTTTTTTTTTTTTCAGATAAGGGTATTGTTTGATTGTTTAGAAATCCCCACCTAAACACAAAAAAGGAACTGCCTGTCTTCCAAAATGTGTCTGTGCCAACATGCTCCCTTTCAAACTCTTCCATTGCATATTTCTTCTTAGCTAGGAGCTGGGAATTCAGTTATGGGAAATCTCATAGTAAATGTCGTGGCCATGTGTTTGTCACTTCGTAAATCCTCACTCTGTGCTTGACAGGACTCCAAGATCACCTTTTAAAGCTAATCCAGCTGAGGGATAAGACAGCATTCTTAGCACTTCAACTGGAGTACAATATGACTGGCAATAAAATCTGCCTTAACCCATATGATTGGCAGAAGGTTACGGTATGGTGGACAACTCACTTCGGACAGCTTGCAAGTTTCTTTCTTACAAAAGAAAAAAAAAAAGACCTGTAGTCAAATATCCTAATTGCTAAAAATGCATGTAATGCATTTGCAAAGGGTCTGTTAGGTGTATTGAGCAATGTAAAGTCAGACACATTACACAGTATATGATCTCAAAACTCCTACTTGCTCCCCATCTTTAATTTACCCAGATCCTTGCAGTGCAAACACCAAATATTAAGATGTTACTCCCTACTAAATCTATTTTACCCGCTCAGTTTGCCTAGAAAGATAATCAGTCTGTATCACCTGGCTTACTCTGACAATAAATATTACTATACAGAGGGGATTATTTTTCCAAATTAGACTGTAAGTAAGCATTTACCTAAATCTGCTAAACATTTTATTGAGTTCCTGATGTTGGTTCAACTAAAACAAAACATTCTACTATGATCTGGGTGGCCAAGCCACACCTGTGTTCAGAGAACACCATCTGCTCTAGACACATCATGCTGTCAACAGAATCATACAAGAAAGCCCGATAATCCTCCTGTATTCCACCACAAAGTCTGAGGAGTAGGCAGTAATGACTGTCTTGCTTTTGGATATGAAAGAAGAATGTTATTGGCTCCACGGTAATTCACACACAATTCCCGTGGGGTGAGGTGCCGATTCACCTCCCAGAGACAATCAGTAGGGTCCCTGTACTCACCTCTGCTCTTTTAGAAGACTCAGGGGCCTCCTTTTCTTCCTGGTCATTTTGCCTATCACCAAAGACTGCACGTTGAACGACCAAGTTTATTTCAAACTATTAATGACCAGAAAGGCATGAAAATCCAGTTTTTAAGATGTGTTATATGTTGTCAACACATTTGACAGAAATATAAACATGGTGGGCAGAGACATACGATAAAAGATTTTTTATTTATCTCCATATGTTTGTACTCAGTTGGAATTTTCCAAAATATTCACCTGGACAACATTCATCTCTTGTAGCATTTTCTCCACCTCTCATTCTCTGTCTTAATATCGCTGATGGCCTGGGGAGGGGGGTTGTGCAGGGAGGAAGCAGACAGAAATACTGCACATATAATTTCACGGGGGTCGCATAATGCCTCCCACCTCTCTCTCTCTCTCTCTCTCACACACACACACACACACGCACGAGCTTGAAGATAAAGCTGCATTATTCTTCCTAAGAGGGGTCTGGAGTTCTGGTGAACTGAGTCCCTGAGAAACCATGAGCATAGGAAAATGGAGAAAAGTAGGGCAAATAAGAGAGGGGCAGTAGCTTTCCACTGAGCCATCAGAGTGATATGCTTTCAATATGCATTATGTCATGTTACCCCCCTAATGGAAACAGTCCGACAGTGAAATCCATATCTGAGGGGCATTGGAAGCCCAGTGAGTGACATCCCTATCTGTCTCTGCCTCCCTGCCCCTCTTTTTGCCCGCATGTTACCCCGCACCCTACCCATACTGGCCGCCTTTGTCTTTCTGGAGCATGCTGAGACCCTTCTGCCCTTCTACGTAGGTCTTCCCTCACCCTGACCTTCACTTGGACACATCTTCCCATCCCTCCATTTCAGCTGGTGACCCTCCATAATTCTCTGAATATGTACCATTATCTCTCACTGTGGCAAAGACAGTTTATTCACTGATTTTATTTATTGACTTTTGGGGGATATCTCTGTCAACACAACACTAAACTTCAGGAGGGTAGGGCCTTGTACATCTTATTTACTAGCTCATTAGGCACCAAATGCATATCTGTGGGACCACATGAGTGCTCACCCATGGTCCACTGAGAAAGAAGAGAAAAGAGAAGAGAGGGATGGGGAGGAGGGAGGAGGAAAGGAAAGGGGAGGCGAGAAGAAAAAGAATAGAGATCACCAGGTAAGGAGGAAATTTCCAGTGAAAACTCCCTGAGAAGACTGAGGAACTCTGAAAAACAAGGATGCTAACACTGACTTCTAAATTGCTTCCTCCACCATCTTGAACTCAGTACTAAAAGTTGCTATGCACAACGGCCTGGATGATGCTGTGTGCTTGGGGTGGGCCTGAGAAAGGGGCAATGGGCTAGAGGTGGGAACGGAAAACTGAGGAAGGATGGAGCCCCTCCAGGCATTTGCAGCTACTCGGTAGGGGCCCTGGACTTTCCACCACCCAAGGATAAAGGATGAAGCCAGTTTAAACATAGAAGGCTGGAGAAGTTCGAGGCACCCAGGCTACAGATCTAAATGTTAATCAAAGATTGCGACAATCTTAAAATATAACGTGAGTGATGTTTGAGAACACAGCACAGCTTGTGCAGCCCTATGTAAAGCAGATGCAAATCATATGTAAATGTGCATGTGTCCTCCTTGACTAGTTCTGACTTCAGCCCCTTCTGAGGATTAGCTCTCCGGACATCCTTAGATTTCCAGTGAAATCCGTGGATGGGGAGTCACTCTCTCACTTTTCAAGGCAGCAAGCTGCCTTTGCTGGGTTTGGAGGGGCTTTTGAGAAGGAGTCACTAATGAGCTGGTATTTGCAAAGGGAAAGGGGAAACTCAGAGATACCATTTGCCAGTGAGATGCCAGACTGGGTCTCACAGATAAAGGGACCTGCTTCCGAGGTGTGAGAAGGACAGACAAGATTGTGCTGGCTGAGAACTCATTGCAATCCCAGGGGCAAGCAACCCATATTGATATTTTTTTCCCTTTTTTAAAAATCGTGGTAAAATACACAGGATATAAAATTGACTATTTAAGCTCATTTTAAGTTTATAGTTCAGTGGTATTAAGTACATTCATATTGTGCAACCATCCTTTCCAGAATTCCATTCACTTGCCAACATGAGACTCTGTACTCATTACACACTCATCCTCATTCCCCTTCGGCTCCTGGCAACTTTGTCTGTGATTCTGACTACTCTAGATGCCTCATACGAGTGTAACATTGCAATGTTTGCCATTCTGTGATTGCCTTCTTTCACTTAGCATAATGTCTTTAAGGTTCATTCATGATGCAGAATATATCAGAATTTCCTTCCTTTTTAAGGCTGAATAATACTCCATTGTATGAATATACTACATTTTGCTTGTCCATTCATCTGTCATTGGACACTTGGGTTGCTTCCACATTTTAGCTATTGTGAATAATGCTGTTATGAACATGGGCATACAGATATCTCTTAAAGATCCTGCTTTCAATTCTTTTGAGTACTATCAAGTTGAATTGCTAAATCATATGGTAACTCTATTTTTTATTTTTTTTTGAGAAACCACCATATCATTTTCCATAACGTTTGCACATTCTATTTTTATTCTATTTTTAGAAGATTTTATTTATTTATTTGAGAGATAGAGAGACAGAGGGAAGAGACAGACTCTCCAGCAGACTCTACACTGAGCGCAGAGCCCAACACGGGACTCGATCCCAGGACCTTGAGATCATGACCTGAGCCAAAACTAAGAGTCATATGCTTAACCAACTGCGCCACCCAGTCATATGCTTAACCAACTGCGCCACCCACGCCACCCAGGTGGGAATGTAATGTAATGTGAACATTACATTCCCACCAACAGTGCACAAGTGTTCCGATTTTTCCACATCCTCACCAATATTTGCCATTTTCTGTTTTCCTTCCCTATCCTTCCCTTCCCTCCCATTCCCTCCCCTTCCCTTTCCCCCCACCCCTCCCTTCCCTTTTCCTTTCCATCTTTCTCTCTCTCTTTCTATGGCAACCATCCTAATGGATGTGAGGTGGCATCTCATTGTGGTTTTGATTGCTATTTCCCTAGTGATTAGTGATATGGACCACCTTTTCATGTTCATACTGGCCATTTGTATATCTTCCTTGAAGAAGTGTCTATTCAAGTTCTTTCCCCTTTTTTGATTCAGGTTTCTTGTTGCTGTTGTTGACTAATCCATGTTGTTTTTTTGCACACAGTCAAGTGGCTCTAGTAGGAAGACTCCGCGAGAGATTCTTCCAGAGACAATACAGACACTACAACTCTGCTAACCCTTCTAACATCAGCTGTTTAGGTTTTAAATGGCTTTGCAAATTCCTCTAAATTCCATTAGTGCTCCCTCCATCATCAATCCCACGATCGACTCTGACCTGGAGGTCTATAGTCAGAACCTAGAAGATCGCCTGACTCCATGCCTGCTCTGCCCATTTCTACACGGCAGCTGGGCTGAGCTTTGTAAAGACATATCAGATCATCATTCCCCTGCCTACATCCAGCTAAGAACTTCCTCATCTGGTGACATTCCCTATGTCGTCTACCACAGTCTGACATTCTGACGGCCTTCATTTCTCAGTTAGGCCACATTGATCACTTCAGTATGTGGCTCCCCACTCCAGAGTGGCCTTACCCCCCCCCCCCCCCCCCCCNCGGCCAGTCCATCCCTCTTCCATCTCTGTTTTGTTGCCTACAGAGGAAGCTTTGCTTTGTCTTGTTTGTTTGTTTGTTGTTGTTGTTGTTTTTAAGATTTTATTTATTTATTTGAGAGAGCAAGCGAGAGTGAAAGAGGAGGGGGAGGGAGAAGCGGGCTCCCGCTGAGCAGGGAGCCCAATGTGGGGCTTAATCCCAGGACCCTGGGATCACCACCTGAGCTGAAGGCAGACACTTAACCCACTGAGCCACCCACGTGCCTCGAGGTTTTGCTTTTTGAAGTGATTTTATATTTGTCTTTTCTGCCTCAATCTCACAAAATTGGGTTTGGATGCTATTTACAGAGTCCTGAAATCACTGTGACTTAAACAAAACATAAGTTTATTTTTCTCTCCCATAAAAGAACTGGGGCTAGACAGTCCCTCATAAATATCATTGCTCCTTCCACTTTCTTGTTTCACCTTTCTTAGGCCATAGATTCATCCCCAAAGTAGCCAAAACATCACACGGTTTCATATAGCAGGAGAGAGGAAACAGGAGAACACATGGATGCTGCTGGCATTGTGAGTCAGCCCCTATTAAAGGGTTTTCCCAGAAACCACACCTAATAATTTCCATGGCCATCTTGTTGGTGATCCCTCTCTGCTAGGAAAGCTGGAGAACACAGTATTATTTTCCTTTAATTTGGACTTCTTGGCTATGACTAAGGGGCCCATTACCAAGGGGTCAATTATTAAGAAAGAAGGGATAAATGGCTACTGGAAAGGCAGCTGGCAGTTTCTGTCACAATTCCTTCTTGAATGTTTTTCCTCTACCAGAAAATATGAGCTCCATGCAAGCAGTGATCTTGTCCATGTGGTGTAATGCAGTATCCCCAGCTCCCGTTTCAGTGTCTGATGGGCACTTCATAAACACAGGTGCAATACACACTTGCTGATTAAAAATGAAACACAGTGGTGACTTTTATTTTCCAACATGACATTTAAGAACACACATGGACCCTTTCTGCCTTTCGGATTCTGTCATAAGACAGGCTAATTAAGTGCTGTCAGAGGCCCATCCTCTTCCCCGTTCCCTTCCCTGGGAAAACCCACCTGTCTTAAATCTGAGAGTCATAAGAGAGTTCTTATCATCTGCAAGAGGAGTGGGGCTTCCTTTCTAAAAATTACTGCTGCCTAGAATTTAGCATTGTGGTCCACGTGGAGCCAATTTTCAGGCCAAAACAAGTCAAGCCCCTTCTCATTGACACCATGCATGCATGTCCCTGACCATAAAATGTTGCTATGGCCAGGCTTTTAGGTTTTCCTCTGGAATTTTCAAGAAATCTGGTTCTATGATTCTGAGAACATTTAGGAATGGCTGATTGCAGAAGTGGTCCCACAATGTTCTTCTAGTCTCATTTTGTTCCACCGCCACTCAGACTATTGGCCGATGCCACGTGTGGACGTTGCTGCCATCTCTCCACATAAAAGCACACAAAGGTGTGACGTGACGAGTGTGTGGTTGTACTGAAACTTCCAAGCCTTTGGGCGCCTGTTACCTAGAACACGCAGACATCCATTTCCAAAGACATTTTAAAGTGCGTGGTTCAGGACCCATCTCAAAAACATTTCTCATCTATTACTTTTCAACCGATTACCATTCGATTTTTCAAATGATAAAACAGGAAAACCTTTAAACACTCAGTGGATCCTGAATTATTAAACATAAAAGGGCACTTTGGTGTATTTATTATCACACTGGAGGAAATCTTGTCTGGTTTCAGCTCTTAGCTCCTTAAAATGTCCCCTCTACACTGAAGTGGAGTTAAAAATGCATTTGCCATAAAACTCCATCCGTTTCCAATTTTCTCATCATCGGTTTCTGACATTACGAGCTGCCACCTTCCGAGGCTGCAACTTCCCTGGGGAGGACGATGGCCACGTGATGTTGGTGGTCATACTTCACCAGCCTCTTGGAACTGGAACTGAGCCCTGGTTCGGAGCTGCCTCCTTTTCCACTGTCCAGATGGACTTAGCTTTTCCAAGGATCAACTTCTGGGGGCTTCTCGCAAGCACAGTGTGTACTGTGCAAACTGTGTGCAATGCGGAAAACTCATTTCCTTGGAACCTGTGCTGAGTTTTCCCTGTGCTGGCGCTTTTTTTTTTCATGGAGGTGATATTCACAGTATATGAAATTCACCATTTTACACTGTGATTTCTTGGCATTTAGCACATCCAATTATGGCACAATCACCACCTGTATTTAGTTTTAGAATATTTCCATAATTCCCAAAGAAAACCCCATGTCTATTAAAGATTTCCTCCCTAGACCCCCTCGCCTAAGAATCACCATTGTGCTTTCTGTCTCCCTGGTTTTTAAATTCTGGACATTTCATATGAATGCAATCACCCAACGTGTGACTGGCTTGTTTTACTGAGCATGATGGTTTCAGGTTTCACCCATGTTATAGAACTGAATAGCATTCCGTTGTATGGATATACCACCTTTTGTTTATCTGTTCTGTCACCGATGGTTATTAGGGTTGTTTCCAACTTTTGTCTATTGTGAACAATGTATGAACCTACACGTACGAATTATTGTTGGAGGACCTGGCTGCAGGCCTCTCCAGTGTAAGCCTGGGAGTGCAGGTGCTGGGTCAGATGGTAACTCTGTGCTTAAGTTTTTGAGGAGCTGCCGACTATTTTCTATACAGTGATAGTACTTTCCGTACACAGGTTTTCACTCTCTCTCCTATTGATGCCATTTTTAAGCCCACACTCAAGAAAAGATCACTCCAGAAACAGAAAGTAGCTCTGGAATTCCCAGAAGCAGGTGTTAAAATCAGCAGTGTGCTCACCTCTCCCTGCTGCAAATACAACAGGAAGCATGAGACGCTTAGAGCCATATTTTTCCTTATTCCTTTTCCCTGTCCCATAAGAGAACAGCTGTGGGAGAGGCTTAAAGGAACCACACCTGTACTTAGTTCCAACAGAATGGAGAAAGCAGAGGATGCTGGGTAGAAGGTCTGTTGATGGGGGGATGGAGGAAGAAGGGACAATTGGGTGAGACAGAGAAGGAACAATGCATGTGTTCAGGTGTCAGGAGACAGGGAGAAACAGCCTGGCTACTCAGTCTGGCTGTGATGTATACCTTTGAAATGGAGTCTTTTAAATCCTTTCTTTCTTCTTTCCTCCCTCCTTTCCTTTCTTTTTAGAGACAGAGCATGAGCGGGGCAGGAGGACAGAAGGAGAGGGAGAGAGAATCCTTAGCAGGCTCCACGCTCAGTGCGGAGCCGGATGTGGTGCTCGATCCCACAATCCTGACATCATGACCTGAGCTAAAATCAAGAGTCAGACGCTTAACCCACTGACCCACTCAGGCACCCCTAAATCCTCTTTAAAATTACTCGGACTTACATACAAAGATGATGCCACTTGGCTTTATATATTTCAGATAACCCAACTTCCCCTCTGCACACCACTCTAACTATATTTAGTGGTACATATTTATCTTTGCTCAGAATTCCACTTCCCTTTCCCTTTGCAAATACTGTCCCCTTTGCCTGAAACATCCTTCCATAAATCATCTGTCTGAAAATGCCTACCTACCCTCAAAACTGTGTCCAGGAATCATCTGTCTCCTCCAACCTTCCAAGACACCCTTCTCAGCATAACTCCTGTTCCCACGTACGCAGACATCATTCAGTTTTACTTGCCGTTACACATAGCTCTGTCCTCTTCCTAACAAAGTGTTCTTTGAAGGGAGGGATATTGGCTTCCTCCCTTAAAAATGGGGATAAAAATATTTACTTCTCAGGGTTGTTGTCAGGGTGAAGTGAGAGCACTACCTTGCACATCGTCGGGACTTAATAAATGTTTGTGAAATACAGTGAACCTTTGGGTTCTTGCCCTATCAAAGTTTGCAATGGTCTGAACAAAAAACTCCTGAGTGTGTACTGCTAAGCAAGTTGGGCAAACGGGGCTAGGAAAAGAGTAGAATGGGATAGGGCAAGTTGGAGAAATGATTCGCTGAGAGCTCTTCAGGACGGAAGGTGAGACAACCAATTACACATGTTCAGTATTGAGCCAGAATACGTATTACTATTACCATTGTCACTCTGACTATAGGACAGACTGATTTAGATTCAAAATTGCTGAACCAAGCCCATGCTTCTGCTTTCTTTGGGTGAATAAAAGACGGAGGAGGAAGAGGAAGAAAGAGAGGCGGGGTAAGGACCAAAACAAAACAAAACAGGAATCAATAAAGCTTCAAAACTCCCTCTGCGAGGCTGAGCAAGATGATGCTTACATTCTTCAGATACTCGGAGTCCAGGAGAAAGTCCTTTGATCCTGCCACATTTAGCAATGCAGCCAAGAATGAAAGGAAAACACGTCACATGTGCTAAGCTACACTCAGTAATCCATTTATAAGAGATATAAGCCAAGCACCTTTCTTTAAACTGTGAGCATCTCTGGTACCCATTAACTCATCCGAACTTGTGCTGCTGAGTCACGCCTTGTTCTACCCTATCAGATGCCAGATGTTGTGCCAGATGTCAGGTGCCTGCCCTTGCCCATGAAATAATGCTCATCTCCTCTGACCTGTAATTTATATGGTGGACAAAAAGTTTGCACGAGTTCCTTAGTAGAATTGGTTAGGGTTGACAGCACAACCAACATTCTCACAAGAAGCCATATCCTACAAGCCTGCAAGATAAGAAACAGTGTAAGAGGATGAGGCTCAGTAAGAAACATCCTTTCCTATCACCAGATATAAGGCTCTCCGGGGAAAGCTGGACCAGTAGCAGAATACAGGCTCGGCACCTGACATAGCTAGTCCGACAACATACTCGGCTCAATGCAAGAAACAAAGGAGGTTAACAGATAGTAGAGGCTTTTTAATAAAGGTCATAAAATAGGGATTTTAGATATTTTGTTGCTAGAATTAGCAGAACAATGAACAGCAAATTAAGAATCAATGGACTTAGTTAATACCCGTCAAATTTTAATGTTGAAAAGATGTTACTTATTTGTCTTCAAATCTGCACTTTCAAAAGTCAATGAAATTGTTTATTTCTGGGGATGGAAAACAAAACAGGTTCAAAAATAGCTACGGGGTTTGTAACTTAGTGATGAACAGCTCTTTAGAAATTAGAGCCAACATTTTGAAACCTTCACCCCTGAAGAATCAGATGTTCCCAAACCTTAGCCATCCTTCTGCCACTGTCACTAAATGGCCATCATGTGTCATAATGATAAACTCTCAGCTTAATATACTTTACACTGATGTAGTTTGCTTCCACTGAAACACATTATTTTTACAAGGCAACTTTCTATCAATACTTTAAATGAAAAGAAAACAATAATATCACTTATTCCAAATAGAGAGTAACCATAAAACAAATACAACGCAATCATAGATTATCGAACTCTTGCTACTATTACCTGCGGACATTGAGCCTGAGGCCTCTGTTTTTTGGTTAAAAACGGAGATCATCAAGTATTAGAGAGACGTTTAAGACACTCACGCACCAAACAAAGACTTTCTCAATGACATAAATGGGAAAATGGAAAGAAAATTCAGAACAGAATAACTCCATCCCCAAATGATTGGTTTAAGTTATTTAATAGCATCTCTGTGTGTCACCTAAGTCCATAGTAATCAGACAGGACTCATACTTTGGGAAAGGCAGTTTCCAGCCAACGCTTTTCTTTATAAAAAGATAGATACTACTATCTTTTCAACTCCTAATAGAATATCTTGTATTTCTTATTATCACTCCAGGAAAGTTTCAGTCTCTCACTCTCTCCTTCCTGTGGCAACATTTCTTCCAGTTTTAAGTTAACTAAACATACAACCATAATCTCTGCTCAACTTTGCTATGCCAGAGTAAAGTGCTAATACACCAGATTGTTGTTTCAGAGCGTGGACCCTGTATCTGTAGTTCCCGGCCCTGTTACACACCAGCTGTGTGACACCGGGCAAGCTCACATCTCTCTGCAAAGTCTCCTCATCTACAAAGCAGGGTACCATGTGGTATTTAACTCATCGGATGGAGTATATGTAAAATGCTTATAACAGTGCCTGGCACATGTAAGAACCATATCAGCATTTGCTGTTATATTGATTACCTGCCTGCATTTGTTTCCTGTTCCTGCTGTAACAAATTAGCACAAATGTAATGGCTTAAAACAACACAAACCAATGATCTTACAGTTCTGTAGTTCAGAAATCTGGTGCAGGTCTTACTGAGCTAATATTAAGGTGTTGGTGGCGCTGTGCTCCCTTCTGGAGCCTCTAGGGGAGAATCTGTGTTTTTGCCTTTTCTGGATTCTAGAAGCTACCTGCATTTCTTGGTGCATGGCTCCTTTCTATGTTAAAGATGGCAACTGCCTGTCAGGTTTTTGGTTTTGTTTGTTTGTTTGTTTGTTTTTTCAGGGCACTTCCCTCTTCCACTTATGAGGACCTTTGGAACCATTTGAGCCCATGGAGATAACCCAGGAAAATCTCCCCATCTTAAAGCCAGCTGATGAGCAAGATCAATTCTATTTGCACCCTTAATTCTCCTTTGCCATGTACTCTAACCTATTCACAGTTTCCAGGGATTAGGATGTGGACATACCTGGGGAGGAGGGCATTATTTTACCTACCACACTGCCAAACTGTGAGAAAGCTAGTCACACAAAGAAGAACAGAAGACGTGGTCTCTCTCTCTGCCTTTATGTTGTTCTGAGAGTGTGTGAAGCTTTCCCAGTGGGGTGTCTCAAGCAGGAGACCCTTGAATGTAATCTCTTCCTACCAGTATGTTTGGCATGTCCCACACCTTGCTTTTATTCCTTATAAAAGTATTCTTTAAGATTTTATTTATTTTAAAAAGAATGCACAAGCAGGAGGGAGGGGGAAAGAATCTCAAGCAGACTCCACGCTGAGCACAGAGCCCAATGCAGGGCTTGATCTCACCACTCTGAGATCATGACCTGACCTGAAAGCAAGAGTCAGACACTTAACCAAATGAGCCACCCAGGCGCCCCTATTGTTCATAAAAATATTTTTAACTTCAGATAGTTTTAGATTTACAGAAAGATGGCAAAAATAACAGAGTTCCTCTGTATGTCTTATGTGTGTCCCCTAACACTGACACCTGACTTCATCACAGTGCAGCGGTCCAAGCCAGGAAATTCACACCGGGACAATACTGGTAACTAAACTGCTCCCTTGTTTATTCCACGTACCCCCCTTTGCTGTGCCGGGATCCCATCCAGGGTCTCCCCTTGCAGTTTGCTATTATTTCTCTTTATTCTCCTCACAGTTGGATTCTAGCAAGTCAACATCTGGTTGAGCTGAATGCTGCCACCAAGTACCTCGTAGGATAATCTCCGTCCAGAGGATCTGCGGGCTCTGCAGGCATTTGTACCTGCAGCTTCTAGGTAAAGCATTGCTAGGATTCTGAGAAGCCCCCGTCCAGCAACTTTCAGACCCTCGAGTCTCTCAGATGAACCCCCCCCTCGAATACCGCACTTTCCCTAACTTCAGCTTCATAAGCAAACTCCCTCCTTCCACAAACGCCAACAAGCTCCCATGACGCTCAAACAACAGAACGGCAGGAAAGCACAGGAGAGTCTGAGATATTTGGGATCAGAACTAGACCTGCTGGTCAGTGTTCCTTCTCCTTACCCTCCTCCATTTCTCCCCTTCCTTCTGGTTTTGAAAACAGCCCATGGAATTGTACAGAAAGGGCATCAATAGATTACAAACTGTTTCCCTCTAATAAAACGTTAAACGATGTTGAAAATTAATCACCAGGGCCGTCGTGCTGCCCTCCTCAGAGGGAGATGGCTCGGGAAATTTAATAAATCATTATCACAATGATGTTCCTATTATAGAATTTGCATTTCATTCCCAAGGCTTGCATTCAGTCTCAAAGTTGCCTGATGATGGTTAATAAAACCAAACGGACTCTTTTGCCTCAATGATTGGAGGGCTACGCTTACAGTGGTCCATCAAAGGGAATTGTTTGGGCTTCATACTTAATTATTTCAGCTTCTGCTCTAACCCCCTTCTTTGTAATTTTGGCTTCTTTAAGACAACTAAAGACAGTATTGAATCGCGAGAGTGCCCTCCTGCCGGAAACACGCGCTGTAATGATAGGCCTAGCTTAAAAGCAAATCTAATCTACTTGCTTATTAAATTTAAATGTGTTTAAGGCTGATATGGTTTGAAGATGATATGTAAAATAACAGCCTCCATGGTTATAAATGTCAACTCTAAAAATTATATGCAATATAACAGACAAAATAAATGCTGCTCCATTTTTACATTCCACTGTGATCAATTCATTAAACAATGCATTACAAGCCATGAGGACGATCGTACAACGCAAGACGCTATTTGTCACAGCATTTTCTAAAGCACCCAGGAAATGCTGTAGAGATCTTTTTTGTCAGCAATGGATTATAGTCCTTATTAGAAAGAGGGAAAAAACAGCTTTCTGGTGTACCATGACCAGAATTACTTCTCCAGTCAAATATTAAAGACTGAGGAAATCCATTCTTATGGCAAAGTTCCATATTAAAAAGTTCCATATTAAAGAGTGGGATAAAGGGGTTTCCTTAGGAAGACAGTACTGGCTATAAACTGTAAGTATGATGGTAAAGAATGAAGACGGATTTCCCTCTGGGTGAGAATCACAGTTTCATAATGTTCAAATCATACCCTGGGAGCCCCTAAGCTGGATTCATCACAGCGGGATCCTATGCGAGTGTGAGGAGTGGGCACGTAATGCACATCCTGGGCCCCTTTCTCAAGGTTCTAATCGAGAAGATCGGGGGAGAAGCCTGGGAATACCCACTTTTTTTCTAAAAACAAAACAAAACAAAACAAAAAAACACAACACAAAAAATGACCTTCCTTCGTAATTCTCTTAATAGATAACATGGTCTGAAGCATAAGCAAGCCTTGCTTAGCACACGTGTGCCTGGGTATGTCTGTAGACAAGTCTGTTCCAACTCTTAAAACAAATGAGTGATAGAGTGAATATGGAGAAATCTGCCTGCCCCAGTGAGCAACCTCCGCGACACAGTTAGAACCACAGAGGCCAGGGAGAAACGCTCCAGATCGGCTGGTGGAATACTTCAAGTGCTGCTGACTTCTGGGCACTGTATCACTCTGTATGCCCAACCTCTTCAATCTTCCCTTCCGACTTCGGTCACTTCCCTTCTCCCTTCAGCTCATCATCTAGAGATCAGAGTTTCATTCGAAAAAAAAAAAAAAAAAGCATCTGGCTGAGAAGTCAAAATCTCTGTTGGGAATTCATTGAACAATGAGAAGCCTCAATGCTTATAAAGCCTAACAAAAAATGAGGGCAGTTGATTCTGGCAGGAAGGACTTTTATTTTAAATTTTTTAAAAATTGATAAATGTGTTTAATTGTGCTAAGCCCATGCCACTTTATTAATGGTATTCTATTCTTTAGTGACCTTCTAAGAAGTCTAGATTTTTTTTTTTTTAACACTTGACAGAGAACTCTGCATTTGGGTCACTCACTGATGTCCTGTTCAATCCTATTTCAACTAGGATAACGATCCTCTTTGCTTCTGCATTTGGGTTGGTCCCGTTCAGACACACAGGTGGTCAGGATATAGATGGGCTAGGAAAGATTCTTCCAGAAAACTGGTGGAAAGAAAGAAAACTTTACTCACCAGTTGTAGTGGGAAAGTTATGCAGGAGATTGCCCGCAGGTGTGTGGAAGTCCGGAGGTTGCTGACCTAGACCTCCTCGGTGATTTACAACCTAGAGCACCTTCCTCCCAGTGGTAGGCTAGTTTATAAATTAAGAGATTCAATTGAGAGATTTAATTAAGAGATTGGTAATGGGATACAGACAATTATGTCTTACAGAGTGCCTTATGTCTTCTGGGGTGTGTGTGTGTGTGTGTGTGTGTGTGTGTGTGTGTGTTCGAAGGAGGTGTTTTGGAGGGGGGGCAATATATTCCTGGAATTGGGGAAACTAACTGAATCAGGGTGAGTCTTTAGAGCACAGTCACTGTGGAGATGCCATCCTCCCAGACTTCATCAACTAGGAATCATTCAACCTTCCCTTTAAATGCCCTAAAGTCTTGACCTGCCTCTGACAAGCGTTTTGTGAACCAAACTTTCCTTGGATGGTGTATCCTTCCCAGGCTGTAGTAACAGCCTCCATGGTGTCAGAGAACTCCCTCCAATCCCTAGCTGCCTGCTGCTCTCTATGCTGTTTCCTCAACCTTTTCTTTGAAAGCTCCTCCAACTCTGAAGCTTGCACTTTTAACAGCAAACTCAATGTCATTCCTTTGTTCCTTTGCAGAATGCCTTGTGCCATCTCTCATGGTCATACTTCCTGCAATCGTGAGACAGATCTGCATCAGAAACCCAAATGACACGGGGACACATTCAGCTCAGGATGGCAATACGGAAAATGGTATGCTGAGCCAACACTCGTCAGACAAGTCTGCAGCGAGATCTGCTGTTGTGTGCTTAGAGTGTAAGAGAACACTCAGGGAATGGAGTGGGAGAAAATTGCACATGCATACACACACACACACACACACACACACACACACAGCAAAACACTTCCCTCCCGCATGACATCAGTCAGGGTCCATATTAGACCTCCGTACCATACAGCTAAAAGCTTCCTCCAAATGGCATTTTAAAACTAATTGCAATGCAAATTTCAACTTTAGCGTTTTTAACAAAACCCTACTCAGACAATATCAGAGTGTTTTAATGCAAGACTTACAAAAGCCAAAAGAAATACCGGAAGACTCAGTATGACTTCTCCATCTTAGCCCAAAGCACTTGAGTTAACTCCTACAGCTTTGCAGCCATAGTCCATTTCAAGGAAACTATGTTGAATACATGGCCATACGGATGCTTTATTCCATCACATTTGTGCCTCTGGTTTCCTTTCCAGTTAGATAACAATACATCTCTTAGCTGAGTTGGCTGATTCGTCAAAATTCTCTAATGCAATCAGCAAAATATTCCACATTCCATTCAGAAAAGGAAAAAATTAAAGAAAAAGTAAAATGAAATAAAATGATCAATAACCCCACTGCCCAGAGATAACTATGGTTAAAACATTGAAAAAAAATTTTTTTTCAAGGTTTCTGTTCTGTGTGTGAGCTAATTCTTAAAGTCCCGTGATTTTGCCCAAGCCATATTGTGGAATCTCTTCACTTGACAATACGTCGCGAACGCTGTCTAGTATGACCACCATAAATTAGCCAATTCTGGGGGTCAGAAATTAAGGTTATTTCCAATTTTTCACCATTAGGAAAAATGCTGATAAATATTCTTTTATAGGGAACCATATTTGTTTCCATGATGTTAAAAGGATTTTCCCATAGTGCTAAATTATATGTTGACTCCTTTTTAAGACTTCACACCATTTTTAAAGTGATTCATAATCTCTCAGAAGAACCAAGGAAGGGCACGTGCACTCTAAAGAAAAAAATAAATATTTATTTCCTATCTTATGCCACCTGCCCCCTTGCTCCTTACCTATAATTTCAGTAGTTCAAAGCACCCAGAGAACTACGTTTTTAAAAATAAGTTATAACAGATATTGAGACTACTGAGTACATTTGGATTTGGATTTGGATTCAGTGGTTTTCTATAGTATATATATATTTTTAGACATCTCTTTAGGTACTTAGAAGTAAGTTTCATGATGTCTGGAAACTTTCTTTAAAGTATTATGCATATCTGTGCAATTATTATATCCCAGTGTGAGTATATGATGACCATTGTGTATTACTCTTTCTCCTTTTCTATATGTACAATATTTTTCATAATAAAAATTGTTTTTAAAATGGAACCAGAACATTCTTCTCACTGGGGGTGGAAGCACACAGTAGGGTCCAAGTGGAAGAGAACCCTAGCAGATTGGGAATAAGATTGAGTTTATTGTCGTCATGCCACAATGCTGTCAGGAATACGACTGCTGACAGTAAGTGACATGAGTAGCCTTAAAGGACATTCTGTGAAATAATAGTATCTGTGTTTCCTGGGGGCATCAGAGTTCCCTGACCCTGACTCCAACTCTCTGGATCTGTACTGAAGCAAACCAACCAAGCATGGGGGCTAAAGGCTGGCAACCACTTGAGAGGAGGAGGAGAAAGGGTCAGGAAGCGAGTCTCCACTGGGCAATTGTATCTTTGTTGAGAGTGGACTGGGGTTGTTGATACCTAGGGATGAAATGCCATAGAATCCAAATTGCCGTGGCTCACCAAGCACCTGTGAGGCTCCCTGATGCTCAGATCTTCACTTGCCCGTGTAAAGGCTTTACAGCCTAAAAAGGAATCCAATATCTTGACATGTGTGCTCATCGTCTAACACTTTCAGTCATAGCAGGAAAAAGAAAAAACAAGTGTGTCTGAAGATAAACTGCGTAACTAGGCCTATCTCTGAGGACTAAATTGATTTATGATTCTGAAACACAAATATCTGCCCAGATGTTTCTCAAGGTGTAATAAAAGTGGCAGGGTTTCTTGCAAATGGTGTAGCCCATCTGCCCAAGAATGTGTGTGTCCACAAAGATGATCCATATTATCATGGGAATTATTAGGATGCAATAACATCGGAGGCACTAGACCCAGATAGCTCTAATCTAGTCTTATCACTTGCAGACAAAAGCATGGGATCCAATGGTCTTCCATGCAATCCATCTCTGTCAAATGCATTAAGGAAATTACCTGTCAGAAATATCATGGCTGAGATTCTGTGATTAAACACAAACGTGGAAATGCTCAAGGGTACAGTGGAATCATTAAGAAAAAAAATTACACACAAACACCTCCTTCAATTTACTTTCCTTAGAATTAATTCTGTGGTCATAAATATTTGAAATTTGCAGAGCGATATGTAACACGAAACTTATCAAGCACCCACTACTCTGGCTGAAGCTATGCCAAATGTTTCCACACATTGTCCCATGAAATCCCACTGTTTGGGGGATGGAACGAGAGAAACTCTACAGATGCTTTTCTGTGTACTTATGGCATAATTTCAAATGTATTACTTATTACTTAGTCTAAGGTTTAATTTCCTTATCTGCACTGTGGGGCATTAATGTGCGTATCATGTGGTCACCACAGTGCTTCACAGAGATAAATACATATACAAAGTTTCAAGCATACATTTGGCACAAGGTAAGCATTCTTATACTATTATTAAGGAACAATTATGAGAAAGCAGTATTACCATGTTGAATTAGTATCCCCCCTCACACACACACACACACATACTTAGAACTTAAGGATCTTGTCTGAGGTTTTGAATTCGATAAACAGATGCACAGAAAATTCAAACCAAGGTTGTCCTGACTCTGAAAGTTCTAGCTCTGTCTGTAGGTCCCCATTACTCCAGGTCTTAAAAAAATAAAGTTTCACAAGAATTCACAAACATTTGTGGGGGTTCCTATCTCTTTAGGTACACCCATGTGATCAAGACCTGACTATTTCGACCCTTCTAGGATACTGGTTACCACCCTATTTGCTAACCTGGCAGGACTGCCAGAAAGACACACTAGGGGAGTCACACCTAGATCATTTAGTTAATTTTTGACCATGAGATTAGGGTTATGGGTAACTATAGGGAAGTAAAACCCCACGTGGAATGCAGATAAACAGATGCCCTGGGTCATGTGGTGAGTTGGTGGATATATCGTCATCACCATCATCTCTCCCCTGGTCTTTTGCTAAAACCTGTTGGCTTATCCCCCTGCATCCACTATTCCCTTCTCCAGAGTCTACTCTCCACAAAATTCCTGTAAATTGTAAATTGGTTGATGCCCCTTCTCCTAAGCCATGTCAATGGTGGGCCATTGCTCTGAGACTGAAATTTCATTTTCCTTACCATGAGCGAAGAAGTCTCCTTGATCTGCTTCTCCTCCACCCTCCTCTCTCCCCCTTGTTCTTAGAGTTCATTCCAGACATGCACTGCCCTTCCTCTGCTCTTCAAACTCACCACACTGTTTCCTGCCAATGACCGTGTATATGCCTTCATGCTGTTGGGCTCTCCTCACAGACCCTGTCTTCCTCTCCCACATCCCTGTATCCGCACCGTTCCTAGTCATTTCAGTTCAAGTCATCCCATTTCACTGTCTTAATGATAGCAGCATAGCCTAAAATTCTATCCCCTCTTTACTGGTTGACTTTGTATCTTTTATTTTATTATTTTTATTATTTTTTATTATTTTTTATTATATTATGTTAGTCACCATACAGTACATCCCCGGTTGACTTTGTATCTTTTAAACTACTCCCCAAATTAGAGTGGTCGTTCCATGAAGGCAGAGACCTGATAACCTTCATACCTAAAACCACACCTGACAACAGGAGGTGCTAAGTACCTCCTTGCTGAACAAAAATGAAGTAAGATTAAAAATCCTCCATACGTCTTATCAACTTTATTTGAACAGTAATGCTAAGTCCTTGCTTACTTTCTGTGTGAGTCAGTTATTCCATGACTCCTGCTTGGAGATGACCGTTTGGCCCTGTATTCCAAGTACATCTTCCTGCATTAGGGACCCTATGAGATCATTCATGCAGGCTTCTGGAAACCTTGGGAATAACACACACACACACACACACACACACACACACACTATTTTATTCGGAAGTATTGATGAAGTAAAGGGGGAGAAAAAGCACAAAGCATCTATTGTAGCTAAAGTTAGGATTGACCTGTGAAGGTTTCATTATTTAACAACAGTAAATAAACAAAAGTCTTTGGGTTCAGGGATGCCTCGTGGCTTAGTCGGTTGAGCCTCTGACTTCTGATTTCTGCTCAAGTTATGATCTCAGGGTCGTGAGATCAAGCCCTGCATCGGGCTCCGTGCTTAGTGTGGAGTCTGCTTGTCCTCTCCCTCTACTCCTCCCCAGCTCATGCTCTGGCTCTCTCTCTTTCAAACAGATGAATAAATAGAATCTTAAAAAAAAAAAAAAAGTCTTTGGGTTCGGGATATTTCCATGTTGGTCAGCAGCGGGCCTCAGCTGCTGGCATGAAATTTCAAGCAGAAAAATTACCCTTGCTTTTTTTCTGCCAATTTAAGCTCAGCCCCTACCTTCATTATCCTCTGTAAACTCACAAACACAATACATTTGTAGTTATTTGGGGATATAGCTCATTCATCCATCATGGCTCCCCAAAATCAAGCCACTCTCCTCTCAGACAGACACACACATAAGAAGTGGTTGTTTTATGTAATTCAACCCATTGTACCTCAATTACTAGGAACAGTGCTGAATACCAACACTAGCTGGATCAACTTAATTCTTTCTCCTAGAGAATTTAGAATTAAGGACGCCGTATCTCTTATTTATACTTTTATATATTCAAAATATTGCTATATGTCTAGTATGTGTAAAGCATTGTTTAGAGGGAGTTTTTGCTCTCAGAACTTAGGTTCTAGCAGGAGAGGCATACAGTAAATGAGTCAACAGAGAAAGTACGACCATGCAATGTGATCGGTATGGCCAGGGAAGACCTTTAGAAGAGGTAACGTGAGCTGAAATGCAATTAACGTAAGGGAACCAACAATGCAAGGATCTGGGGGGAGCATCCCCAAAGGATTTTGTGCGATGTGCAAGGTAGAAAGAAGGGCAAATCTGATTGGGTGGCCATGAGCTGCAAAGAAAAGGGTGAGTTGTTTTGAGGGTTGAGGGTTGATGCCTTTCCTACTCCTCGTTTCATTCCACTGGGTCATGCTATTCTTCCTCCTCTTGGTACACTCTTGGCATCAATAGATTATTTTGAAACCAAATTCTCCCTTTTTACTTAAGTGAGTCCGAAGGGATTTTCTGGGTTGTTGTTGTTGTTGTTGTTTTTCCACACAGAAGAATTAGAATTACCTCTCATCCCCAAATTTCTAGAGCAACAGCTCACAACAGAATATCTGGAAAAGGGCAAAAATGTTCAGAACAAGGAGAAAGAATAGATACTCAGCCTTCTGGAACCAAGAAAAAGACGGAGCTCAGGCAAGTTTGAGTGTGAGATCATTTCATGAAGAACTCAGTCTTGATGGGGGGAAGGAAGATACTTTTCACTTTTCGTTTTTTTTATCTGGGGCTGCAGAATTCAAGCAACGTTCCCTATTGAAGAGCATCACTGTTTACAAAGCAAGGAAAAAATGGCGACCTTTCGACAGCTTCATGTAGCTTACAATTCAAGAAAGTTTCAAACTCTCCGACCCCCAAAGCTAATTATCTAGGTCAAAGATCCCTCACTAAGGTTCGTCTTACGAGGCAGCTACAAACTGCTGACAGTGACTAACGAATTGCCACGGACACACTTCTGAAGCCTTACCCAGCTCATCAGCAAAGACAACTGTGATCATCCAGTGGTGTGTGCCACGGATGCTGGGCAGAGAAAGGTGGTGTGCTCTTCATCCGCTTTCCTGTTCCGGAAGAATTAACCCTTTTTCTCCCCTTACCTTGATGGCCGAGTTCTTTCTTTTCCTAGCAACTATTTCAACACCACTTTGCATACAATTATTCAGGAAGATCTCCTCTGGGGGTGCTTCTCTAACACTGACAGAGCCCAAAATAAAAGCACTCTGAAATTCTCAGGCAACCATAACTAACTGTGATCACTTATTAACTGATGAGCAGAAGGTCGGAAGAGGGAGCAGAGGAAAAGGGTCTGAAGAGAGCAATAAGGATTAAATCTGGTGCCTCACTCATTTGGTTGTGCCGCTCTTGCCACACTCGTGACCATGCTGATGGGTAAGTAGCCACCTCACTGTTTAGCAGCTGGGGAGGGTGTGGCTCAGAGAGGTTCAGGGACTCTTCCAGGGCCATTCAGCTGACAAATGGGGGGCCAGGACAGAAACCCCATCGCCAAAACTCCTGGCTATTCCCTTACATCAGAGAGTCAGTAAACTGTGGCCTGTGGACCAAATCTGTCTCGCTGCCTGCTGTTGAAAATAAAGATTTATTGTAACACTGCCACACTCATGTGTTCACGCATTGCCTGTGTCTGCTTTTCCTTTACACCTGCAGAGCTGGGTCCTAGTGAGAGACTGAGACTGTATGGTCCGCAAGCCTAAAATATTTACTGTCTTGCCCTTTACAGAAAGTTTGCTAGCCAATGCTTTATGGCACTGTTATGAACATTAAGCATAAAATCCTCAACCTGACACATGCTTTTTTTCACCATGATGCTGAAAATAAACTTTCCCTGTGGTAATATTGTGCCTAAATATTTTCACCTTGAAGCAAGTGTTCTCTGGCTTTTGTTTTGTTTTTTTGCTTTTTTCCTTCTCCTTCTTTTATTTTTTTATTTTTTTATCATAATAACTCACAGTAGAAATGGAGCAGAGGAGTAGGAGAGATAATTTTCCCCAAGCAAATCTCTTGCAATCCTTTCTGACACCACAGGGAACCATCTTACCTTTTACAGGAAAGGGAAGAAACAGTGTCACTACACTTAGCGGCAACTCATCTATCAGCCTGTAAAGTACTACCCAATAAAATCAAAGGGTTCTACCGGATAAATCGATACTAGTGCATAAACATGTTTCTGCCTAGGCTTTCTGAAAACATGCCTTCAGAGTGGAGGCACTTGCCCTGCCCTGTCCCTGATGTGAAGAGCATCCCATCATGAGGAAACAGACTTCCAGAAACTGCCCCTTTCTGGCCCCTTACCACTTACTTAACCAACCTGAGCCTGTTTTCTATCTGAAAAGAACAACAACAAAACAAACAAACAAATAAAAAAACCGGAAATAATACCAGTAACCCCCTCCTTACAGAATTGCATAATAATTTACATAATTAATACATGTAAACTGCATTAAAGGACTGGTACACAATAAATGTTTATGAACAACTGTGACTGTTGTTTGGATATTATTATTATTTGTTATAGTAAGAGTGCCATAGAGCAGAATTTGAAGAGCACCATTTTCAGTGTGAAGACTGGGGCTACTGTGGACAAAACATAGAACTTTTTCCTCTAAGAAAAATGGACCCTGGTGCCACATTTCTGAGAAAATTGTGAATTTTTTTCACAGATTCTGTATACTAATGAAGGACAGTGCACCTCCATGGAATAGTGTTGCTGTTGTTGGAATCGCCCCGGTGTGGTCAGCTTGGTACTCAGGAAAAACAAAAGCAAAACATGTGTGCACATTAAATTTAAAATGTATGACAAAAAGGAAATGCCAGCACCTAACAGATAGGCCCAAGAGCAAACATAGTTAATTAGTCTGCAGCTTGGCAAATTCTCCCACAGATTTTGGTGGATCGTAAATCAGTTCAAGAGGGAGCCAGACAAGTTGTGGAGACTGAACAAATCATTGAGGGAGATGGAAGGCAGAGAAAATTATTCTCCAAGGAGAAGATTTTTAGAACGGTGTTCTTTTAAGTAAGGGGGGGATTGATTTGAGAAATTCTGAAACTAGAATTACTTTACATTTTCAATGGAAATGAACTCCGAAAGCAAAGGTAATTTAAGTGTCTTCCTTTCAAAAACAAATTCCTGGTTGATCATCTTTCCATACAAAGAGCTGTATAGTTTTATCCCACTCTCCTACCCACGAATGCATCAAGAAAATTAACACCTCAGAATGCATCAAGTAAACTGGGATGTGACCAAGAAAAAGTTGAACCTTGCACATTAATTCTGTATCAGATTAAAGAAACAGCCATAAAAATAAAAGCAGACCTATCCTCCTTGTGGTAGCTTTATTAGTTAGTTTATTGCCCAGCATATGTGCTGCCATAGAAAATTATAATGGGCCAGTACTGTTAACCATAAACAAAGGAGACTGGATTATTATTTATGGTCTTGTTAACCAAATTAGTAAAGCCAACCAAACTGAATCAGTATACGAAGTGAAGATGAGTGTTCATTAGACATGCCTTCCAGAAGAACAGTTGAAACCCAGTGTCAAGAGACATTTGGTTAGGATGAATGTGCTTGACTTTCAGAGGACAGAGACCCAATTCCAAGGTCAGGCATGGGATTAACAACACTGACAACGGCTTTCAACATCAAGTTCAAGAATAATATGGTAAGAAGTGTCTGACGCTAAGTCCAGACTGTCTTCCTTTTAGATTCCCCTCAATGTATAACTGGCCAAATTCTGCTGATGTGAACAACATACCCCATGAACACAACACAGACAGGTTCTTCACTGGTGGGCACGTCAGATTGCTTAGTAGTGACTACCAACCAATTACTCAATCATGCAATTGATCAAAAAACAAAAAAACTTTTCATGTTTACCCATATCCAGTTCCCCTTTCCTTTTGGACACATGGGAAGATTATATTTTCCATCTCCTTGCAGCTGGTTAGGACCATGTGATTAGCTATGGCCAGGACCTCCCAGTCTTGGTCTTTCTCAGCCATAACAACCAGGAAGGCTGTGTGTTCTCAAAAGTGAGGTACAGGGGTGCCTGGGTGGTATAGTTGGTTGGGCGTCTGACTGACTCTTGGTTTCAGCTCTGGTCATAGTCTTGGAGTAATGGGATTGAGCCCTGCTTTGAGCTCTGCATTCAGTGCAGAGTCTGCTTGCGATTCTCTGTCCCTCTCTCTCTGCCCCCTCCTGTTTATGCTCTCTCTCTCTCTCTCACTCTCTCTCTAAAATAAATAAATCTTGGGGAAAAAAAGTGAAGCTACAGGTTGATGGTGCTTCCATCAGATTGAATTGCCATGTCACCAGCTGTCTAGGAGAGTCATCCAGACCCGTGGAAGTCTTTACATGAGCAAGCAACAAACTTCCATTGTACTGTCACTGAGATTCTGGGGGCTGTTCATAACTGAAGCATAATCTGGATATACTGACTATCTGTGAGAGTTTAGGCACAAGTGCACATGGCTGGCCTTTACTCCTAGAGATCAGAGTCAATAGGTGAGAAGCGAGGAGACAAAGCATTTGTGTACATGCTCCCAGTTAATCTTGTGAGCACACCTGAAGAGGAAAAGGTAACACTAGAACATGGGTTGGTGAACCATGACTCTGAGCCAAACCTTCTTTGCTTTTGTAAATAAAGTTTTATTGGAACGCAGCCACGCTCATCCATTTATGTATTGGCCAAGGCTGCTTTGTGCACAACAGATGAGATGAGTAGTTGCAGCACAGACTATAAGACCTGCAAAATCTAAAATATTTACAATCTGGTTCTTTACAGAAAAGATTTCTTGACCCTCGCACTAGAATTTTGTGGAAGCACCCTGCTTCTTGCTACCATCTTGTTAATAATGCAACTTGCTTGCACAGCAGCTGTGAGAGCAAGCCACCTGTTGTACAAAAGGTGACCACTGTGAAAACCCTACTGAAAATAAGGCACAGGGCAGAAAAGCTTCTGTAGCTTCCCTGACCCACTTCTTAGTCCTCTTAGCATCAGCTCTTGAGGCCCTGAGGGTTTCTTCTTCGTTTGTAGAATAGATACTTTTCAATTTAGTCTGTCCAGAGATGAGCAGTCTGGAAGGGTGCGCAAACGCCATTCCTCTGTCACTGGAAGAAGTGATGTCCTCACTATTCTCCATGTGGGGAGACTTACTTATGGGCAGAAGTATATGCCAGTCAGCAAAATGCCATGTGGCTGGTGCTCGGTTTCATAACACTGTATATGAGGTCTCTCCAAACAAGCTTTTCATGGCAGGTCACATCTGGATTTACTGGCAGCCTGGGTTGGTTTCTGAACGTGCCCAGTGAGACGTGACACTGCATGAGCAGTGAGTGTATGTTTTGCTCTCGATAAATCACCTTCTAAATAAATTACAAAAGAGAAACTTCAAACTTCAAATTTGAAATTAAAATTTTAAATATATATTTTTTTTCTTTTTTAAAGTAATTCCTACCATCCTTGTCCCTGGCTCTTCTCTATTCTCTCTCTCTTTTTTAAAGATTTTATTTATTTATTTGTCAGAGAGAGAGCACAAGAAGGGGGAGCAGCAGGCAGAGGGAGAAGCAGGCTCCATACTGAGCAAGGAGCCCCATGCGGAACTCTATCCCAGGACCCTGGGATCATGACCTTAACCGACTGAGCCACCCAAGCATCCCTCTTCTCTATTCTCTTATACTTTCCTTTTTTTTTTTATTGCACTTATCACCACAGATATTTTTTTGTTTATATGAGTATATAAATATGTATTTATTTTGTTTATTGTCTGTCTCATCCTACGACGTGAATAAGAATATCACCTTATCATGTTTACTATTTTAGTCTCAGTATCTAAACCAAGAGTTGGAAAACTTTTCCTTAATGGGCCAAATAGTAAATATTTTAGACTTTGTGAGCCATACAATCTCTGTCATAATTACTTAGAGCCATAGGCAGTATGCAAATGAGTGGGTGTGACTGTGCGCTAATAAAACTTTATTTACAAAAACAGGTAGAGGGCTGGCTTTGTAAAGTTTCCTAACCCATGACCTAGAACACTGTCTGACACGTAGTAGGCACCTCATAAATATCTATTTTATCAATGAACACGCAGAGTATTACTGAATGAATTAATATATGAATGGGCGAATGAATGGATATCTCACCTGTGTGTGGTTAAATAATAGTCACCGAGAGCACATGCATATCAGGCTTTCTTCCAAGCTCTAACGATAGGAAATCAAATATAACATAAAAATTATAACAGCTAAAGAAATTCAGAATGATGCTAAGCACTTTACATGCATTATCTCATTTAATCCTATCAATGATTTTAAGAGCCAAGTATTATTATTAATCCCATTTTACAGCTGAGTTAACCCAAGCTTAACATGCTTAAGTAGCTTGTCCCAAAATCACACACACAGCATGTCGTGCCAGGATTACAACGGAAGAAATCTGATTTAGAGTACATGCTTTAAACCCCACCAGCGCTCTGTCAGCGGGGACTTCTGCTGACAGAGGTCCACCTCTGCTAAGTGTCAAAATGAGCTGGCTGCTAGGCACTCACCTCCCAAGTGCTTAGTCTTTTGTTTTCAGAGTATTCAAGGTTTAAAAACCTATGCAACAGAGGAATTGGTATCTTGGGCTCATATGTGCTCAGGGGGGCAATGTATGAACCTTGAGTCTTTTCAACCCTCTAAGTGACCTTTTCCTAGAAAGCACGGATTACTGCAACCCAGCTGAGAAACATGTGCAGAGACGTGCTTTCCCCTGATAGGGAGCAAGTCATTTTATCAAAAGATAAAAGAAATAACACCAACTACTGTGTGGCTGGAAGAGGTAACCTCAGAAAGCTTGTTCTAATAGGGTCATGCGTTGCTTTCAAACACCGCAGCAGCAAGCAGCAAGCAGCAAAGGGTGCGGTGGTTAGCCCAGAGTCTGCCCTCTCCAAAGCAGAGTTCTTGAACAAAGTGCGCCTTGTCCGTCCATGGGATCATTTGCATATGAGGTCAGTGCCCCCACCTCTGCCCTGTTGCCACAGCTAGCAGTAAGCTGTGAACGTAGCAGGGCAGGGGAAGGTTCAGTTCCCAGCCCTACATTTCTGCATTAAAGGGAGGGAATTATTCCCCCACTTCAGCCACTTTACCCATTTCTTTGCTGTCTTATTTACAAGAGGAAAGGAACTATTGATAAGGGATGTCAGACTCCTCAAGATTCATTAAGCTCCATTTCACAGGTGAACAAGGTTATTTCATGAAAAAGTAAGGAACATGAAAAGATACTCATCATTAAACATTAGGGAAATGCAAGGTAAAGCCACAGTGGGATGCCACTACATATTCACTAGAATGGGTACAAACCACAAGACAGCTGAAACCAACAGCTGACAAGGATGTGGCGCCACTAGACCCTTGTTTGTTGCTGGTAGGAATATAAAATGGTGGAGCCACTCTGGAAAACAGTTTAGAGGTTTAAGGTCAACTTAAACGAATCATGCGACCCAGCAATCCCACTCCTAAGTATCCATTCAAGTGAAGCAAAAGCGTATGTCCACACAAAACAAGGAAACCGATGTTCACAGCAGCATTATACATAACAGCGAACATTTGGAAACAATCCAGGTATTGATCCATTGGTGAAGAGATACACAAAATGTGGTATAGCCATACAATGGACTATTACTCAATAATAGAAAGAAACTACTGGTATGTGGACCAACATAGATGAACCTTAAAAACAGTCTGCTCAGCTAAATTATTTTTTTATAATATTTTTTATTATATTATGTTAGTCACCATACAGTACATCCTGGTTTTTGATGTAAAGTTCCTTGATTCATTAGTTGCGTGTAACACCCAGTGCACCATGCAATACGTGCCCTCCTAACTACCCATCACCAGCCTACCCCTTCCCCCAACTTCCCCGGCCTGAAGCCCTCAGTTTGTTTCTCAGAGTCCATAGTCTCTCATGCTTCATCCCCCCTTCTGATTAACCCCCCTTTCTCAGCTAAATTAAAGCTTAGCAGACAGGCACAGGGTAACTCATTAGGGTGATGGACTATTCTAAATCAGGATTGTGAAGATGCTTGCATACCTGTAAGTTTGCTTAAAACTGAATTGTGTATTTATAACGAATGAATTTTGTAATGTGAAATTATGCATCAATAAGCTATAAACAAAAAGAAATTCCAAGTGCATGACTGCCCTCTCTCAGGTTCTATCCCTTCAACTGGGTTGTTAAGTCTTGTGTCAAGATTCACTCCATGCACGGGTTTTTAGTGGAAGCTACAAATCATAGATACAAACCTAGAAAATATAAGACCATTATTTCCTTGCATAGGATATAAGCACAGCCAAACAACGTTTTTCTTCATGATTTTTCTAAGTGGAGTCACCCAAGAAAAGCCCTGTGCATTCTATTGTCTTGAGATGCTTATTAAATAGGATGCTTTTGTTTGCAAATAACAAAAACCCATACTAAAACTAGCTTAAACCCTAAAGGAATTAAGTATTGCACACTGCAATAATTCAAGAGCTAAGATTAAACACTTGCTTTCAATCTTGTTGGGCCCTTTTTGGTCAAATGCCCAACTACCAACCAGTTGGGTCATCATCCAATGATAGCCCAAAAACTGGTTTCCAGAATGAAATGTTGAAAAGAGTGGGGATGGGGGCGGTTATTATAGCTGGTTTAGAGTAGTTAAGTCTGTCCCCTCCAACTCCAAACGGGGTTGTGGCCAGATTCTCCACTGTCACATGAATTTGATGGAGAGAGGTGGATATGTGAGTATCCATGTGAACGAACACATGAGCAAAATCACTCCTCTGCTGGGAAGGGGAAGAACATATGGAATCTAGATGAACAACCAATTGGATTCACAATAAAACTGTGAGAACAAAATCCCAGAGCTGCCTATGTTTTGCCACCTGCCTGGTACAGAAAACCCATCTTCAGTGGAAGGGAATGAAGCCAATAGGGTGATACATGAGAGGTGTAGAGCAAAGAACAGTCACTGTTGTCTTTGCTTGGTTCCAATGATCTCCTGTTCTTTTTGATCATATGACCTAAGAAATGTACCTCCCTTCATTTAAAACTCAGCAAAAGAGTTTCGATTAAGAACAGAGCCAAGATTAATCCAGTTACAAAGAGAGCTAAACTGACTTTGCATGGGGAAGGGACAGTAAGCTCCCTATGGATAAGTGCCATATGTACTTTATTCACTGTCCAGCATGTAACACAAAGCAGGTGCTCAATAAATACTTGTTGAATGAATAAACCTCCACCCATCAGCTCACTATCTTTGACTGAAATTTTTCTTGGGAGGAGACCAAATGATTTGTCTTTCATTTCGTTGCTCAGTGGGATCCAGGGTGGGGAGTGTTTGTTTCTCACCCTCAACTCTCAGAGAAGCAAGCAAATGGGAATCATAAGTTATTTAACTTGTATAATATAACAGTTACGACACTGTGCTAGAGAATATGACTTTATTCAGTTTTATGACGCTTTGTGCTGTACGTGGGACTTCACTGTAGATGAGACTATGGAATTATTTTCTTTATAGATGATTAAAATAAAAAATGTCCTAAATTTGTTCCACCCTCTTGGAGCCGTTCTCAGTCTTAACTACCACCTCCTAATATCTTTACTGCTCTTTCCCTAGTGTTTCTGGAAATTGCATTCGAAGTGTAAAAATAGGCTGCAATACTGTAATTGAAATGACAAATGCTGAAATCCAAGGAAGGAAGCAAGAAGAGACAAAATGGCTTCTGAGAGAAAAAAAAAATTGCTACTCAAATTGAAGTCAATTTCACACAAAACATTTGAAACTAGCACCCTCCTTTCTGAACCTTTCAACACAGTTTGACACCTATACCTGGTTGTTTCTGAGTTCTGTTCTATAGCATCAGAGCGAGTGGGGTTTTGGGGGGACCTGTGTCTCAGGCAGGGGCACTGTGCCTTTGCTAAGGGTCCCTTACAAGAGTGGGTTCTAAACGTGGTTGGCTTCAACTAAGTTTCCACAGCCTGCGGTGAAATCTGAAATAAAAGAGGGGGCACAGATTGTTTTCATTTATTTTTATATATAAAAACAGATAATTCTGTAATTTTTCCCATAAGGAATTAAATAATATTTCTATTTGGCAATAACTCTTATTAATGAGATGCATTTCATACTAAGCACTGCACTTCATTCTGAGCTCATATTTTTTTCTTCTTTTTGGGTATTAAAATGTCATTTCTATCATGGAATTCTAGGGGAAAGAGATCTTTGTTTTTGTTTGTGTTGTCTGCAGTTCTTTTATATTGAAAGCATATGGAAGGGGAGGGGGGTCCAAATTTAGTTTTGAAATGTATTGCTCTAGAGTATTTGAGTCTTTCGCTTTGGAACCCCAGGGCAGGTCAGCTTTAAATAGAGGGAGATGATTATCTCCCCATGTTCCCCAAACCTTCACGTCAGAAGACAATGTGACAGCTGTTTCACTCCACGTGGACAAGCCAACATTCGCCTTGAAAAGCTGAAAATGAAGATTTTGATTCCACCACTAAGGACCCCATGAACTGAATGCATAGTTGTGTGTTAAGATCCTGCTTCTAGGCTCAGCCTGAGGCTGTTGGTGTAACTTGGGAGGATCTGTGTTCAAGGTAAGTCAGAGAGAGGTTTTGTTTGTTTGTTTGTTTGTTTTGCAGTGCAAAAGAAACAACAGGAATGCTAATTACAGTTAATGGAACCTGGCACAATTTCTCAGGAGGTGGTGCTAATTTGCAGAAAGTAGCACTTCTGATTTGTTGATAAAAGGCTGAGGATCAAAGGGTGGCTTCCAGAGAGAGAAAAGTATGCATTTTTTATCCATCACCACCACCCTAAGAATAACAATGTCTTCCACATTACAAGCACAGCAGTAGGAAGATTTCGTTTTATTACATACTTTATTAGGAAAATGTGTGGGGCATTGGGGAATAAAAAAGAGAGACAGAGAGAGTGTGTGTGTGTGTAGCGGACTTTTTAAATGAGATTTGAAAGCCCTATTGTGGGAAATTTATTGTGGGGTACGTGGATTCGAGGTAAAGCAAGGAAAATGTGGAATTATTGGCTCATACAAATGAACTTCGATTCTGGGATGCAGAATTATAGAAATGAAAAGTAATTCATAACTTATCTGATTTGGACGCTTCATTTTACAGATAAGAGCACGAAGGTACATAAAGATTTTTCTGAATTGCCCCAAATCATCTGAATCCTGAGAACAGCGGAACCAGAAACCAGCCTGTTCATGAAACACTATACGCTTTCCACTGCACCACACAGCCTCCAAGGCGGGACCTGGGACCTGAGCCCACATCTTCTTTCTGGAAATCGCTCTCCTAGGGGACATATCCCGCCTCAAGTGGCACTTATAACTGGAGATGTGCCTCAATTATCACCCCTCTTTAAGCTATATGCTAAGCAAAATTTTACAGATATAAAGAGAGATTGACAAAGCCAAGGTTCAAAGGACTCTGAGACGTCAGTGAAGCACCAAGACAGACACTGTGCTATTACGGTCCTGATGCTTAAATGCTCAGAAAGCGCAAGCTGACTGCCCACCATATAAGTCAACCCATTTGCAGCGGCCCTTCTGGTATGGCAAAGTAAATAGAAATGGCCTCTTCCATGTTATTGATAAAGACACTGGACTTCAAAACACAAAGAGAAAAAATTACATTCTGAACGTTGAAGACACCGTTTTACCCGTTGTGCTAAATTCACATTAAAGATCCTCTCCGAAAGAAATTTCTTTTTTCTTAAATTTAAATTTAATGAACCAACATATAAGAAATTTCTTTCTATAGTCCTACAGTCTAGTTGGGGAGATGAGCTACACATATGTAAATCAATGAGAGCATATACAATATAGTGTTAAAGTGAATTAATGGCAGTAATTAATTAAGAACATACTAAGTGTCAAGGGCTATGCTAAGCATTTTCTCATGGAATCCTCAGAAAACTGGAGTGCCCAGCAATATTACTGCTCTCATTAACAGTGCAGGGCAATGGGGCTTCAAAGAGTCTAAGCTGCTTACCCCAGATCCTACTTCTTAGAGGGACAGACCTGGGATTTAAACCAAACAGATCCTTGTTGATTGCTGGCTGGCAATGGTAGCAAGCTTCCTGCAAGGCACTGAGAGTTCAACGATAAGGGGAGAACATTCCAGAAGCTTGTCGGGACTGATCTGGGCCTCAAAAACTAGATAAGATTTAGACAAATAGAAACGAAGGAGACGTTCTAGGTAGAACAGAGATTGAGCAAAGGAATTGGAGCAAGACAGGAAAGACAGTGCTTGTCGCTGCCACCAGCAAGAGAAAACTGGAACACCTTGACCCGAAAATAGTCGTGAAAGGCCGGTTCAGTGGGGAGCCGAGCTGGGGTGGCTCGGATGAAACCAGTGATCAGAGACAGAGTGGGTAGCGGTGGGGGGGGGGGGGGGGCTCNGGCGGCTCTGGGTTCAGATCACCTGTGTCTGAGTTGAAGGTTCAGCACCACGTCACCAATCTCTGTATTTTCCATAAGGTTCCATCCCCTCTTAAGTCACTCATTCAACCAACATGCAAGGCACTGTGGGCAATGCTCAGGATACCACACAGGACAAAACAAAGCTTAACCATACTGTCTTCGGTTTAAGGCTAACCAAAGTAGGTATCTCTCAGATAAGGGAGTTGTCCAGGTAGCACCGGCTAATCCCTTAGGCTGCCGTGTAGAAGGGGCTGGAAAAACAGTGCTGGAGAGGCACAAGAGGAATTGCTGTCATTATTATTATTTTTGTTGTAACGATGAATGACATCTATACTTCTCTACAAGAGGTTTCAAGGAGTTGAAGTTATCTATGTACAAACCATAAAATAATATTAATTATCCAGTGCACATATGCCAAAATAATAATTATACTATATATGTTCATATATGATATATATAACATAAAAATATCTTCCAGGCATGAGGAGAAGGCAGATGAACTGACACTCTAAATCATCACATGCCACAAAACGGCCTTAACCTCAGTGTGGCAGTAAAGCCTGCACTAAATTTTGGTTCTATCGCTTACTCTGAGCTTCTAGTTCCTCCTTTGTAATGGGGGCTCATAATGCACTTGTGGTGAAGGACTATTATGAAGAAGCACTTAGTCAAGCATATTAGCAGCTCTCAACTGGCGGGGGCGGGGGTTGTCCTCCAGGGAACATTTGGCCACGTCTAGAGACATTTTTGGTTGTCACAACTGGGAGAGGTGGGTGTTGCTACTGGACCCAGTGGGTAAAAGTCAGGGGGTGCTGCCAGATGTCCTGCATATGCACAGGGCACCCCCCTTCCCAACAGAGAATTATCTGACCCAAATTATCAATAGTGCCAAGGTTGAAAAACCTCGATATATGGAAAGCCCTTAGTACAATGGCCAGCGTCACAGGAACTGAAAAAATATTACTATTGTCAGGACAATTATCCTCTTCATCATCAGCATCCAACCACACCTGCCCATGTAAGCAGGAGAAGACTATGGCCATGGGTGTTGGCAGGGTTTGAAACAATGGTTGGCATTGCCTTCTCATTAGGAGAAGACTCCACATTTTCCCTACCCTGAAACACTGGCTGATTTGCCCCTTTTTCTACCACATCCAAACACCTATTGTCACTGGAGCAAACCCCATATATAAATTCGGTTGTGATTCTGTGCTTATTTCTTTTAATTAGAGTCTTAGAGTTATTCCCCATGGAGTTCACCCAAGAAGGACATCACAAAACCTTTAAAAAATATTATGTTAGCAAATGAAGTTAAGACTAAAATAGAGCCACACTCCTCCCATTTGAAAGTGTATTTGTTCATGTCAGGAGAATGAAGGCTGCATGAATTATTCATTAGAATAACAGTTTATTGGCAAAATTGTTGTCTTTGGATGGTATGCATTATGGAGTGAATAAATAATGTGGTGCGGATATTTTTAGGAACTGAAGAGTGAATCTAGGAAGAAAATTTGTAACAGGAAGGAGAGGGAGTTATGGCTAGAAGTGGCTGAGGCTTCTCAGTAAAATATGCAAAGGACATAAAAATGGCCTCAACCAAGATGTAAAGTAGAAAAAACAAGTAAAACCCTTCTAACTGCTTTGCTCTTGCATATATGTGGCTGCTTCTATTCAACTTTTAATTGAAAGTTTTCTGTACCAGTATGAACAAAATTAATTAGGCTTCCTATGGCTATCTTCCTGAGCTGGCCGATAAGGTTCACAAATTCACATTGATTGAGAGCTGGAATACAATCTGACCATTGTTTTTTTAATGAGATATAATTGCCATATAACATTGTATAAGTTCAAAGTGTACAGTGTGTTCATATGATACATTTTTATATTGCAGTATGATTATCTCCATAGTGTTAGCTCACATTTGTATCAGGTCACACAGTCATTATTTCTTTTTTTGTAGTGAGAATATGTAAGATCTGCTTTCCGAGCAACTTTGATGTGAATGATACAGTATTGCTGACTATAATCACAGTGCTGAGCATTAGATCTCCAGAATTATCTCATTCATCCTTTATCTGCAAGTTTGTTCCTTTTTTTTTTTAAAGATTTTATTATTTATTCGACAGAGATAGAGACAGCCAGCGAGAGAGGGAACACAAGCAGGGGGAGTGGGAGAGGAAGAAGCAGGCTCACAGCAGAGGAGCCCAATGTGGGGCTCGATCCCACAACGCCGGGATCACGCCCTGAGCCGAAGGCAGACGCTTAACCGCTGTGCCACCCAGGTGCCCCTGCAAGTTTGTTCCTTTTGACCAACATCTCACCAATTCCCCCAGCCCCCAGCTCCTGATAGCCACCACTCTACTCTCTGTTTTTACAAATTCAACTATCTTACATTCCACATGTAAGTAATACCATAAAATATTCGCCTTTCTCTGAATTATCTCATCTAGCAAAATATCCTCAAGGTCCGTCCATGTTGTGGCAAATGGCAGGATTTCCTTCTTTCTCATGGCTAAATTACATTCCACTGCATATGTACGAACACACACACACAGATCTTCTTCATTCACCCACTGACAGACACTTAGGCTGTTTGCATGTCTTTGCTATTGTGAATAATGCTGGGATAAACATCGGAGTGTGGATATCTCTTCGAGACAGCAGTTTCAGTCCTTTAGATACATATTCAGAACTGGGACTGCTGGATCATGTGGTCATTTCATTTTTAATTTTCTGAGGAACCTCCATACTGTTTTCCATAGTGACGGAACCAATTTACATTCCCCCCAACAAAGGAATTCCCTTTGCTCCGTACCCTCTCCAACATTTATCTCTCATCTTCTAGATAATAGCCATTCTAACAGGTGTGAGATAACATCTTACTGTGCTTTTGATTTGTATTTCTCTGATTAACGATGTTGAGCATCTTTTCATATACCTTTTGGCCATTTGGATGTCTCCTTTGGAAAAATGTCTATTCAGTTCCTCCGCCCATTTGTTTAAATAAGACTGCTTGTGTTTTTGTTAATGAGTTGTAGGTGTTCTTTATATATTTTGGATATGAACCCCTTATTAGATATATGGTCTACAAATATTTTCTCCTATTCTGTAGGTTGCCTTTTCATTTTGTCAATGAGACCATGGAGTTTTGGTGTTCACTTTTCTCCTGTCTCTGCCTGGCTCTGCTTGCTCAGTCTTATCCCCTGGCACATATCAGATAGAGCTCATCTTCCTTCACTCTCTAGCCAGCTGCGGATCAGACCGTGGCCCATTTCCTGTTCAGAGTGAAGAAACTCACTCATGCTCTACAAACTTTCCAGATCAAACCTCAGCTTGTTAGGGAAACCACACTCCCATTAGCAGAGCTGCTGCTCACATAAAAGGTGCCATTGGTAAGTGAACTTTAATGCTGATTGATTGAAAAGAAAGGAGACAATTTTGTTTCATTGAATCCCTTTAAATGTAGTTAATGTCGTCAACTATTCCAGAGCATTTCATTTTCATGTTTTTCCTCTGGGGAGGAAAAAACTTGTTTCTTCAAAAATGAAAAGCTAAGTTAAAAAAAAATAAAATAGGGGTGTCTGGGTGGCTCAGGTCATTATTCCAGGGTCCTTGGATCGAGCCCCACATCGGGGTCCCTGCTCAGCAGGGGAGTCTTCTCCCTCTCCCTCTGCCCCTGCTCATGTGCTCTTTCTCTCTATCTCTTTTTCAAATAAATAAAATCTTCAAAAAAATAAAGTAATTTAAAAATCCCCATCTTGTGTGGTACTACACTGTTAAGGACAGTTTTTCTGTGATCCCCAACATCCCTAGATATGTACAAAAATTGAACACTTTCCGAGAAGAGGGGTTGGCACGCTTTCTCTGTGAAGGGTCAGAGAGTAACTATTTTAGGCTTTGAGGGCCATTGGGTCTCTCAGCTCTGACATTATAGCTTCAAAGCCACCATCAACAATATGTAAATGAGTGAACAATGAATAAGTAAATATTTATTTATAAAAACAGGCAACAGGCTGGATTTGGCCCTCAGGCCTTAGTTTGCTGACCCCTGGCCGCTGAAACAAATGACTACTAACTTAGTAGTTTGATACAATAGACATTTTTTTTCTCGAACAGTTCTGTAGGGCAGAAGTCCAGCTCAGGGTGTCGGCAGGGCTGTGTGCCCTTCCCAAAGCTCTAGGAGAGAAATCTCCCTTGCCCCTTTCAGCTTCTGGTGGCTCCTGGTGTTCCTTGGTTTGTGGCCGTGTCCCTCCCACTTCAGCCTTTGTCTTCACACAGCCTTCTTTCTGTACCTCTGTGGGTCCAAATCTCCCTCTATTTTTCTTAAAAGGACACCAGCCATTGGATTTAGGACTTTCTCTGCCTCCAGAATGATTTCAAGCCAATATCCTTAACTAATTACATCTGCAAAGACCCTATTTCCAAATAAGGTCCCATCCTGAGGTTCTAGGTGGATGGGAATTTTGGGCGGAAGACTCTTCAACCGACTACACCTGTTCTAGAATAAGCGTGCCCCTTCCTGTTTCAGAACTTGAAGCACAGAAACAAACTACAATGACAATGGACACTGTGATCACAGTTACACGTTAAGCCTGAACCGTGCCCACTCTTGGTTAGGAACGGAGACTGGCAAGTGCTGGGGATGAGTGAGGTGCAGGCGCGTCAATCTGGGACTGTCTCACCGCTGTCATCAGGGCAGAAAGAAAATTCCAAGAAGAGAAGTGTTACCAGATGCTGTGTCTGCACACCCCCAACTTAGGCCTCACCTAAATACCACCAGTGAGGTGCTCCCCATCCTGGGGAATGTTGCCATGCATTTTGAGGATGAGCTATTGGTTACCCATCCTGAGTCCACATGACAGCTGCTCCTCTGGGCTCCTCGCAGCCCTACCATATGCCACTGACGGTGCTGCTAGTGTCTGTCCAGAACTCCTGTTTGAAGCGACCCTAGCACATCTGTCAAGAGGAGACTGGGGCACACAGACAGATAACGCCGCATCCCTTTCTCATCTGACTGTTCAGGGGTTCTGGGCCGATTGCCACAACAATGCAAACAACTTCCAACTGGTTATCAGGGTGTTCTTAACTATTCTCTGGCCACCCCAACCCTGGGGCTTCTCCCAGGCCACCCCACTTCATAATCTCTAACCTCCAGTTCCCATCTCCCCTCCCCACCTGCCATATCACAGGCTATTTGTGGACCTTTCTCTAGTTTTCTTTCTTGGTTTATAACCTATGCCCTCAGAACGTTACCTTTAACCTCACAACTTGTTTGCTGATTTAGGTTTTTCTCTTAAATATAAATTATTCATTCCCTTGGAAGAAATCTGTGCGTGTGTGTGTGTGTGTGTGCACGTGTGTGCACACATGAGAGAGAGAGAGTTTCTTGCTATGTGACTACTGAAGAACAAAACATCAAAAGGAACAACGGTAATTTCTTGATTCCTGCCTAGAAAAAGGCAAGTCAAAATGGATACCCCTTCCCTATTCAGAATCGCAGATCTGAGAGTTGGAGGAAACAAAGTCAAACCGAGAGCTCCAGAAGAGTGGGGACTAGGGCCTCTGGCAGTCTTTAAGTCCACTCTGCCCCCTGACTGGACTCAGCCACACACCAGGTTCATGGCTTGCGACCACAGCATGTCCCCCACACCACCCCTCCCTCCCTCCACAGCTACGTGCCTCGGAGCAGCACATGTAGCACGTGACTGCACGCCGCGCCCTGGCAGGGACTGAGTCCCTCCGTAAATCCCTCTATGCGCAGTGCCTGACAGATCGCATGCGACACAAGTAGGCACGCATACCTGCGAACTGTGTGAATATTCATAGGATGGTATCCTTGGCAGCCAAATACAAAGGTGGGATTTGCAATGGTAGCTCTGGGTCTACGGTCTGGAGACCATAAGGAATTACTAAAACTACAACAATTGATGCTTCAGAGCTTCCTTCTCAGGCAGGGGCTATGGTGAGACACCTTGGACCTTGCTGGCCCTGGTCTGTAGTTTATAATTTAGGGTTAATTCCAGAAGCAGGTCATTTGTTTTATAGCCCACTTAAGATTTCTCGCCCCTTCTACAGTTATTTGAAAATGTCTGCAAAGAGGTACAGCAACAATTTTTTAAAAGCAAAAAACAGTAGTAGTCCACCAGAAGGGAAATTTGGATTAAATTATGTAACAATCCTGAGGCACCTGGGTGGGTCAGTCAGTTAAGTGTCAGACTCTTGATCTCAGCTCAGGTCTTGATGTCAGGGTTGTGAGTTCAAGCCCTGTGCTGGGCTCCATTCTGGGTGTGGAGCCTACTTAAAAAAAAATATATATATATCTATATATATATATATATAGATATATATAGATATAGATATATATATATACACAATCCTAATGAAAGATTTTTATACAGCCATCAGGTAGGGGAAAATTTGAGTAAAAACTGGATGTGTACACTAAGAGAATTTTGAAATGTGGTAGCAGGTGTGTGTGTGTGTGTGTGTGTGTGTGTGTTTCTGCAGAGGAGAAATTATACACTATTAAAAACAGTTATCTCTACAGTGCAGAATTTGGAATCCTATATTTTGTGTCCCCTTATTCTTTTCTGCTTTGAGTATTTGCAAATGACATGTGTTATTTCTGTCATGAAAAAAAAAATTAAAAATCAAACTTGAAAGAAATGTCCTCAAACTATTTCACTGTTTACAAACTGAGATCATGACGAAGTTTATTGAGACTCTGGGTGGGGAAGCGGGGGAGAGACTGAGATTCTAGGGAGTAATAAGGGGAAGAGAAGAATCAGGGGATAAAAAGGACATATCAGATGGTGAATGAGTTCAGTCACCCACTTGCAAAAGCAAAACATCACCAGACCAGGCACTTCATACATAGTCATAAAATTCCCTCATCCGTGTGCCATTTTCCAAAGCAAAATCTCTGAACATGTCTCTTTGCTCTGAATTGATAAGGTTACTAATTACCAGGGGACAAGGGCTCTCTGCAGTGACATTTATACAATTCCCTGCCCCTTCATCCAAATCAAACAAGGTAATACTCAAAGGAAATTGGCCAGTAGACTCCCCATACTTCAACTCAGGCAAGTCAAAACCTTTTCAAATCTCAGTTGGCTGATATTAGAATAAGAAAAATAAGATTTAAGAGTCTCGAGCTGAGGATGCTTTCATGAGTGTAGGAATTATTTATATGTGCATCACTGTGTTTGGCAGATAAATAAGAGGGACATAATCCCTGCCCTGCGATCTCAGACATATATAGAAAAGTCTGCATTAACATACAATGTAATAGAAAAGTAAAGATGCTAGACAACATGCCCAAGGTGGGGACCAAAATGGGAACTAAAGCCCAGTCGACTTGACCTCAACATGTCATTTGAGGGAACGGACCATAGAATACCTCACATTATTCCTCTGGCTTTTAAGTTTAGGGTTCCTTAACAACAAAAGGAGAGGAGGAGGAAGAGGAAGGAGAATGGGGAGAAGGAGGAAGGAGGGAGCTGGTTTAAAATTTATCTTTGCCTTTTATTTATCTAGGAATCAAGAAACGATTGTTTTTTTTCAGTTTTATCATCTGTACAATGGAGCATAATGAAACTTGCTCATTTATATTTATGGAATTACTGTGATATTAAAACGAATATACATATTCATTTTACTATCATATAATCATATAAATGTAGAGATAGATAGATACATAGATAGATAGAGTGGATGGACAGACAGATGAGATATAGGTAAAATTTCATTTTGTTATTTTAAAAGCTAGGCATCATTCCACCATTATTGGCGCATTTCAGCTGAAAAGAAAAGTGCTGGCTTCCCTGGCACGTCTGCTGGAGCTTGGAGGGGTTTCTCTGGCAAGACACCAACTCCCTTGTGAGGAGCTGGCTGCAGCTCTGAGAGAAGGAAACAGGCTCTTGTTACAGTAAATGTCAGCACCAGTGGGAAAACCTTACTAGCTGGCTGTATTCTGGGAACAAATATGTTTTTAGTGGTTCATTGCCTGGAAAACTCAACTTGGGTAGCCCCCAAACCTTTGAGCCTGTTTACAGGGAAGAGTGAGCATTGTCTTTCCTGTTCTGGGTGCTCCAAATGGAAGCCATTGATCATGCTCCATCTCCCTACTTCAGGACTGAATAGAAATGTCTGAATGCCCAGCACTCATGCTGACATCACTTCTACAAATGCTGGCTTTTGTTCTTCTTACAAATATCTAGAAAGATGATTTTCATCAGTAGCTGCTCAAATGAATAAGAGAAATGCTCCAAGGAAAAATTCACTTATTTCTGCATTTGTAAACCTTATCTGCAGTACCTCGGCATAGAGATCTCTAGAATTAGACTGCTCATATTCAAATACTGCTTTGATATTTACTAAGTATATAACCTGAGCGAGCAGCTTTATCACCGTGCCCCTGTGTTTCTCTAACTATACAATGGGGGGCAATGATATTCCCTAACTCCTAGAGTGACCTAAGGATTCAAAATAAAAAGACTGGAAGAGTTTGCCCAGTGTCTCACACTTGGCAATCAATACACCTACTAACAGAAGTAAGGGAAATGGTATCTTTAACAAAAATTTAATGTATTTTGTTATCCATTCCAAAGGAATACAAAAAAAAATTAAAAAGCACATCCATTTAAAATAGTTATGTTTAAGTCCAATGTAATTGGAGAATATGGTAATTTAATTATTTCTAGCTCCTGACAAGGTATGGATAAATGAGACAGCAAAGGCTTAGAGGAGATATCAAGTCCCTAATCATTACTTGTAAACTACCTCCTCAAGCCTCCAGAGACTCCTTTCTGCAGAAGGAAGAAGATGGCCAATTATGTTCTAAACTATATAAATAGCAGGGTCAGGAAACCATATACGTGTGCTGCACGTCCTCTGTTCATGCCAAATCCACTCAGTATTTTTATTTATTGTGAAAATATCTTCTGGCAAGGAGGGGGAATTAGGTGAGCATATGAAGTGCTGAGAGAAAACAAAATAAGGGAAGGATCAGTAGTTGAGTCAGGAGTGAGCGCCGTGCCGCTGAAGCTAAGCAAACATACCGGAACATACTGTGCTTTCCTACTCCTGACCACGGCAGACATCATCAATTGATCAGGGCACTTCTGCCCCATGAACCTACCTATGACCGCGTAAGCCTGTACATAGTTGAGCTGCAGTCAGACGCTACCAATCACTGAGAGATGGGAAGTGACATAAAACCATTTTATAATCCCAGACATTGGTCTTGATAGGAGGAAAAAAAAAAAAAAAAGGTCTGCAATCATGATGAAGGTAGCCATCTGAGTAGCTGGGAATGACTTGACTCAAACCCTAGCAAAAGGGAGCTGTAATGTCCATGGCAGAAAGTAGATAGCGGGTTGCTTTGTTCCTAAGCGCCGAAGGTTTGGGGCTGACAAAATGCAGTATCGACGAGAGAGCAGTGAAAGACAGACTGAAGGATTCTGAGTTGAACTGGGGAATTAAAGAGGGCTTCCAAGGTTGAAACCTGCAGGACTCATCAATTAAGGAAAACAAAAAAAAAGATTCGCTCAGCTATCTGTACTAAGAAAGTGCCTGCAAATGGGACACAGGAGTTACAGAAAGCCCTTCGATAAAATGACGATGAGGGTTGTACCTAACAAAGGCTTGGCAGTGGACTGCGTCAATCATACCAAAGAAAGTGGTAGGATAATTACCTGTATTGTGACTTTCTAGTGAATAGAAGTAGGTGATCTTCATGGAATCAATCACAACAAGAACAAATCCATGGCAATTATTAAAAAGATAACAATTATAAAACAAATGCAATAATGTATTTTACCATAAACATATTCTGTGCTGAATGTGAGGTATTTCACATTTACTGTTTTATGCACTCTTACACAAGAAGGAGGGAAAAGGGGCGGAGAGGGAGAATGAGGGAGAAAATGGAAAAATAGGAGAAGGTGAAGGAGAAGAAACAAAGGTTTGTTTGCTTGCTTGGATGTTATTTTTTTATGGCCATTTTATACACTAGGCAATTGAAGCTCAGGACAGTGAAATAACTTGCGTGGCATGTGTCAACAGGAGGAAAACAGCCCCATCTGTCACCAAACACATAGCTTTTTACCTCTTTGCTGTACTTTATAAAAAAAAAAAAAAAAGTGGAGCCCAAGAGCAGGCACACTGTTACTGCAACGCTCAGGGAGGAGGAAGCAGGCCCCACCATTATGAATATCCCCCTCTCTTTTGAGCACATACAGGTTCCACTATCTTATGATACATGACCAAAAAATACAGTCATTAGACTTTTTCTTAGCAAACACTGTGTCTGCAAGCAGTCCTCCTGCTAACATGGATTCATAAATACACTAAGAAAGTGGGAGGGGCTTGACCTGCTAGCAGGTATTAAGCAATCTTAATCTGCAACCGCTGAGAACACACTATGTGTAAACACATTCCAGGAAGGCCTTTAATCCATTGATGGATGCAAACATTCATTCAATTATTCAATTATTCATTCATTCATTCATTCAATAAACATGTCCTTATGGTCAACCAGGTTATGGTTCTAACTACTCAGGAAGGAGCAGTAAATAAGACATATATGAATTTCAGCCCTTTTCAAGCTTCCATGCTAGTGGAAGAAGACATGAGATAAATTTTCCAAGTATATCATATGTCAAAGGGTGATCATTACAAAGGAGAAAAGTAGCACAGGGAAGGAAGTAGGCAATGTTAAGACAGGGTGTGCAATTTTACACATGGTGGTTTCCTCCAGGAAAAGCCACGTGGCTGGAGAGGAGGGAGAGAGACTATGGTGGGACAGGAAGCGGGGTAAGTTGGCAAGAGGTAGGGCGTACAGATCCTTACAGACCATGTTTTCAGTCTTACTCCAGGAAAAAGACAGGATGCCCCTGAGTGGTGTGAGCAGGATAGAGGTACAGTCATGTCTGGATTTGAAACGATCTGCTGGCTGCTGTCAGCAGAATGGACTATAAAGGGTACATGCTGGTATGCTAACTATTGGTGTAGAACACGTGAGAGAAGGTGGAAGTTTAGACAAAGGTGGAGCTTTTGGAAGGATCTGGCAAATTGTTCAGGGGGGAAAATCAACGGGACTTGGTCATTGGCTGGATGTTGGGAGTGGGAACTATTTCTTCATTAAAACAACAACAACATTGAAATAGTGAAAATATTCGAGGAGCTCAGTCTGGGATGTGGCCCATCTCTAACCAATCATTCTGGGGATTCTCTTTGAGGTGGTGAGCCCATTCTTGGATGTTAGAGTGAGGTGAGGATGGGAAAGTGAAATCAGCTATAGGTTTATAGGAAGAACTGAAACATTCATTTCAAGAAAGGGTTCTACAAAAGGAAAGTAAGTGAGGTGACATTACAGCAAGCCAATGTGAGACCAGAGGACATGGTAAGCTTAAAAAAAAGAGGAAGAATCTGACCAAAGACACAACAATGAGACAGGAAATGATTCTATCCTGTGCATAAAATTGACAAAGAGTCAAAGGTTACATGAGGTTTGGAAACCTGGAAGCATCAGAATCCTTTTGATAGAAATGGAAAGTTGAAAAAGGATACTGCTTAAGTTGTGGGGAGAAATTAGTTCTATTCTTGTTATAAATGCCTTAAATATTTAGAACAACATACACGTGGCCATAATTGCACAGATAATGCTGAGATATGTCAAGAAAAACACAAAACAATTAATTAGTATGACAACTTCCCCCAAGGAAGCAATTCAAATCATTTAGTGAAAAACAAAGATATAATAAAATGCAATCATCTGGTGTCTGTATTATCAATAATTAGTATATATGATCAAAGCCACGCCAAAGACTATTTTCCATTTTAAGTGTGCAAACTACCAACGTTCTGTTGATACAGATGGGAGGTATCATCGGCGGAGTCCAGCTATTTGATAGAAGAGAGTAAAGGCAGGGATTTCAGAGGTTTATCGGGCTCCCCAGCAGACTAGGCAGCCACATCTGTACTTGGCAGATGTGAACAAAATTACCTCCTGAAAACTGTGAGCTCTCCAGGACCAGGAAAATAGAGAGGTGGAAGAACACAGCAGAAAGAATGGAATACAGAGCCCTGAGCATGTGGATGGATGCACTTGTTCAAATCCTGCCCTCCGTCACCAGGGCTCCAGCTCTAGCTCATGGAATGGGAGTCCCAACCCAGCTTCATAGGGACAGTCCTCATGAGGTTTGGGAGTTCTGTTCTTTGGCATGAGACAGATGCTAATTCTCTCTCCTTCCTGATTCCCTTTCAAACAGGAGCACATCCATCTAAGCCAGCAGAGTTAGTCCCCACTCTCCATCTCTGGGACAGACATGACTAGGCGACGATGGCACCTTCCCACTCAGCCCCAGGATCTCTATCAAAGAAGCAACTCGAGTGGTAAATACACATCACAGAATACTACTCAGCAAGTAAAGGGAACGAGCTATTGATACATGCAACAACTTGGATGAATCTCAGGGGCGTGGTATTAAGTGAAAAAGGCCAATTCCAAAATGTTACATACTGTACACATTCCATTTATACATTCTTGAGATGACAAAACTTAAGAAGTGAGGAACAGATAGTGGTTGCCAGGGGTTAGGGATGGGGGCAGGGGGAGGAGGAAGTGAGGCAATGTGTGAGGGATTGGGTGGTGCTGTGTTTGCTGTGTTGTGGACACAGGAATTGATACAGGTGCTAAACATGTATAGAGCTAAATACATACAGGAGTACAAATAAAACTGGGGACACCTGAATAAGATTAGCAGATCACATTAGTAGATGGCATCAATGTCTGAATAAGGGCAGTGGATCTTACTGCATGAATTAGATCAATCACAGGTGTTGCTATGCTACAATCATTTTTTAAGATATTGCCCTTGGCGTACAGGGTCTCTGTATTACTCTGTAAGCTTCATGTAAATCGACAAATCTGTAATTACCTCAAAATAAAAAGTTTAATAAGAAAAAAACAGTCCTTTGAAAGTCTACCAATGGATCAAAGTAAACATGTAAGTTGAAATCTATTTGTCCTCCCTAAAGTAGATCATAAGGGTTTTATCCATATTTACTTTCAAAACCAAAAAAATATATATAATAAATCTAATTTCTTGCCTAGAATCTGATTTTTCATAAAAATATTCCCAATCTCTCAACACAGGCTTCAGTGACCACAAACAAAATGAGGTGATATGTGGAAGCGCTTCGGGGTGCAGGGCTATTGTCAACTCTACCACCACAATTCAGTTTACAGCAGCTCAGCAATAATGCTAAAAATTCCGAGTTCCTGCACCCAGTTCTGATTCTGACATGTGCCTAGAGTTTGGAACTGATCTGCTCCAAACCCTGTAATCTGTGTGGCTCTGATTCTGAATGGTTCTGTCAGCCCCCAACCAATCCCAGAGTACCAACATTCCAAAGCACGATTGCATCTAACTGCTGGCATAACATTTCTTTTGATTCCATGGCAACCCTATATCCTGTGCGTTTTGCATGGGCTGCAACCTTCCATTTACCCTACATTCATTTCCAAATTGAAACGGTATCTTGTACTACACATGTTTTCTGTGATAGTTTGTCCTGTGAATTCATTTAATAATGAAGCATATGGTCTGTCTTCCCATTTCAAGAACCTGGGTAGCGCTCACAGCCAACTGCCAGGCATTACATACACAATAGGGAGGAGCTTTTCAGCCTGCAATTCTGAAGCTGAAAAGATGCTCAGGTGAGTTTGCTCCCATTAACCCGAACCAATGAGAACAGACTGCATTCTCCCCACACTCCGATAGTATGGAAGTTGCTGAATATTTAGTAGCATAATCAAGTATAATAGGGGCAGAATGGGAGAGCTCCTTGCAAATTTCCTTCAGCCTTTCACTGTCTGACAGCAGAGAGTGTGTGTTTATTATTTGAAACAAAAAATGTTGTTTAACAGGTCCCTTTTTTGCATGTGTGTGAAGAAAACGGGTTATCGCATATGTTGTAGGAATGTAAGTGAATAAAACCTTTTTGGAGGGCAAATCTTAGCAATATCTGTGAAAAGTAAATTGATACAGCCCTTGCAGAACTAAGAAATTATCCTATAAATATACATGTGCAAACACCGAGAGATAGATGTATAAATAGAAGCAGTGTCTGAAATAGAATAAAAAAAACTAAACCAAACCATATAAATGTGCATTAATAAGAATTCTATTAAATATTGTTTTATTCATAAATGGAATACTATGAAGCTATTAAAAATAAATTAATTCTATATATCTAGTGTAGAATTATTATGTATGGCACATTTATTTATATATACTAGAGTACCAGCTGAAGTTTTTTCTTTCTCTGTTTTTCCCTTCCTTCTTTCCTCCCTCCCTCCCCCCACCCCTTTAGTGGCTGGCAAATTGTTCATGGACCAATTCCTGGGAATATTGTTACTTCTCTTATTCCCTAAGTCCTTTCTCAAGATCTGCCACTCTACGGAGGCCTAAAGGTAACTGTGGAGTGGGGGACATAAGAAGTTGATATTCAAAGGGCATAAAGTTTCAGTTATACTATATGAATAAATTCTAAAGATACGATGTACAACATTTTAAAGTTAGCTCTTTCAGAATCTTTAGGGAAAAAAATCCCCACACTTTGTTTCAGTTTTGATTGTTAAAAATGTATATATCATCATGGTACTCAGCCTGTTCAAAAATACGCATGCTGAGAACAATTGCTGATTTTTCTAGAATGAGAGACTCTGGGAAATTTGCTTTAATATCATAAACATACACGCACATACAAACACTATATTTCAGCTCTGTAGTAACTCATATTATATTGAATCTACTCCACTCAAGACAATACGATGTTTTGAGACTAAAGCTATTCAAAGCAGAGTTTAAGTCTCTTCTCTACCACTCGCTATATAAATTTGACCAAGTTAGCAAACTCAAATTCTAGTTTCTCTACCTATAAAGTGGGTTTGATAAGGTTGTTACCTGATAAGGTTGCTGAAAATATTAAATGAAAAAATATCCACAGAGGATTTGATAAACTGTCTATCCAATAGTAAAGTTCAATTAATATTACATATGGTCCATGTAAACACATGCACACATGTGCGGGTACACACACGCACACACGCCTGCAGGCAGAGGGTCTGGCAATTTCCCAAGCTAACTTGTATGACTGCCTATTACCATCTTCTCACAATAGTTTGTATATCTTTATCAGCGTCTTTTTTTTTTTTAAAGATGTTATTTATTCATTTGACTGAGAGAGCCAGAGAGAGCACAAGCAGGGGGAGGAGCAGAGGCAGAGGGAGAAGCAGACACCCCGCTGAGCTGGGAGCCCAACATGGGGCTCGATCCCAGGACCTGGAGGTTACGACCTGAGCCGAACGCAGATGCCCAGCCATCTGAGCCACCCAGACATCCCTATCTTCACCAGTTTCAAAATGCCTTCTTCAACTCTAAGAAGAGTGGGTGTTCAGCTCAATCTAACATAAGGAAGAATTTCTTTTTTTTTTTTAAGATTTTATTTATGTATTTGACAGAGAGAGACACAGACAGCCAGTGAGAGAAGGAACACAAGCGGGGGGAGTGGGAGAGGAAGAAGCAGGCTCCCAGCGGAGGAGCCCGATGTGGGGCTCGATCCCAGGACCCCGGGATCACGCCCTGAGCTGAAGGCAGACACTTAACGACTGCGCCACCCAGGCGCCCCAAAAATTTCTAACAATTAAAGCCACACAAAAGTGACTGCTTTGTGAGACAGTCCCATCACTGAGGGTATTTAGGCCGATGTGTGGAGTGAGTCATAAGAAAGATCCCAGGGTCTCTCTGTGATTGGGCTCTCCTTCAGGATCTCTCCCACATTGGCATAAAAAAGTGTGCCATGCACTTCAGTTGTAGTTTTTCTAATCTATGGGAGGAGAGATATGGCTGATGCTCAGTCTTCTAACTGTGGTATTTTTCGCCTGCCTCCTTTACAGCACAATAGCATGCAACTGTTTGTGTATTTATAGCACATCTTCCTTTGACTGGAAATTCTTGAGGCAGTGACTTGATCCCATTTATCTCTTCATTTCACATTGCTCGGCACACAGTAGGTGCTCAATGAATGACTTTTGGATGACAAAATAAATCCTGCAAAGCAATTGGAGTGCCTTTCTATCTACAAAGTTTTTCCTATAAAATCTAGACCATTAAATATTCTGACACAATATTTAAACAACTCTGCTGTTAAAATATTAATAATGGAAGCAGCAACGATGATGGGAATGATGTATAAATTGAAAAGTAAATCCACAGAGATGTCAATAGAATGTTTTTGTCTCTTTATTTCCACTCTCCTTATTTGAGAAGGGATGTTTTTATCAGCTTTAATGTCTAACTAGAATAATTTACATCTATCTCCTTCCCCCTGGTATCAAGAGCAAAAACATCTGATGGTTGCATTCTTTGGGGAACCTTTCTCACAATATTTTTCCCCTCACAATGACTAGTTCATAGCAAGCACAACAATAAAGTGGGTGCCCCTTCTATGCAATAACCGTCCTCTGTCCTGAAGTCAAAATTTTCCTGGAACGTGGGATTGGGAGGAAAAACTAAAATAAAAGATTGCGTTTACAGCTTGGCCATAGAGACTAAATCAGATCATGTTTATTGATTTATTTCAATCAATAGACATGGGAAAGTTCAGGAGATTTTGACCCATGCCTCCAGGTATGCATTTGAGAGAGGTTTTCACCCAGCCCCAAAGCTGAGTTATTGCAGAATGAAAAAACGTTTGTGTCCACCAAGCAACACAGATATATTCATAATAGGAGGGAAGGAGGAAAAGCAGCTCCCTTTATTTTTCCCTCAGACACACTGTAACATTAAAAGACAGGTTTTGCACAAAATATTCAACTCTGTCATGTTTCTATGTACTTAACTAAATACTAACCAAACAGAAACAAACCAAATACCAGAATCATAAATAGACACACTCCGGGTAAAAATAAAAAGGGTTCATGCAGTGACAGTGGCCATTCCTTCGGTTACACCTTGCCCAGATAACCTCTGTTCTCAGGAGCTAGCTCTGTTATGGGTCCCTTAGAGTCTTCCAAAAAAAATCTGTTCCTCTGTGCTAGGCTCTGTGCCACTTACTATCTGTTGTCTCTTCTAGGTAGGGAGAATGGTTTGCCGTGTTCGGACATAAAATCCCATGTTTATATTCCATGAAGAACTCATCTAAACTATTATTTTTCTGCCAGAGCTGAACTAGCCACTTGTGCTTCTCATGCTGGATCATTTCCAAAGCGAAATCAATTCCTTCTCACTGACATGTACACCCACCAGGCTCATGTCTTTTTGATGACACTGGCACAAAAGAGAGGCCACCAGCAACGATGTAAATGGAATCTAAAGACCTTACTGCACATCTTTACCAAGGCTGCAAGACCAGCCATTTGGGAGCACCCGACTCTACGGGTGCCGTTTTTAAAGAAGATAAAGCTCACGTTGAGATCAAAGCTTTAATGGGGTTTTGAACTGTGATTGGTATGAAGCGTTAATGGCAACATTCTTTGACTCTCGGCTCAGCCAAAGGAAGGGATGAGGTTGTGGATACACCTGTGGAGAAGTAAACCCACATTCTGTTTCTGGCCCGTCATCTCTTCCTCATTTCTTCCGGTAGCAACATTTCTCTTTCTGCTGGTAGAGTGCTTTCCATGCAGTGGGCTTAGTAAAGCCAGGCACACCGCACCTGTGCTACTGTTATTGATACATGGTCTTGACTAGAATCTGAATTTGCTCTCCTTCTAGCCCCAGGGGTCAGTCCAGGAATGAAGATGTAGTCCAAACAGAGTGGATACCTCTCTAATTTATACATGGAAGCCAGAAGGGAGAGGGTCATGTTTTACTTCAAAACATAAGCTGTTAAGAATACAGCCTGGAGGCTACAACTGGCCACATGGAGAAAATCTGCTCAAGAATGAAACCAACACTCAGAAGGAAGTCAAAAGATGGAGAATATGGGGCGCCTGGGTGGCACAGTCATTAAGCGTCTCCCTTCGGCTCAGGGCGTGATCCCAGCGTTCTGGGATCGGGCCCCGCATCGGGCTCCTCTGCTGGGAGCCTGCTTCTTCCTCTCCCACTCCCCCTGCTTGTGTTCCCTCTCTCGCTGGCTGTCTCTCTCTCTCTCTCAAATAAATAAATAAAATCTTAAAAAAAAAGATAGAGAATAGACATAGCATCAGTAACATTATTTGAACCCTTGGACCCAGCCCTACCTGAAGAAAATATATCTTTTGGATTCTTATTTCATGAGCCAATAAATCTCATTGTTAAAAAACAAGATTAAATTTGTTGGAATTTAATTTTCATCACTTGCAATAAAAAATGTTCTGATGGATCCAGTGATAGAAAGAAAAGTGTGACCCACTTCTAATTCTGTGGCTGACTTTTAAAAATTCACTTTCCCAAAGAGGTCTGATTTTAGCCAATATGGCTTCTGGGTCAACAAAAACCTTGCCTTCTAACAACTTCATGCATGACAATGCTGGGATGCTGGTGGGGGCTCAACAAAATTGTTCCTGAAAACAGAACGTACTTTACAGCCTCTTTCACTTGAGGGAGAGAACTCCTGTGCTACCATAAAAATAATTTTGGAAAGAAGTTCATCTGCTTTCAGAAAGTGTCTGCCAAGATATGGCCTGATGTAATTTAAAATGGCTAAGACAATCAGCTCGAAAATTAAGGTTTCTAATGGGAACACCTACTCAGCCCTAATAATAGGGGAACTACCATCATAATTATAATGTGGTGCAAGCAGGCACATCATTAACTAACTTTTCTCAGCTACTGCAATTAACAAGCATCAATAGATTGAGTAAATTATTAATAACCCACACTTGCTCCAGTGCACACTGCTGGCTCTTTTTTTTTTTCAAAGAAAGAAGCAAAAAGTTAACAGCTGATATCCAAATAATCTTTGATTTATCTCCTTCACAACGTTACTGTACCTTTTAATAATTCTTTCTGGAGGAGATAACAGTTGTAAAAGAACTAAGTAGTGAGTAGAGAAAGAAACAACGTGGAAATGAGTGATGGAGTCTAACAGGGAGACCATCCTCTCCGAGTTGATCAAACAGCCCCATTCCTTCCTTTCTCCGTGGCGTAATCATTTATGGAATTGCTGTTATCATCAATGAGTGCTAGTAAGGGTGGAAGTTGTTATGGCTGTGACTTTATACAGTGTAGTGTCAATCAGCAGTTCTCAAATACAGCCTAGGGACCGATTTCAGTTTATGAAGTTCACAAATAATCTCAAATCATGACGCATTAGCACAGGGTGGGCCCCAGCCTGATATGTAAGCGATAAAGAAGACAAAACAAGGGAGCCAGAAAAGAATTAGGGGACATAGTCAAGGCTGCACAGATAAGTTAGCAAGTCTTTCCCCTGCATTGAAACTGTTGTCAGCCCTTAGGTAAATAAAGCACAGTCCTTGTCTTGAAGGCGTGCGTGTTCTAACAGAAAGAGGCTAGTGAACAGCAAGCATCCGTCAATAGACCAAGAAAACCCTCTGGTTGGAATAAACACAAGGGAAGAGGAGGAGAAGGGCAGGCAACTCAGCCCGGGGCAGAAGGTTCACATAGAGCTTCCCTTAAGATTTAAAATCTCTGCTGGATTCTTTAATGAAAGGCGGGGGGGGGGAGCAGTGAGGTCGAACAGAAGTGGGAATGGTCCCAGCAGAGGCAACACTGTGCACAAAGGAGGGGGCATAAGAAACACATGGCATATTCTTGGAACACCAAGTCACCTGATGCAGTTGCAGTGTAGATGTGATGGTGCGATGGCCAGATGAGAAGGGACGTGTCAGGGACAGATGCTCTCTGCTGAGAGCCACGGCCGGCCTTTGAGCAGCCTTCAGTAGGAAGTGACACAATCAGGCTCTGCTGATGAAAAGATCCCTAGGGCTGCACTTGGCAGAGTGGCGTGGACAGGGGGTGTGGTGGGGGAAGGAAAAGACCACAGGGAGTTTGTGCCAATCCATGCGAGGGACGTGAGTGGTCTTCACCAAAGACTCCGCGGTGGGAACGCAGCGGGGAATCAACAGATGTATTTTTGTGATTATCGGGAGATAAAACCCCGAGACTTGACTCTTCACCCTGGGTCTCGGGTGATGCGACTGACAACTGCCAAGTCCTTAACAGGCAAACAGCCACACAGCAACTGTTACCAGATTGAAACACCACCAGGAAGTCTGGTAGCCTTGGCTCTGGGTCAGATATAAAGGTGCAGGTTTGAGAAAACTGAGCTGCAGGAGATGATTTCCACGACTTGGTTTTTCTCTTCCATCCTGATAAACTGGGTCTTCAAAGACCATCCCCTGCTGTGAGGAAGGGACCCTTTCAGAAAGAAGAAATAGCAAGTATAGGGTAGGTAGACCGCAAGGCCTCGGACCTTGAAGCAATCTATCAAATAGGAAAGTAGCAGAACTCTATGGCTCCAGGTATTTCTGTCTTGATGCCTCTTTCAACAAAAAGGCATCAGACGGAATGACTTTAGGCACATGCCAAGTCATCTGGCTGAGTCCTGCGAGCAGGCGGAGGAATGACAAAGGTGACCTGTGGGTCACTCTGCTACAAACATACTCAGAGCCTGTCTGCGGGCAAGTGCCTGGGGCTGCTGGACTCAGGATCAGTCTCAGGCAGGCTCTGCCTCCCAGGCCTCTTCGGGTTTCTGCTCAAACGACTGCCTCATTTTGAGATCATTCAAGCATGTTAAAACTGTAGACAGCAGAGCAGCACATCTATTCAATGATCATTTAAACTATACAACTGGAATTTATCACAAGTACAAGGGAAAGGGTGAGTTGTTAGAAAATCAAACTTGGGGGGCGCCTGGGTGGCACAGCGGTTAAGCGTCTGCCTTCGGCTCAGGGCATGATCCCGGCGTTGTGGGATCGAGCCCCACATCAGGCTCCTCGGCTATGAGCCTGCTTCTTCCTCTCCCACTCCCCCTGCTTGTGTTCCCTCTCTCGCTGGCTGTCTCTATCTCTGTCAAATAAATAAATAAAATCTTTAAAAAAAAAAGTCAAACTTGGAAAATCTCCACTCTCGATCAAACAGCTATGCTTTCTGCCCAGGGAACTGGGCACTGCAGTCTTAAAACACTAAAATGTGTCCAGCCTCCTCTCAGTGTCCAAAAAGGATCTGAGGTAGAGACGCACGCAACAAAAGAGGTGTTCAAATACGTAAAGGAGGGACTTGAGACAAGGCAAAAATAAAAGAGGGGGGGCAGGATAAGAGGATACAAAAAAATCTATTCTGTGATAGCCTTATAGTTGCTGAAATCCAGGTCTTAGGATTTCCTTGTGATGATCATTAAAAGGGAGACCCCTCTACAGAGGGGTCTTGGGTTGTCTCGAAAGCATCTATTAAAAAAGAGACTCCTCTATAGACAATATCTAGGGTTCCTTCAAGTTTCACCCATTTGTAGTAAACGGTTTGTTGTCATCATAGCTGTTGGTCTGACGGAGTCCAGGCACCGCAAGGTCGAAAGATCTGATCCTGTGAATTAGGGCTGAGAGCCAGCACCTTTTGGTTTTTCTACATTGACGCTGCCTCATTTCCTAGGACTAGCTGTGATCAGGTTTGTCCATCCATCTTTGGCCACCTGCTAAAAAGCAACCTTTTCACGTGGTCTCTGATCCCGAGGTGGCGGTTTTCACCTCTGCACACCTCCTGTGTGACTGCAAGCTGCTCTAGTGGAAATCACTCCTTGGAAAGCCACTCAGAAGAATATCCCCATCGTCCCTGTTCCTGGGCACACCTTCAGCCTTATTCCACTAATGGCTTCCAGGGAACTCCTGTAACACGTCACAGACCTTACGGTCCTTCCTGTTTGATGTCAAACGCAACATGCTGTTTGAGCAGATTTCTCCTGAGGAACAAACTACGTAATCACCCATAGCAACAGCAATGATGGCAAGGTGGAGGCAATGAGGGGAGGGGGCACTTTGGCTTCTAAAACATTAACTTTATGGCCCTTGGCTGGAGAATTAATAGAATGCCGTGTTGTATGATACCTACCCCAGCTGCCACAGTGGAGATCTCGGGCAGGCTGGGGAACCACATGAAGACCCATAATAAAGTAGAAGGCAAATACCCACTAGAACTAGAACGAAGGTGTTGCCCCATACATCACAGGTATGCTGCTCTGGCTTTGTTACGACGACGAGCTCACGAAGAGCTGGAGAAAATACTGACGTTAACCCCACTGGCCTAAGCAGTGTAGCCCTCTCTAGCATCAGAAAGCTGAGGCCCCCTTTCATCCAGTCACCAGCAAGCCAGCCCCCGTCAGGGCAAAGAGCGGGCGGGTAGGTAAGGGGTCAGCGGTTCAGCCAGGTATGCCGACGTGGCAATATCCCCTCTGCTTCGGCCTGGGAAGACCGTCACTGCAAGTACATTTTCAAAGGCAAGATACATTATAAGCCAGCAGAGCTATCATTTTTAGTGCCAGAGAAAACAAGAATTTCAATACTTGACATTTGCAGTTACTGGACAGGGTCTCGGGCCGAGTCTCGGGGGACATGGAGGTGGAGCTTGAACTGGGGCCAGCAGTTTATGTCCCGGGGTACATGATGTGATGCCATTCCCCTCCCCCATCTAGATGTGCTTAAGCACGGGAATCTCATTTTAAATCTTGTTCTTCCCCACTTTAGAACAGTCAGAAGAATGGGGAGTTAGCAGTTTTAATTACAGCACTCTTAGCCCCCAGCCAGGTAATCAAACAGTAGCAAGCAGATGGGGTGAGGGGGTGCAGAGGAGGAAGGAGGAAAGCAGTGGTTGCCACGGAGCGAGGGAGGCGAGCGCGTGGCCACTGCTGCTGCTCTGCATGCGGGTCGTAGACCTGAGGGGATGCAGGCCTCTGAGAAGCAGACCAGCCATATGGGTAAGCTAGGGAGAGGGACTGGGGGTGGAAAGACACACAGCGAGACGCAGACATATTCCTATGTCTTCCCTCTATGGGGCCATGCCCCTGGGATACATCAAGCTCAAAGATACATTGTTGTTTGCTTACTGAAGATTTGCACCAGCACCTAGATAAGCTCAAACTCAGCTATTAAGCAGTCACGAAATGAACAGAGCTGCTAAATATTCTCACTAACATAAGCCAAGAAAACGGAAATGTGGCAACTGCTTACCCATATGAGGATCTGAACTCCTTTTAAGAAAAAGGTGGCAGAGGGAAAGGGGTGGGAGGATCCCCGGGCTGTAGGAAAACCATTCTGAGACCTGTACATACCTACACTTAGAGAGGGATCAGTGTCAAAGGTTGGGTCTGAATGAGCCATCCAGCCCCGTCTGACCCAGGGTTTGCTGAGAAAAAGCACTCAGAGGGAAAGATGCCAGCTAACCCATCCAGAATTCTCATCCCTCCAACCTCCACAGGAGGAGGCAGGAAGGGGGTGACTTTCGAGTAGGCAAAGGCACCTGAGCTCAGAGACACCGCACTTCCTGGAGACCCCCAGGGAGACACAAAACCAATGCTGCTAAATGGCAACCTTCAGAAATCACCTTCTCGGGCCATAAAGACTCCTTTATTCGTGGCTTGATTTGCTATTGATTTAAGGCTCTTTTTCATAGTGATGCAGGAAAACATTTTATTTTCTCGGATGTAAGTGGGAGGGAGTCTATCCGGGGAAAGTGGGGGAAGGCTGCCCTGAGGAATGACGCCATCATTTAAAGACACCCCATTACATCCCTAAATGTCTACATGAGGAATTTTTAAAAGGCCTGGACTCATCCATATCAGCATTTACCTGGTGACCAGGAATCAAGACTGGGTATTGGAAACTGTGGACGCTAAGTAATAGTGCAAAACGCTGGACTTTATGTATATAACCATTCCTCTGGGAGAAATTTCTTCGCTTTCAACACACCCTATGAGTTCTGAGACTCCCCAAAATGAGGATATCTTCAGGATCACAAAGGCAGTCTATCCTTGCCCTTCCTAAAACAATCATATTAGCAAACCAGAGAGATATGCACATGCTTACCCACCAGATGGCAATTCCTATGCAGACTTTTTTCGCCTCAAAGGAGTCACTTTACACACATATCAACCCTGAACTCAGACTTTCAATCCATTCAAGGGCACACAGGAATCCATATAGAAATGCTCTGAAGACAAGACCATGCTTTAAAGAAAATCATGACCGATTTGGGAAAACCTAACAAAATTGTGCCACCATCTATGAACATTACTCTGTAAGATCTGGGGGTGGGGCTATTACTAAGCAGTTCACAGTTTCACATGATCCTGCACGGACTTACTGATGCACAGTAGATGCTGTGAACAATATAAATGAATAAATAAATGAATGAATGTATGATCGAAGGAAGACCTTCTTAGAAGTTTTACTAATGATGACGGTATTTGCAGAACTGAATTCCTAGGCTCCAGGTCCTTCCTTGCCTCCAAGGGCACAGGAAAGATAAAAAGGGTGAGTGAGAAGACGCTCTGGCAGAAAGGTACCCCATAAATACAAGGTATTGTTATTGTTATTTTTATTGGTGCTTCTGCCTTCAGGGGAGGGGGGAGCATATGTGAATATGGCTAATTTTCTGCTTGACTCCAGACACATTCTAAATTACTGAGCCACATTTTATTTTAAATTGACTAATAAAGAAATCTCACACCCCACACCATTTCACATTTTCTTGGGTCGTTTAATGTTGCCACCTTTCTGCAGTGGCTGTTCTCTCCCTGAGAGCTGGGGGTAGGGTGGGGGCTGGAAAGCTGCTGGATGCATTATCATTGCTCTCTCTCTGTCTCTGTTTCTCTTTGTCACCTCTCTCTTCCTCTCTGTTTTATTGCCCCCCCCCTTTGTGGCTATCTCTCTCTCTTTTAATTTGTCCCGATCAAACACAAATATCACCTGAATCAGATGCCTTGCCTTTATGTTCACTTGAAAAAATCACGTACAGCTTTTTGCTTTCCCCTACATAAAAATAAATGGAAAACATTTTGCAAATGTCAAATGCTATATAAAGGGAAAATATGAAGGACACTGGACACATAAACAATAATACTAATGACAAATTTTACCTCTCTTAAAGCACTCTCTGTCACCCAGTTCCAATTCTGGAGTTTTATCTCAAGGGTCAGAAACCAGCTATATCATAGGTAGAAATGGATTCTCCCAGGAAAATACTCTCCAAATGTGTCAGCAGATGATATTAAGGAAGAGCGAGGAAAAGGAAAGAAAATGACTCAGGGTTGACCATTTCCACTTGTTCACTCATCTATTCACTCATGCAACACTTTTTTTAAGCAAACCTTTGTGCCCCAAATGGTATAAGACATCGAGAATACAATGTATAAAACAGTAAGAGGTGGTCTCGGCCCAAATGCAATGGTTTAAGGGAGGGAGACAGACAAGAGCACACACGTGTAGACAAGGCAATGTTTGGTTATGGCGCTACGAATCAAAGTGCTTTGACTGATAAGAGAGAAGGGGAGCAGACAAGGGAAAGTGCCAGTAAGGAAATCATACTGACGTGGGACCGAAGGCTATGAAAGAGCCAGCCTTTCTCCACAGTGTGGAGAACAGTATCGAGAAGAGCAAATGCAGATACTCAGAGGTAGAAAGAATCTGGCCACGTTTCAGGAACTGTCAGGAAGGTAGAGTGGACGATGGGAGCTTGTGGATGACTGACAAGAAATGCGGTCAAAGAGGGACCCAGGAGCTGGATCTTGTCTCGTGTGCATGGTAACGCGTCTGGACTTTTTCCTAAGCGGAATGGGAATCCAATGAAGCATTTTAAGGGGGTGAGTGACATGACAGGATTTATGACTTTAAAAGGCCACTCTGTTTGCCTGCAGGGAGGACAGGCAAGAGCAGAAGCAAGGTGTTCAGGTAGAAGGCTAGTGCAGGCACCCAGCAAAAAGTTCATGGTGGCTTGGACTAGGCTGGTGGCAGTGGGGACGGAGAGCGGAAGCTGGGTTAGGACTTCTGGTGAATTAAATGTTAAGACAGGAGAAGCGGGGATTCAGGAAGACTATAGTAGCCTATTTCTCTTTAAACATGCGGAAATGCTTAAGTTAGGTCCATTTAACTCATCCAAAGTACAAGTGGCCTTAATATAGTTATTATCCCGGGGTCCTTTATCAGGTCAGGGAGAGTCACAAATACTTCCTCACCCCCTCCCCCAAAAAAGATCCTTGACTCCCTCTAGCAGAATTCCATTTCCGTGCTTTTGCTTTCACCGAGGCCTGCATACTTCCTCTTAAAGCATTCCTCACAACTTCCATTAAATAATCATCGGACAAGGTATACTAGCTGTCTCCCAAGCTGTGTTCTGAGGTCCATCAGAGCAGGGACCTTATCTGTCTTGGTCAGCATTATATTCCCAGAACCAAGCACCACGTCTGGCATCCTGTGGGTGCACTGAAATGAATAAATATTGAACGTGAATACATGTCCCGCAATTAACTCTCTGAGTTTCCAGACAATGAAGGATAGGAAGGCATCTGAGCCCAGTACTAACACCCACTGACTATTTCCTAGTCTCCTCATAAGGATCCTCCCACTCTCTCCCCAGCCCACTGCAAGTCTAGACACACCAGTCCCATAAAGCCAGAGCCACACTGAACACCATGACTCATGGTTCAGAAACCACCATGTATAATCATTGGGAGTTTCCAGGGTTTGCTTGGGGTAGCTTCTGCAGAGCCCTACAAAGCAGAAGGAATCATCCTTCCTTCTAAGTGGAGTTCATCCTCACTCCCTCCTTCTCTCTTCCACTTTCACCCGAGGCTCTGAGACACTTAGAAACCATAACTTGAACCCCTTTTGGAAATGCCAAATTGTTATAAAAGCATTTCACAGAAGAACTCCATGGAATCCTGGTCCTCACAATCCCTCAAGATGTGTGACTCTTTGAAACCCATTACGACCGCATGAAGGAAACATGGTGGCCAGTGCAATGCTACCTTTCCCATAAGTATCAGCCAGTCCAAGTCTCCAGTCGTCCACTCCTAATTTCAGTAATCATTGCATGGGCTATCACACTGAGATATTCTGCTCCAAGGGTTTTAGATGGGAACTATTAATTCAGATATTTACAAAGGACTGCCTACAAAGATGCCCCAAAACTCACTGATGTACTCATCTATATATTAAAAAAAAAATAATTAAGCTCCTACCATGTGCCAGGTCCTGGGTATTCATCAATGAATTAAATAGATAGGTCTCCTCTACTCATTAATTTATCGAGTTGGGAGGATAGACCACAGAGCAATGAATGTATAATTGCAAGTTGCAGTAAGCAGCGTAAAGAAAATAATGAAGGTTTAGGGGTGGGAAGCACTTAAATTAGGTGGTCAGGAACAAAGGTCAAGAGAAGATGAAGAGCAGATGACACTTACGCTAAATGGTAAAAGTGGGAAAGCACCTACCAACCACTGGATGAGAGAGAGAGTGGCAGACACGGGGACAAGGCTCTGGGCGGAGGGGAGAGCATGAGTACAGACTGAGGCAAGGGAGAGTTTCCTCTGGCTAACATTTCCAATTCCCTGATGTCAGGCACCACCTTGTCTGAGGAGCCTTGCACCTCACTGCCATCTGCACTTAGCTGTCTAGTCAGCAAACAGACCCTTCTCCTAGGCTGCCATCTTTTCCTCCCTTCCTGCACAGCCTGAACGTCCACGAGCGTGCCCTGCTTTGTCATCACCTGCATGCTCCTGGACGCTAGGGTCTCCACACTCAACTGAAGCAGCCCCCTCAAAGGTCAACGGTGAATTCCTTGTTTTCAAGCCCAATCAATTTATTTCTCACTGTTCAACCTCTTCACGGACTGCGATTTTCACCATTCCAACATTCTTGAAATTCCCCCCCCTTCCTTTACTTCTTGGTTAAAACCCTCACCTGAAATTGTCCCTGATTTACTCGCATTGGCTGTTCCTCTCCTAACCACCACCAATAAAAATAGCACTAGAACCAGTTGCCCCTACCCTTTATCCCTACTATTTATATATAGTACACCGGGCACCATGACGAGGATTTTATAAAGCTGGTGGCTACTTATTTGGGCTACTTATTCAGGAATTTTCCCCCGGTGCTTTATCCTGCCACTTTAGTCACTCAGACAGGCAGAAAGGATCCCTTTGCCTCTGGTTTCAAGATGAGGAAATGGGAAGGGGAGGAAGCCAGAGGAAGGATGGAGAGAAAGGCAGTGCTTTCTGTAAGAACCTTTTGCTTTCTGAAGGTCTTTCAGGGTACTTACGTTGAATGTTCTGCATGAAGAATGAGGTGGTACCTATGGTGGAAACAGGAAGACAGTAAGAGAAAGAACAGGAGGAAGAAGGGAAGGAAAAGGAGAGGGAGAGAGGAGGGAAGGAGAGAGAGAGACAGAGAGAAATGTCACGCAGATTACAACAGACATTCCCAGGCACTCGTAAGAAGACAAAAACCTATGGTTTCATAAGCAGCAGAGACCTCCACAGGGAAATGGGTATGTTGTTCTAGTTTCTACCAAATACCGGGAAGAAGCTGATGGCTAAAGAAATGTGTATTTGGGAAACAAATGACGTAGCAGTCAGGCAACGTCCACCCTCTGACCCTCACCTGTCTAGGCACCACATGACAGTTTGGGTCCTTTGCATAAGGAAGGTTATGTTTCCTGCCCATGAAGTGGAATCTGGGATGAGGATAAAATTAACCTCATTTTAAAATAACACAGAAATGTGCTCCTTCCTGCACAACTGAGACAATTGTGGGCATGGATTCACACATGCATTCTCTCCTTTAATCCTTACAGCATCCGGTTCTCTGGGCATCCAGGCCTCCACATCACCCCCGTGACAGAATGTCCCAGAAAAGTCACCTGACTTGCCCACGCCACAAAGTGGCAAAGCCAAGATGCACAGAAGACTGTCTAATGTCAAAGTCCTTGGCTTTATTTCCTCGGTCTTATTGCCAAAGACCCCATGTGCAGGCTCTTACGTGTTCTCTTTATTCCTCTCTCAGCAATCTTGCAATCTCTTGACTTTAGGCATCCATTTCTCCCCACTCCTTGCCGAGTCTGACGCTTTCATCCTAACCTTTTGATTAGCATTGACTGATTACCCTCTCCGAGTCAACCATGCACCCTCCATCGCCAGGCTTTGCTTCAAACCTCTGAGTCATCTTTCTCTCCAAGCACTGCTTGCTTCTTGGGTAAGACTGTTGGCTTTGGACACAGACTCCCTGGTTAAAATCCCAGCTCTTTCCCTGTGGCCTTAGGTACATTTCTTAACCTCTCTTGCCTATATTTCCTCATCTTTAAAACCATGAAAAGAGAAGCTACCTCATTGAGATGTTTTGAGTTGAAACTAGCTAATACATAGAATGCTTAAAATTTAGAATAGGAATGGCATATAATAGATAATAAAAATTTGCTAGGGTTGTCTATGCAAACTAGTTTTTGAACCTGTGCACATTACTTTGAAGATAAAGTCGATCCTTACCCTTTAAGAATTTCCACTCTAGGTCCTTGTGGACAGTTGTCTACCATGGGACCTGCCTTGGTTTCCTACCATTACTTCTTTGGGTGCCTAACCCAAATGACAACCATTGTCATGTATGAGGCTTCTAACCAAGAAGCCTGTCCCTTAGGTTCCTCCAAGTTCTTTGTGGTGGTCAGACTAAGTTTTCCAAAGCCAAGAGCCCTGTGATGGCTTCCCAGGAGGCACCGCAGGAGTCAGCAGAGTTGGGTGAAGGTGAGACTTTATGGCTGGGTGCAGATCTATCTGGGCCCTGCTTCATCACTCCTTAGCTATTTAATTTCACGTGCATTATTTCATCTCTCTGGGCCTCAGCTCCTCATTTGTAAAATGAACACAGAAGACTGAGGTGGCAGACCTTTTGCAGGGAGGCAGGGCTGCTGTGACCAGTTCTGGCCAATGGACCATGGGGAGAAACAAAAAGGACCAGAGCAAAACCCTCCTGCTGTCTCCGTGCAAGCCCATGGTGGACTTCGCCTGGGAGAGAAATGAACCTTTGCCTACCATATCTGGATCCTCATAAGCACTACCGCTCCCTCACTTGGTAACTGTCCTCTTTTCCAACACCATCCAGTAGAACCTTCCATGACAATGGAAATGCTCTATATCTGCAGTGTCCAATATGGCAGCCATTGGGCACATGGGGCTACTGAAATGTGGCTAGGCATGACTGAACAAAGGAATTTTCAATTTTATTTAATTTTCATTAACATAGATGCAAATAGATGCAAACAGCCCCTGTGGCTGCTGGCTACCCCATTAGGGAGTTCGGTAGAACTAGACTTTACCCCGTTCCTTGGAAAGACCAGGCTCTTCCAAGTCCGGATGTCTCTGGATTCACCATGGAAAACAATTTCAGGGAGCCTCCCTACCTTTGAAATTCTCACCTTGAAGGCATTTAGTCTCTCAGTCAGTTCAGTCACCAATACGGCTCTAGCAACACCGTGTTCCTTCTTGGGCTTCAAATGAGCAGCACTACAATTTACAGAAAGTGCACACAAGCAAAAATGCATGCAACTGTTACGGATGCTTATTTCCAGATCAAAAGGCAATTCCAAAGGCCTAATGCAGTTGAACATGTGTGCCAGATACAAAAATAGAACAAACAGAGCTTTCTTTGAGTTATTCCAGATCCAAACTACCTGAAAAGGCAAATCTACAGCCAGAAAGACTGAGAGAAGTGGAATGAGGCCTTCAGAATAATTACATGTTGTTAATTGAAAAATGTTAATCATGTCATATTAGGAGGAAGACAGGGTTAAATTGGTAAAATTTCAATTCACTTAGGCCTTATCTCTTGTTGGAATGAACCAGATGATTAATCCTCAATATTCTTCAGGGATGCAGTGAACAGCAGCAATTAAATTAACAACTACAAAGTTTATGCTCAGAGATTCAAAAATGAAAGACGGAAACGCTTTAATTTTTCACAAGTTGTTACCTTAATTATCTTCTTATTGCTCTGTCTCTTTTCCCTCATTACAAAAACACACCCCTTAGTATTCACAGATCCCTTTAATTTGCTGTAGCTCAGTAACAATGTAAGAAATGTCATCGGAGATGCAAAGCCATCAATCTTACTTTGTGCATGCCCACTGAAAATAAATTGTTCTGCTGTGCCTAGTCTCCGTGTTCATTCGGCAGAGTGCTGACAAATTTCCGCTTCCCTACAAGTCATTCGAGTGTCTAGAAACCTGGGCACAGGGCGCGTGACTTATCACACGAATCCAACCGCCACAATGAAAAGATTCCTTAAGAGAACAGGCGGAAATGTAATTGGTGAGATTAATGAAATACCATAAGGAAACAGAACAATGTGGCAGTTAGGGAAATAAACAAAAAGTCAAACTGAAACTTCTAACATGCTCACCGTACAGACATTAAAATGGGTGTATAGGAAGCCTATGCTATAAATGCAGACCTTTAAAATCTTCTTCATGTTGTTTTTGTTTTGTTTTCTCTTTTCTCTGAATGATATCTGCATCGTCGGCAGAGGAATCCAACTTTGTGAAGATCAGATAATTCATCTCCCTTGGAATGCAGCTAATCAAAATTGAAAAAGAGATAAATCCAACCGCAACCACCATAAAGCAAGAGAATGCTGCCTCATGGTGATTTAACAGGTCCCCTGACATATGTGCATTAAAACTGTAATGATCACAAACACTATCTCCATGTCACGTATTCCTCTAACTTAGAAGCCCCGCTTGCAGATTTAGCACGGCACACAAGCCCTGTACACCAGCAACCACCACACAACAAGAAAAGTGGTTTTAATAGTCAGGGTTTCTAAGTAGGCTCTGTTGATGTGAATGAAGGCTCACGGGAATTCTTTTGTTTTCTTCAAAGATGATCATTTTCTGGCCAAGTGAAGCAGGAGGTGGGAAAGGGGCGGGGGGAATGGAAATCAATGACATAATTAAGAAAATAGCAATTTGGAAAGTGTGAATGAAATTAAAAACACACCTACCACAAAACCCTGGGCTGAAACAGCAATGCAATCAAATGATTGTGAGTCCAAACCGGGAAATGCATGAGAACATATCAATAATTGAGTGCAGCGCATCCTCGATGCCTGAAGAAGTAATCACTGTCACTGTAAATCCTCTCTCAGAGTGATGTGAAAGTCTTTGACGGTTATATATACTCGGGCAGTATCATCTTTTAGTCTACTTCCTGAATTCCCAAAGTTTCTCAGCAAAATGTCATATCCCGGGAGAACATCCTCACAACAAATTATTAGCCCAGCTCTATTGATCATCACCCAAATGGCAAAAATCTCAATAAATTTCATCTGGACCTTTACTGAAACCTCCAAAATGCATTACACCCCCTCTGCTGACCGCCGTTTTTACGAGCACTATTGTATTTGCAGGGCAGTCAATTTTATACAGCATAACAAACTGCCAAGTACTAACGCGATTCCCTCCATTACTGAGGCCCATGTATTAAATTTAGTGAAGCACAATATCAGACTTCAAATATTGCAAGGCTTAGGACTGAATGCCGCGGAGCCTAATGTTATCAACCTGACAAATACACTGACATATTAAGTAGCAGGTCATGTATTCATATTCTGAACTGATGTTGTTTTTCTGTGTAGCTGTATATTTTTTGGATTAGCCATGATATTTCAAAATGAACATTACGTTTTGGAGTACAAGGGGACTGACAGCAAGGAAGCCATGCTGGTCACTATTTTTCTTTCACGGCAGATCAATTATGACTTTCCTTAATGATGTGTTGTTACAGGTACAATGAAAACGTGAGCGCAACTCAGAAAAATGTCATTTTTAAAAGAAATGGCTTATTTTTTTTCCCTTTTGCCTTTCACCAATGTAAATAAGACTTAGCGTTATATTTTTTAGTCCATGAGTAAAATGGAAGATTTCTTTGGCATTAATCACATGCATTTTTCTAAACTAAGACAAGGGTTGTCTTCCCCGCCCCCAACCTCCCATTCGGAAAATCTTTGCTTATTGGAGCAAAAGTGGCCAAAATTACTGAATCTCCTTTAAAAATCTTGCTTCTATTCTAATGCTATTTAACCACTGTAACCACTTCTCTTTTGAAAAATGAAAGTTGCAATGTCCGCACCCAAATTCTCATCCCACGGTGGGATTTACGATTCACAGAAACTAGTGTCTAGAATCCAAATATCCCAACAGACAAAACTTGTCAAGCTAACTCTCCATGGCTTATATATAAAACAGTATTTTGCCCAAAATAGACATTTCTCTCATGAGATTGAATATGATTTTTTAAATTATATGTTCTGTCTTCCCTTCTGCCCCCTAAAACCTTGAGAATATGATACTAAACCCTCTTCTGGATCATGTATTTTTGGTACTAAAACCTGCCCATTTCCTACATGCAAATCATAATGTTAAAAATAGTTTTGTAATAATGAGGTCACTCATGGGAGCCAAGCAAATACCAGGGTGTTGTAAGAACCAAATGGTTTATTTTCTAACTCTAGTCTGCAATTTCATCAGAATCACAAGAAAAAAAAGACAGAATCTGGTTAAAACTGGGGATTCCAGGAGTCACCCCAAGATTCTGATTGGCAGTGTCTTTGGTCGGGCTCGGGAATTTGAATGTCTGCATGCACCCAGGGAGAGTCTCATCATCAGCTGCTCTAAGGTGGCAGTTCTCGCTTCCCAGTCCTGGATGCTTGCTTCACGAACAGACATTTTATTAATGGGATGAGTCTGAATGTCACACTGAGGGATTTCCCTTTAGTTGTTCTGGTGAGGGGCTGGGCACTGGAATTTTCTTTATTGTGGCAAAACCCACATAACATAAGATTTACCATCTTAATTATTTTTAAGTGTATAGTACAGTACTGTTAACTGTATGTGCATTGTGGCAACAGATCTCTGTTGCTTTTTCTTCTTATAATCTGAAACTGTATACCTATTAAACAGTATCTCCTCATTTCTCCCTCCCCGGCCCCCTGGCAACCACCCTTCAACTTTCTGTTTCTGAGTTTGACCCCTCAAAGTACTTCATATCAGTGGAATCACACAGTATTTGTCTCTCTGCGACTGGCTTATTTCACTTATATGATGTCCTCAAGGTTCATCCATGTTGTAACATATTACAGGATTTCTTTCTTTTTTTTTTTTCTTTTTTTTTTGTTTTTAGGGCTGACCAAGTGTCATTTGTGTTACCCATTGTCCTGTCCATGGCCATTTAGGTTGCTCCTACCTCTTGGCCCTGGTAAATGATGCTGCAGTGAACGTGCACGTGCTGGGCACGAGTACTCTGCAAGGCTCCTCAGGTAGTCCTGAGGTGCAGGTGGGGTAGAACTACCTCTCTGAAACACTGCGAAGCCCCTTCACCCCTAGAAATAAGATGTGGCTGTCTGACAGTTATGCCATTTGGAAGCTCTGAAATAGGGGACATTTATATTTTATGTGTCCCAGTAGTCACAGGACCATTAGTAGACCCCAGTTAAAGCTCCTTCCAGGAGGCTAAGTAGCTCATTGGCTCAGGAGCCTCTGATCAGATGCAGGAGGGCTTGGCTGACTGTCTGCCTGAAAGAGAAGACGGATCTGGTCTGAAGGAGGCGCTGCCCATCTCAACTGGGCCCAGCTCTTTGTGAGGTCGCACACAGGAAAGGTTGCAGCCTTCAGAATCAAGTGAACCTGGCTTCAAATCTCAGCTCCAGTCACTGGCCAACCAAGCGGCTCCCAGGGAGTTTCTTCAAACATCTCTGCATCAGTTTCCTCAACTACAAAATGGAGATTATAAAACCTGTCTGAGCAGAGGCAGTAGACATAAAGTTTCCAGCCAGCCCTTGACACTTAAGTAGGCACTGTCTAAGCAGAAGCTATTATTCTTAGGATAAAAAAAGAAAATTTGAAGCCATAGATTGCTAAATTTTAAAATACCTACCTGATTAGATATAAAAGAATTGATCACCCCCATTTACAGGCAATGCGTCTTCTCCATGTAGGACTGATCATAAAACTGAAGACGCTCATTGCTGTCGCACTGTCCCATAAGGATCTCTTCTTGGTGGCGTTCCAGAATTGCCTGACAGGTTATCAGTGAGACAAGAAGATTGGCATTGTTCTTGGTCTCCACTCTAGCGTGCTCCTACTCTTGTAAAATGCATCGACAACACTGGAGCACAATAATCAATGGGGGAATTTTGCCAAGGATGGGATTCCTGAATATTGCTTATTTTGATGTTTTCTTTTTAAAATCAGTCTTATATTTAAGAAGGGAAAAAGTATGAAAAATGTTGTTGGCGATAAAATCTACACGTGCATATCTATACCTACATACCTACCCTAGATTACTTATACCTGTCTACATTACTTGTATGTTGACTAATAATCTTTTCATTTAATCACTGGAAATATACTTACTATGCACTCTCTCTGGGTTATGTTCTATGTTGGGCATTAAGGTATGACAATGATTATATTACGGCAACTGTGCTGACTCTGAGGAATTCCTAAGTGTGTAAAAGGATGACTATCATGGAAGGTATTAAATGTAATAATATAACCATGCTCTGAGTATTACAGGACTACCTAACTCACTCAACTGGCTTCAAAATTATGAATCTTCAAAAAAAAAAAAAAAACCAAAGAAGATTAGACCAGAAAATTACATTCCACATAGAAGGAACCATACAGATGAAGGCATAGAGGTCAGGTATAGATGGAAGTGGAGAAACTCGTATCTAATTTGGTATGGCTGACAGATATAATTCAAGGCAGGAAATGGAATGCAATGTAGGCTTCAACCTATCACCTACAGATTCATTCACTGCTGATTTATTCATCTATCATCTATCCATCCATCCATCCATCCACCCACCTATTCACCATATATCCATTATCTATCCATCCATCTAACCATCTTCCGTTGGCAAAAAGTGTGATAAATGTCCCTTTTAAGCCAGGAGTTATGCTAGCCTCTGAGAATTCAAAAATTGTGTAAAAATTCCATTTGGATTCTCCAGGACACTTGAAGTTTGATATTTCTGCCTCATACTATAAGACATCTCTTCCTAATTTCTTATCCTTATCCAGCCATCCACCAGGTACATAAAATTAAAGCTAACCAAAACTGCTCAATCTTCTTCCTCAGTAAACAGAACGCATCTCTATTTGTAATTTAAGGTGAGGACATGGCTTTTCCCTTGAACTTTACCCTCAATTGTACCTATTACATCACATAATGAGAAGCATTACTTTGGGTCCTGACATCTACATTTCTCCTCCTTCTGAAAATGATTCTCCTTTACACAACTACCCCTATCAGTTTCTAGTATCTGTGCTTCTATGTGGGGCTCACATCTCCCCCTTACCTGGGGTACAGACGTGACCCAACCTAACCAATGACAGTGCTTCATTTTCTTGGCCAAAATGATTGCTTCAGTTGTGGACCACAATTCAAGCTAAGTCAACCAAACAATATACAAATAAAGAATGATATAATAGTTAAGAACTTGGACTCTAGAGCCAGACTTACTTGGTTTGATTCCTTATAGAAGTATAACTCTGGGCATGTTTCATAATCACTACGATAGATTGATTACCAAAAAAATGGCCCAAATCATTCACCTATTATTTAGAAAGGCCATTTTTCTATATAACTATCAACACCCTCCCATGAAGTGGTAATCTATTTTCCCGACCCTTTGAATCTGGACTGGACTCATTAGTTGCTTTGGCAAAAAAAAAAAAAAAAAAAAAGTGGCAGAATTGACAGTGCTTTGGTTCTGAGCATAAACCCCAAAAGGCCTTGAGCATTAGACAAGAAAAATTGCCTCTGTTTGCAGATGACATGATCTTATATATAGAAAACCCTAAAGACTTCATTAAAAAAACCCACAAAAACCTGTTAGAATAAACACATTCAATAAAGTTAAAGGATATAAACTCAACATAAAAAATCGATCACATTTCTTTATACTAACAACAAACTGTAAAAGAAATAAGTAAAACAATTTTATTTACAATAGCATCAAAAACAATAAAAGGCTTAAGAATAAATTAAACCAAGGGGGAGAAAGATCTGCGCACTGAAAACTGTAAGACAATGATGAAAGAAATGAAGAAACAAGTAAATGGGAAGATAATCTGTGTTCATGCATTGGAAGAATTAATACTGTTAAAATATCCACACTAACCCATGCCATCTATAGAGTCAATGCAATCCTTATCAAAATTCTAAGGCATTACTATTATTCAACATAGTACTAGAAGTCCTTGCAACTGCAATCAGACAACAAAAAGGGATAAAAGGTATTCAAATCAGCAAAGAAGAAGTCAAACTGTCTCTCTTCGCAGATGACATGATACTCTATATGGAAAACCCAAAGGAATCCACTCCCAAACTATTAGAAGTTATAGAACAATTCAGTAAGGTGGCAGGATACAAAATCAATGCCCAGAAATCAGTTGCATTTCTATACACGAATAACGAGACTGAAGAAAGAGAAATTAGGGAATCCATCCCATTTACAATAACACCAAAAACCATACGTTACCTTGGAATTAACTTAACCAGAGACGTAAAGGACCTATATCCTAGAAACTATAGATCACTTTTGAAAGATATTGAGGAAGACATAAAAAGATGGAAAAATATTCCATGCTCATGGATTGGAAGAATTAACATAGTTAAAATGTCCATACTACCCAGAGCAATCTACACTTTCAATGCTATCCCGATCAAAATACCGAGGACATTTTTCAAAGAACTGGAACAAATAGTCCTTAAATTTGTATGGAACCAGAAAAGGCCCCGAATCTCCAAGGAACTGTTGAAAAGGAAAAACAAAGCTGGGGGCATCACAATGCCGGATTTCGAGCTGTACTACAAAGCTGTGATCACAAAGACAGCATGGTACTGGCACAAAAACAGACACATCGACCAATGGAACAGAATAGAGAACCCAGAAATGGACCCTCGGCTCTTTGGGCAACTAATCTTTGATAAAGCAGGAAAAAACATCCGGTGGAAAAAAGACAGTCTCTTCAATAAATGGTGCTGGGAAAATTGGACAGCTACATGCAAAAGAATGAAACTTGACCACTCTCTCACACCATACACAAAAATAAACTCCAAATGGATGAAAGACCTCAATGTGAGACAGGAATCCATCAAAATTCTAGAGGAGAACATAGGCAACAACTTCTATGACATCGGCCAGAGCAACCTTTTTCACGACACATCTCCAAAGGCAAGAGAAATAAAAGATAAAATGAACTTATGGGACTTTATCAGGATAAAGAGCTTCTGCACAGCCAAGGAAACAGTCAAAAAAACTAAGAGACAGCCCACGGAATGGGAGAATATATTTGCAAAGGACACCACAGATAAAGGACTGGTATCCAAGATCTACAAAGAACTTCTCAAACTCAATACACGAGAAACAAATAAACAAATCATAAAATGGGCAGAAGATATGAACAGACACTTTTCCAATGAAGACATACAAATGGCTAACAGACACATGAAAAAATGTTCAAAATCATTAGCCATCAGGGAAATTCAAATCAAAACCACACTGAGATACCACCTTACGCCAGTTAGAATGGCAAAGATAGACAAGGCAAGAAACAACAATTGTTGGAGAGGATGTGGAGAAAGGGGATCCCTCCTACATTGTTGGTGGGAATGCAAGTTGGTACAGCCACTCTGGAAAACAGTGTGGAGGTCCCTTAAAAAGTTAAAAATTGAACTACCCTATGACCCAGCCATTGCACTACTGGGTGTTTACCCCAAAGATACAGACGTAGTAAAGAGAAGGGCCATATGCACCCCAATGTTCATAGCTGCATTGTCCACAATAGCCAAATCATGGAAGGAGCCGAGATGCCCTTCAACAGATGACTGGATTAAGAAGCTGTGGTCCATATATACAATGGAATATTACTCAGCTATCAGAAAGAACGAATTCTCAACATTTGCTGCAACATGGACGGCACTGGAGGAGATAATGCTAAGTGAAATAAGTCAAGCAGAGAAAGACAATTATCATATGATTTCTCTTCATCTATGGAACATAAGAACTAGGATGATCGGTAGGGGAAGAAAGGGATAAAGAAGGGGGGTAATCAGAAGGGGGAATGAAACGTGAGAGACTATGGACTATGAGAAACAAACTGAGGGCCCCAGAGGGGAGGGGTTGGGGGAATGGGATAGACCGGTGATGGGTAGTAAGGAGGGCACGTATTGCATGGTGCACTGGGTGTTATACGCAACTAATGAATCATCGAACTTTACATCGGAAACCGGGGATGTACTGTATGGTGACTAACATAATATAATAAAAAATCATTTAAAAAAATTCTAAGGCATTTTTCACAGAAATAGAAAAAAAAAAGAATCTTAATTGGCATAGAACCATGCAAGATCCCAAAAAACGAAGGCAATTTTGAGAAAGAAGAGAAAAGATGAAGGCATCACATCTCCTGATTTCAAACTATACTACAAAGCTGTGGTAATCAAAACAATGGTACTGAGAAAACCAGATGTGCCCTTGCAAAAGAATGAAATTAGACCTCTTTCACTACTCACAAAAATTTGCTCAAAATAGAATAAAGACTTAAATATAAAATCTGAAACTATAAAACTTCTGGAAGAAAACATAAGTAGAAAGCTCCTTGGCTCTGGTCTTGGCAACAATATTTTGGCATAATATCAAAGCACAAGCAATGAAAGCAAGAATAAATAAGTGGACCCCCCCAAAATTGGGTCAACATTAACCTAAACAGCTTCTGCATAGCAAAAGAAATGGTTAACAAAATGAAGAGGCAACCTACGAAATGAGAGAAAATATTTGAAAACCATACATCAGATAAGGGGTTAATAACCTAAAACATATAAGGAACTCATACCACTCAACAATAAAGAGACTAATAATCCTGAATAGACACTTTTTCCAAAGAAGACATATGATGGCCAGTAGGAACATAAAAAGATGCCTAATATCACTAATCACCAAGGAAATGCAAACTAAAACCACAATGAGAAATCACTTCACATCTGCCAGAATGGCTGTTACCAAAAAGACAAGAGATAACAAGTGTTGGCAAGGATGTGAAGAAAAGGTAACCCTGTGTACTCTTAGTGGTAAAGTAAATTGGTACAGCTACCATGTAAAACAGTATAGAGGCCCCTCAAAAAAGTAGGAATAGAACTATCATAAACCAGCAATTCAACTTCTGGATCTATATTCAAAGGAAATGAAATTATATCTCAAAGAGATATAGGTACCACAATGTTCATTGCAGCATTATTCACAATACCCAACAAATGGAAACAACCTAAGTATCTAGTGACAGATGAATGGTAAAGAAAATGTGATATACATACACGGCCATCAAAAAGAAGGAAATCCTGCCATTTGTGATAACATGGGTGGACCTTAAAGGTATTATGCTAAGTGAAATAAGTCAGAGAGAGAAAGACAAATACTGTTACGATCTCACATGCACAAACTTAAGAAAGTCACACTCATAGAAACAGAATAGAATGGTGGTCGCCAGAGGCTGGTAGGTAGGGGTAATGAGAAGCTGTGGGTCAAAGGGTACAAAGAAGAGCAAGTTCTGGGGATCTAAACTACAGCATGGTGACTACAGTTAGAAATACTGTTTTATACAGTTGAAACTTGCTAAGAGAGATTTTAAATGTTCACTTGGACACACCACACACTCTGTAGTTAAGTGAGGGGATAGATGTGTTAACCAACCTTATTGTGGTAAGATATTTCACAATATATACATGTATCAAATCACTACGTTATACATCTTAAATTTACACAATGTTATGTGTCATTTATATCTCAATCAAGCTGCGGGGGTGGGGGGAGCCTTGAGTACTTCTGCCCTTTTTTCTTGCACAATTATGCCAGCTCAGGGTGGCTTCTCTCCCTCCCTATGAGGACCAGGCTGAGGGTACGTGAGGAGTGCATGGAGCAGCAATGAACCATCCCAGCCATGGGCACACAAGCATCCAGGTACCACCTGACCTGGCAGCTGCAGATTCCTGAGCATGCACAGCTGTGACCAGAACGGTCGCAGGAAGACGCAGGAGAAACAACAACTGGTCACCGCGTAAAGTCACTGAGTTTGGGGCTAGTTTGTTACACAGTGATAACCAACTGACACAACCATTCTGTGCCTAAATTATATCATCATGAAATGGGGTTAATCATAATGCCTATTTTATAGGGTTGTTGTGAAGATTAATGTGGTAATAGATCCACATATATATATAAATATGAAGTACTTATTAAAGTGACTGGAATTTGGTACACACTATTATTCATTCAAAGAAAATCCTCCTTGTGTGTGTGTGTGAGAACGTTCAGGAAGTAAGCACTTGTTTTCCACTAGGGCTTCCCATTTGGTAGAAAGTAAGTCTGGGGCATCTGCATCTTTTAAGCCCTCACCGATCACATCAACAGAGAAAAGCTGAGCAAAATAACAGGAAAACTCCAGATTTCAGATGACCTATTCATACACCTGGACCCAGTTTCTTCCCGGTCTTTGCAGTTACATAAGCCAATAAATTCTCTCTTCTATTTAAGCCTGTTAAAGTCGTGTTTCTGTCACTTGCAACCAATAACATTCTGATTAATATACTGTTTAGTAAAGTCCTTATATTCTTGCAAACTATCTTTCTTTTAAGTCAGGTCATCTTAAGATGTGCTGAGGCTTCAACTAGCCTCCACAGGGCTACAAAGAAAATGGAAAAGGCAGTGGTCCATTCCTGAGTAGTATTACAACCCAAAGTCCCCTGGTGGTGGGTGAGGGGAATCTTATTCATTCCTTAGTTACACACTTAACCTAAAATCATCATCACACCTAGAATTGTCATTAACTAACTCTCACTCCGCCTTATGGAAACCCTGGTTCAGGGCTGATTTGCTCTCTCTTTCTCACACACACAGTATATACTTTATCCCAGAAGACTGGTAAGTAAATCCCTGCCGTCAAAAACTGCTGTGTTTGTTTTTTAATAAGTAAATATTTACTTTTCCATACCTTGGTCTTACACTATTTATAAAGTGGGGATGATTACAGCGTTCAACCCCAAAGAGTGATAGTAAGTATTAAATAAGTTGTTATTCATAAAATGCTTATAACCAGAACTGACATAAAGGAAACACTACTAGCTATTCTTAATATTATTATTTATATTATTAGTTATTTTTAATCCTCTTTCCTCTCTTGAAACCAAACAGCCACAGAGTGATATGTACAGTGGATAATATTACACATTGTTGACAACACCACAAATAAAAGGAGATGTGAACAATGCTGAATAATATTGGATCTTTTTGAAAACATCTGTACCCGGTTCACACAGGCTTTCTTTCTCTGAAATCACCATCACACTTGGGGGTGGGATGTTAGCCACCGTATATGACTGTGTGAACCACTTCCCTTGCCCACAGCTGTTTAGACCAAAGGAGTTTAGGAAAGAACAATTAGAACCTGGAATTAAAATCTGAGGCCACATCTTAAAATTGCTTGAGGTGAGCAATGTATAATAAATAAAGCTTTTTAAAAGAATAACTTAGGTTGAATTTCGGAGCAAATAACCCATCACCACTGTTTGTCAGTTTCCTCTGTAAAGGGGAATTAATGACACCCATCTTCGTGGGTGTTGTGAGGAGTAAATGAGAGAGTGCATTAAGTGCTTGGAACCATTCTTGACTTGGCACATAGTAAGTACTCAAAAAGGCATGCTATCCTCATTTTCCAAGGGAACAAAACACTTTGTACTAGAAAACTACTTATAGTCCAATGGGCTGTGAATTTTTAAAAGAAAACTGGACACTTAAACATTAAAACAGTTGGTGCTAGTTATTTAACCTTAATTGAGCAACTATTTGCTTGGCACACTGCTACTGATCTAAAGACATTATCATAGTGAATACTCATACCCTTAGGAGAAAGAGGGTACATATATGTTCATTTGTATGGACAGGGTACTGAGGTTTAGGACGCCTGAGCCATGAACCCAAAGTCTGATATCTGATAAGTGGCAGAGCTGGGATCAGAACTCAGGCAGTCTGACCCCAGAGCCTATACATTTAACCACTGTGCAGTTCCGCCTCCCTCTTCCCATGAGCAGAGAACCTCTGTGTTGTCACTTTTGGTTTTCTTTAAGTATTTCAGCGTCAACAGAGAGCTCCCTTCACCACAAACCAAATGTTGCTCTTAATAAGCCAGCCCCCTCCTTTCCATATGTAAACGTCTACCCCTGAGTCAAGGAGCCACTGCATGCTTTCCAGTCCTGCAAATCGAGCTAATGGCACCACTTCTTCCAAGACTCAGGTTTTAATTAGCTCATAAGTCTGTCACTGGCTGGTGAAGTATTTATTTCGCAGGAATGCACTTTAGTAATTTATGAATCAGAGCCCTATGTAGAAATGGAATAAGGACTGTTTCTACACTGGCTGTCTACTTTCATTGGAAAGACAGCCTCCACATTGGTAACCTCGGTGCCAAACCCAGCTGCCTTTTCTGTATGTGTGGAGGAGTTTGTCTGCTTGTCTGTTTGCTTTTGGGCATTCTGAATCGTTTTGATGTTAACATTTTGGGATGGGATGTGAAAGGAGATGGGAAGTCAGGGGTAAAATACGGTACCCTGATGGAGAAGACATTATTGAAAGTATCTTTGGAAGATGTATTTATTTATGCTAGTGAGAGGGGGTTGGGCAGTGGGAGAGGGAGAGAGGGAGAGAGGGTCTCAAGTACACACCACGCAGAGTGTGGAGCCCCACATGGGGCTTGATCTCACGACCCTGAGATCACAACCTGAGCCAAAACCAAGAGTGGGATGCCTAACCAACTTTGCCACCTAGGAGCCCCATTATTGAAAGTCTTTAAAAAAACCTACAAGTTAGTGTTATTACAAGAAAGAAAGAGGCAGTATAGAAGTATACAGCACATACTTCAAATTACCGATATTCTATTAACATATATCGTATCTACAAGTCTATTAAAAACTCCCCGGATACTTGGTGAAAGTATAAAACACTGCGGGCATTTTAAAGGGTCACGTGCTTGTGTGCATAACATTTCTAAATATGCATACCCTTTGACCTCATAACTCCATTTTTAGAGTCAGATATGCGACACCTGTGCAAAGACGTATGTAGAGTGACACACGCGGATACAGCATTGATTAAAACATACAGCTTCCACTCTTGCCTGTCTTCTTTCCATTCTCCACTGCAGGCTGTGGGATCTTAAAACAGAAACTAGATCGAGCAGCCACGCCAGCCCCTACCCCTGTGTAAAACCCATCAATGGCCTCCTTATATCGCAAACTCTAAAAATAAAATAGTACCTCTTATTAACTGTATGTAATCTATTGCTACAAAATATTATTATGTATATATGAATGTACATGTCCAAGTGGGCACTGTATTTCCCCTATACTAGCTCCTAACATATGGATTTGTACTCATATTCACTCATTTATTCAATGTCCATATTTTTTTCACATATACTTTTAAGTGTGTCATTTTTGCCAGAAAGTATGCTAGGGGCTGGGGATACAACAATAGAAAACATATATGAAGACTCTATCCTCATAGAGTTTATATTTATTTTATTGCTTTTTTTTTAGAATATTTATTTATTTGACAGAGAGAGAGACAGCAAGAGAGGGAACACAAGCAGGGGGAGTGGGAGAGGGAGAAGCAGGCTTCCCGCTGAGCAGGAAGCCCAACGAGGGACTTGATCTCAGGACCCTGGGATCATAATCTGAGCCGAAGGCAGACACTTAATGACTAAGCCACCCAGGCACCCCTATTGCTTATATTTTATTTAAATTAAATTAGCCATTTTAATTTCACATGTAGTATTCAATGATTCATCAGTTGTGTATTTTATTGTTTAAATTAATATGCTATAAAGTTGACATTTTAAGTGTACAGTACTATAAATTTTAACACAATGTATATATATCTTATAATTGTTATCACACAGGAAAACAGAATAGTTCCATCACCTAAAAATCCCCCTGTGCTATTCCTTCATAATCACTTTTCCTGGTCCTAACGCCTGGCAACCACTGATGCGTTCTCCATCCCTATAGTTTTGTTTTTTCAGGAATGTCCTTTGAATGGATTCACACTGCATGTGATATTTTGCTCTTTCACTCAGCATAATGCCTTTCAATGGATCCAAGTTGCTGCATGGGTCAATGGTTTGTTCCTTTTCGTTGCTGAGTAACATTCCATTATATGAATATACCCCTGATAACTCATTCACCTACCTAATAGACATTTGGCTTGTTTCCAGTTTGGGGCTTTTATAAACAGAGCTGCTATAAACAGTCATTTATAGGTTTTTAAACCTTTTGTTTAGAGGATTTCATTTCCTTGTGTAAAATCCTAGAACTGGGATTGCTAGGGCTTATAAAACTTTGTTTTATATTAACTTTGTAATACACTGTCAAATATTTTCCAAAGGGACTGTTCCATTTTACATTCCCACCAGCAATACACGAGACATCCAGTTTTTCCAAATCCTCACCAGCAATAGATATTGACAATATTTTTTAAAGATGTATTTATTTATTTTAGAGAGACAGAGAGAGATGGAGAGTGCATGGGGGAGAGGGTAGGGGGAGAGAGAGAGTCTCAAGCAGGCTCCATGCTAAGCATGGAGCCTGATGTGGGGCTCAATCCCAAGACCCTGAGATCACCATCTGGACTGAAACCAAGAGTTGGAGGCTTAACTGACTGTGCCACCCAGTTGCCCCTAAATATTGTCCATATTTTTAATCTTATGCACCCTTAGGACACCTGGTGGCTCACTCGGTTGAGCTTTTCTACTCTTGATTTCGGCTCAGGTTGTGATCTCAGGGTTGTGAGATCCAGCCCTGTGTGAGGCTCCACACTGAGCTGGGAGTCTGCGTCTCTCCCTCTTCCTCTACTCCCACTCACGTGTTCTCTCTCTCTCCCCCAACCTCAAAATAAATAAATAAAATCTTTTACGAGAAATCTTACGCACCTTACTAGATGTTTTAGTGTAATCTCATCCCAGTGTCTATATTTTCCAAATGGCTACTGATATTAAACATCTTTCCATGTACTTATTTGCCTTATGAATATCTTCTCTGTGAATTGCCCATTCAAGCCTTTTTTTCCTCCATTTTTTAAATTGGGTTTTTTCTTACTTTTGAGTTTTGAGAATTCATTATATATTCTAGATACTGGTCCTTTATCAACAAGGTGATTTGCAAATATTTTCTCTCAGCTTCTCCTTTCTTCCACTTCTTATAGCTCTTTGCAGACAATTTTTTACCAAAAATCCTATGTCAGATTGATTTTTCTTCTTTTTTGGATTATGATTTTGATGTCATGTTTAAAAACTCTTTCTGACTCCCCAGGACATGAATATTTTCTCCTAAAATTTTATGGTTCTGCACTTTATATTTATATCTATGATCCATATTGAGTTAATTTTTGTATAAGTTATGAAACGTAGGGCAAGGCTCATACATTGTGCATATGGATTTCTAATTGTTCCAATACCGTTTGTTAAAAAATAACTTCTCCCTTGATTTTGCACTTTTTTCAAGATTCAATTAACTGTATCGGTATGGGTCTATTTCTAGACTCTATTCTGTTCCATTGATCAACGTGTCTATTCTCTGCCAAATAATACACTATCTTGATTACTCTCAGTGTACATTAAATAAAATATACTCATAAAACATATTAAGATATGTTCACGTAACTTTATTTTGTATTCTTCTTTGTTGGGGATATTCTAGTTCATTTATTGTTCCATATGAGCTTTCGAATCTTTATGTTTATATCTGCAAAAAAATCTGCTGAAATTTTGTTTTGTATTGTATTAAACCTTTAGACCATTTTATGGAGAATTAACATATTTACTGCGTGGAGTCTTCTAATCCATGAATCGGTGATGTAGCTCATTTCTATGGTCTTGCAGATTTTTCTCTTTAGGGATTCCATCAAATACTGAGAGGGAGGTCTTAAAGCCCTCAACTGTATTTGTGGATTTCTCCATTTCTCCTTTCAATTCTGTCAGGTCTTATGTCATAAGTTTTGAAGCTCTGTACTGTGGTACATATACATTTAGGATTTCTATGTCCTCCTGGTGAATCGACCCTTTTATCATTATGCTATGTCCCTATATTTCTAGTTACTTTCTTTGCTCTGAATTGCACTTTGCCTGAAATTCAGCAGAAAAGAGAGAGCGGGAGGTCATTCTCAGCATGTTCTATCTTAACCGGAAATAGAACTCCCACATGGCATTTTTAAATTGTCTGTTTATTTGTCCTATCTGCCACAATAATTTGCTCTTTTTGAAGGTAGTTCATATAGTATATTTCTACTATTGTAACATCAGAGGCTAGCATGTTTACCCCAGTGCAGGTTCTCAACTGATTCAATAATCAGTTCACCATACAGAGATATGACAATAGATGCCAGTTATATACGTGAGTAGGTAACCACATATATGCACACACAGATACATATGTACACACATGCATAAGAACTTTACTGCCTTCTGCATACAGTGAATACTGCAGTGCTCAGATGTGGGGTATGTGCTCTTTGTTCCCAGCACATGGTCATAGATGTGCAGACACATTGCACACTTGAGAGGATCCCATCTGTGGCTTTCTACAATAGAAGGTGGCTTTCATTCACCTATAATATGAGAAAGGGCACTGTGATCTCCCCCTCTTAGCATCCTCGGGCCAACAGAGCCAACCAGTCTAGTAAATCCAATGCATCTTGGTGACACAAACCACCAGCAACAGTTTATTGCATCATCCTCAAATCATATGCTAACTAACAGCAGTTGACAGATCTGAGTAAGTTCTCTTTGTGCCAGGCACCAGGCTATACTCTTTCATTCTTTCTTTCTGTACATGACTTTGCTAGATTCTTGAGGGTACAGACTTTAGATAGCTTACTGCTATGACCCTGTCGCCTAGCGTTCATGCCTTTGTGAACTTCTCTCCCCTTGAGTGTGGTTGGGACCTGCAATGTGCTTCCAACTGATGGAATACAGCAAAGGTGATAGGATATTTGTGATTACATGCACATTATTACATAAGATTATAACATCTCTTGCTGAAGTTCATATCTCTTTCTATCTCCCTCCCCCACCACCCTTCTCTTTCCCTTTGTCTCTCTCTTTCCATTTCTGGCTTTGAAGAAGCAAGCTTCTGTGAATCCTACAGCCACAAGGAAATTAATTTTGCCAACAACCCTGAGGGTACTTGGAGAAATCTCCAGAGAACCATCTGATGAGAATCCCGTTCTGGCTGATACCCTGATTACAGTCTGCAAGATCCTAAGCAGAGGACCCAGCTAAGTGTGCACGGAAACTGTGAGATAATAAATGTGTACTGCTTTAAGCTTTTCAGTGTGGTAATTTGCTTTGCAGCAAATACAATGCAAACCTTATAAAGCTCTAAGAGGTAAGTATTATACTATCCCCATTTTTCAGATGGGATAATGGAGATTCTTGGAAGCTAAGCAATTTCCCCAATGTCATACATTAAGCAATGATTGAGCTAGAATTCCAACTTACACATCTCTGATTCCAGAAACTGTGCTCTTAATAACTACCTCATACCGCCTCCCTCCATGTTTTATGACTATTAGAAACAGAATATTAGGGTTGTTAACACATTAGCATTGATTCAAAAGTACTCCCAAAGCTCTCTGATAAAAATTTGAAAATGAGTTAGGCTGTTCATTGAGAGAACTGTTCCCCGCCCCCCATCAATGTACTTGCTACAAACCCCCAATATTTAATGTGGTTTAAAAGCCCCAACATGATCCGAACTCTGGCTACTCTCCCAACCGGTCACTTCTCTGCCTTTTCTTTCCATCTCTCACCTGGTTGTCCTTTCTTCAACAGACTGGATGCCTTGAAGTTGAACAGATGCACCATGATTTCTGTTAACTTTAGGTATTTTACTTAATTCTGGCAAGCTGCCCTCTCCTTTGTCTTTTGTCTAACTCTCTCTTGGCCCACAGCTCTCGGCTTAGACAACTCCTCCTCCAGGAAGCCTTCTCAGCCTTACTCCTCTAAACACCATGTGCTCCCACAGAATCCTAAACCCCCTCTGCCTAACACATGTCACATGTCATTTAAGTCATCTGCTGACTACTCCCAGCAGACCGTGAAAGCCTTGAGGAGACAGTCTATGTCCTGATTGCTGTCATACGTCGATGCCTAGCACAGTGTCTGCTACAGAGGAGCTGGTCATAACCATCAGCCAAATGCATGGTGGGCGTCTCCAGAGCCCTCTCTGTCTCCATTCACCTTAAAAGTGAGTAGAGTGCTTCTTAACGAATCCCCTAATGGCAGCCTCACTGCGCAGCCACAAGTCACGTGAACTGCGTTTTCGAATTCCCACAACCCCAACTGGTATCAGGGATTTTCATTTTCTTTTCTGAAAGGCTCATTTTTAAGCATTAATGGACTCACTGGATGGAGATGTACATTAGGTGAGAGCAGCAACAGATCCGGACCTTGACTATTTATTGACGATTTATTAGCTTATGACGTGAGGCCACATTCCAGTAAATTGGTTTGGGAGGAGAGGCTGGGAGGAGCAGAGGCATCGGTGCATGTGACCCACAGCCATGAGACACGACAGCTTGCCCCCAAACTGCTCTGTATAACTCCTCATGACCTGCTCAAGGCAATTACCACTTACCCCTAGGCTTTCAGAAACACAGCGAGGACCTGATTGCTTGCCTGAGTTTTCTCTGTGTCTGGATATTCAAGGTGGGGAAAGTGAATTTAGACCTACTATGTGGTTGGCGAACAGGACAGAAACATGGGCCTATGGTGTGTGACACGGAGAAGGGTGTTTCAGAAGTCACTGCTGTCTGTGCCTCGGTTTCCACATGTGGAAAATGCGCACACAATGCCACCCATGAGGGTTGTTTTGAGAATGAGAAGGGGCACGTGAAGCACTAAGCACAGTGCCAGACACTCAGTAGTTGCTCAATAAATGTGAGCCTTTATTACCATGAGCCTTAATACAGAGCTGCTATGATATTAAGTCCTCAATAAAATAGTAAAAATAAAAAATTGGCCATTTTTACCATCACTGCTGTTTCATGCTTTTCTCAGTGCTTCCCAGGGCAGACATGTAATAAATGTGGTAGGAAGCATCCGAGATGATCCTCAATGATCCCTATCCTTGTGTGACTCCCTCTCCTTGAGGGTGGGCTAGATTAATGAACTCACTTCTAACAAATAAAGTAAAGTGGAAATGACGGGATGCCATGTCCAAGATGAGGTAATAAGCTGCCTGTGTTTTCCATCCCGGTGTCTTTTCTCACTGTCCCTTGAATTGCCCACTCTGGGGGATCCAGGAACCTTGTCAGGAGGCAATCTTCTAGAGAGATCCGTGTCAGTGAAGGCAGACCTTCTGAGACCCACCAACAAGAGCTAATAAGAGGCAGGTCTTCCTCGAGTAGAACCCTGACATAGCTTTAGCCCAACCAACACCTACCAAAACTATTCACAATGGTCCCAGATTCCTGACCCACAGAAAGTGTGAGATAATAAGAGTGTGCTGTGTGGTCACTAAGTGGTACTGTCATTTGTTATGTGGCAAGAGACAACAAGGCCAATAGCATTAGCTTATAAGCTTCGTGAGGGGGAGCTTTTTTTTTTTTTTAAAGATTTTATTTATTTATTTGACAGAGATAGAGACAGCCAGCGAGAGAGGGAGCACAAGCATGGGGAGTGGGAGAGGAAGAAGCAGGCTCCTAGCGGAGGAGCCTGACGTGGGGGATGGCTCGATCCCATAACGCCGGGATCACGCCCTGAGCTGAAGGCGGATGCTTAACCGCTGTGCCACCCAGGTGCCCCGAGGGGGAGCTTTTGTACATCTTATTCAACATTATGGAACACATGATTTTAAGCAAATGCTTAGGGAAATTTTTCAAACCTTTATCCTATTTGCAACCTCACACTCCTTCTCTAGTTCCTAATAGCATGAGCTTCATTGCTAAGTGACCCTTCCCTACCCAGAGAATTTTCCAAAGTTTGATTTGCTCAAAAGCAAACCAACCAACATATAAGATGTATTCATCAGTCAGCTTTGGCTGTTTGCAAACCATAAAAGTCATCATGCCAAAAGCGAAAGACAGCAGTAAAGAAAGACAGAGATGGGCACATAAATAGAAAGAAATCAGGGCTTCCCACGTGGCTAAACCCCAAATTGCAGTGGAGAGTGGAAAGGAAAAAGTTAGAGGGGCTCTCATTTGCAGCCAGGCAAGGGAAGGAAGTGAGAGATACAGTTCAGCCTTGAAGAGACTGTGCCCAGGAGGAGAAGGCGTTTCAGAACCACTCAAATGACAGAAGAGAAAGATCCTGGACTAGGGGAGATGAATATATGGTATTCCGTTTCTCATTAGGCCCATGGTGTCACTTTCATTTGGAACCGTGTTCCAGTGCTAATTTTCACAGTGCTTGAGTGCTTCCTAAAATGAATAGCACTCACTCATGCTCTGATGCAGACTGCACGGTCCGTTTCTGTGCCTTTATTAAAGGGGACAGTGAGCATATGCTTCCCAGGGGTAGAGATTTAGAACTGTTAGATACACGACCTTGGACCTCAATAGCAAAATGGCAGCTCCCCCAAGGATTCACATTTTTCACACTGACTTGGACATACAATGTCCAAAATGTGTGTACGCACGCATGCATGCACACAGATCACTTTCCTAATTGTATTTTGTGTTTTGCAACTTTTCGAATGACCACATAAGAACTTTTTTCTCTCTTAAAACCAACTCATCTCTTAGGTACATTTAAGAGATTAAAACTCAAAGATTTTCCTTTTTTTTTTTTCTTGAGGTGGCCCCAGTCTCTGAGGTAAGAGACCACTTTGCCAAATTGAAGGTGAGAGGTTTTTGCTCATAAAGTTCATTGTACATACATCATTGGTCATATAATTACAAATTTACTAAGCACTCACCATGCAAAAGGCAGAATTGGTGATTTTTTTAAAGGCTTGAGGTGTCTACTTCTAGGAATATGTTCTGTAAAAAATTCACCTATGCCCACAGAGGTGTACGTTCTGAGGTGGCCATACAGCATTGCTGATAATTGTGAAAACGGGGGGGGGGACTTAATATCCATTAATAAGGAAGTAAATATTCAAATAAAAGGAAGACACATCCATAACATAAGGGTTTATGTAGCCTTAAAAAGAACGAGATATGTCTACACATTTTGACATGCAAAGATCTCCAAAACATATTGAGTGGAAGGGTATTGAATCAGAAGAGAGTGCAGAGTATGTTCCTCTAGGCTAAGATAATATGCATTTATACATTTATAATGTGGATGTGTATTCAGTTGAAGCGTAATACGTTACTGTTTTTATATGTCTAAATGGTCAAATATCAGCAATGACATGTGGTGGGACCTGATGTATATCCAGATGGAAAGTAATAGATAGCTAATACATAGCTAAACAGTGCATTGATGGCACACTGTCAGCAGGAGAACAATGGGGGCAGGTGATGGAAGAAGAGGGGCCCTTACCGTTTGCTTTGCAAGCATCTTGACTGTTCACCTATTTTATCAGTCTTTCCACTTAACTGTGATAAAATCAGACACCCAAGTCCAAAAGAGGTAGGGAGCTATGGAATGTAGCTCTTACCCCCCAAAATTGGAAGCTGTGCCCTTGGATCTCCATTCAAATCAACCCTATTGAATATCAGGACTTGAGGTCTCCCCAGAGAGCTCGATTTTGAATTGACGATGGTCTACCATGTGCCAGAATGAGTAAGGCATTTAATTATGCATTCCGTCAGGCTCACGAAGCCTCCTCTGTATTGCGTTAGATTTGATTCACCTTTGGGTTCGTGTCCTAACAACTGAGAGCACCAGTGACCACTGAGAGGGAGGAAGCACCTGCAGATATGGTCTCTGATTTGATTCCCCACCCAAAACATTATTTCAATCAATTAAGCAGCATTGCATTCCCGTCATCACCATCATTGCTTTTACTACTATTATTCCCATTACAAAAATAAAATTGAGGCCTGAAAAAGATGAGTGATCTTTGTCATATGACTGACAAATTGCAGAAACAGAACCAAGGTCCCATGAGCTTATTACTTTGAGGCGTGCGTACACACACACACACAGTTTGCATATTGAGGCTAGATTTAAGAAAACCCTAAATTATCATAGTTAAGTGTTGATTTTTAATCCCATAACAATGTGTGCAGAGCTGTTCATTAATGGTTCTGAACAGAGAATGACTTGGACAAAACACTTTAAGAGGATTAATTTGTCGACTCTATACAAGGTAAACGGCACAAAAAGACATAGGCAAAGTTTGGGATACTCTTGATTTCTTCTCATCAGGAACTTTAATAATTTAAGATTTGGTCTGATGAATGAAATATACTATATTTTTGTCTCTAATGAAATCCCTCTCTGTGTCTGTTTCTCTGTCTTTCCCTTCCTCCATCCCCCCACCTTTCCTTCTTTCTTTCTTACCTGCTTCTCTCTCCTTTGCTCCTCCCTCCCTCTCCCCTCTTGTCTCATGCAAAGTACAATTGGTATAGGTCATGCTGTATCTGTCCTTCAAGGGCTAAACCTCCAAGAATGCAGGGTGAGAAGTCAGTTTATCAATTGTGAATGAGACTACTTGCAGTATAAGCCAAGTCAACCAGTCAGCAGCTTCTCAATTTGGCTGATCAATTTATACAGTGTGGATGTTAGCCCTGGAATTACAGTTTATTTCCCTCCTTCAGGGGAAAAAAAAATCAAATAAATTTGCCAGCATTTCAAAGATAAAAAAGGCACAAAATAACAACTAGAGCAGTTTTACAAAGACCGAGTCCTTTCAGATTAATCTTATTCTCCCTAGTAGAAAAAAGTTTTAGACAAGGCACAGGTATGAACCCTTTTTATCCAAGCAAACACTTAGTAATTTACTCCTAAAACTCCCAGGGTACCCAGACATTTCTTCATCTGATTTAAAACACAGGGGATAAGCTGGTAAGGCTGATATATTCGGCAAGTCTTTTCTTCTCACTACCCCCTCCCCCCAATAGCAGAATTGTATTACACATGGCACACATTTAAAAATGTAATATAATCAAAGGAAGCATTATTCTTACAAAGGCTATTAAAAGAGCTAAGTAAATTCATACAGTATAATAAAAATGATTTATTTACTATGAGGAAAAAATGGAAGGGAAAATAGTGCAGCTCAGCTCCATCTGCAAAATCAGGTTCCCATAGAATATTAATCTTCATTGATTAGCTTGGAAGAAAAGCAAAGCTTTACACTTTCACTTTTACGGTGTGAGTTAATTCAAATACTTCAATTTGACAAAGCCCCATCTGATCACACTGAACTCCTTAATACCAAGCATTGCAGAATATTCTATTTGCTTCTTGAAATCATCAATTTATGTCCAACAACATCTGTAGGCAAATGAGATTTGCCAAATGTCTCAAAATAGGGAGCCACAGTTCCTTGGCTTTTGGAGAAGAGCAGTTTTTCTAAACACCCCCCCCCCCTTTTATGGCAACATGTCCTTCTAGAAGAATAAGAAAGGAATAAAGACTTTCTCCCAGAAAGATTGTTCAATGCCTCATTTCAGGGGATATATCGATACCTTGGTGTCCATCCACAACCAAAGGTTCAGAATCCTAATTTTTCACTGCCAGTGGCCCTGGGAAAAAACACCACATTCTTTACCAACCATTACTGTTTTGGGGGCTAAAGTAAATACAGACAGACATTTCAGTTTTTAGTCACTAACTTTTCTCCTGTGGCATTACCATTTTGTCACATTATTTTTATAAAAACAAACAAAAAAAAAATAATCACAGTCTTGTATCTAGACTGTTAATAACAGTCTCTAGTTTGTCTGGCCTCCGCCTCATTTACCGATGGACAGCGGATATGGTTTAGGGTCCTTCCTGTCCCAAATTCATACTCCAAAGGTCACCAAAGCAACTAGATTAATTCTTGTGCCTAGAGATCTCTGCTCAATATTAACCACTGAGCATGGATCTCTGTTTACTATTAACCATGAAGGTCGTGGATTTTACACCTAAAACAACCACCTGTGCACACCCAATCTCTCTTTAAGCTTGAGCCCTGTGTTAATTTGTTCAAATCCTAACTCCACCCATACTTGCGGTGAGGGGCAAACAGCTTCATCTCTCTGTCCCTCAATGTCCTCGACTGTAAAGTGGGGATGATGTTATTAATTGTTAATAGTAGCAGACTTCCAAATTAACAGAATGAGAATTCCTCTGTTCTTGTGACATGATCAGTCTCCTCTGTTTCACTCTGCAAGCTTCTTCAATAATCCCTATCCCAGTTTATAACTGCATATTTGTCTGAGAGATTATCTGACACATGACTCTCTCCCTAGCATGAAATTGAAGGTTCGATGAAGGCAGCAACGCTGTTGCAATGCTCCCCCATCACATGCCCAGAATGTAGCACAGCATCTGTCCCAAAGAAAGTATCAATTCATACTTGTTAAATGATGAATGAGTGAATGAATGAATGAATAAATAAAAGAAACCACCCAAGGGGCTAACCTCAATTTTTTTTGGGGGGGGGGTCTGGAATCACTCCTTTTTTTCCTCTGCCTTGAGTCCCTTCACTCCTTGAATCCACCACTGTTATTAAATAGAGGAGGAAGTTGTGTCCCTGCATGGCTTTGTTTTTAGGATCCCTTGTCCTAGGTCTGAGCTTGGGCTCCCTGGGTACCGTGAAGTTCTCTCACCCCCTTATTCCAGCCTCCAGTCACAGAGACCCTCCTCTTCTGAGCTGAGACCCCCAGCCCCACGCCTAGTTCACAAATGCCCACCCTCAGTGTCCCAAAGGAGCATCACTTTCCAGGTGAGATGTATCCACCCGGAGGCATCCCTCCTTCACACTGCTTCAGGGCTCTGAGAAGCAATTAACAGATCATTAACTTCATTGGCAGCAGAGGAATCTGATGAGAGGTTGTGGTTGGGGGGGGGATACCCCCACCCCCTTTTGTTTGTATGTGTCTGGGCATGGTGAAGGGGGAAGGGGGACAGAATAGAAACCTGCGGGGGCTTACTGCATAAAGTCATTATAAGACGCCCTAAGCTAAATAATAGAAAATCTCTGTGTGTCCATTACTTACTGTTTTATCTACGTATCTCCTTTTAAAATTAGTTTTACAAAACTGAAATCCCATGCACGTACACTGTAAATATTTAAAATAATTCAAAGAGGTTACCCTTTGTCCAACCTAACTCCCCTGGTCCACAGCAACTTTTCTCGAGTTAAGTGTCCTGTGTTGTTACACAGCACAGACGCAGCCCCCTTCACCGTACGGACAGACGGAACCTAAGTGTCCTATGCTGTTACACAGCACAGATGCAGCCCCCTTCACCGTACGGACAGACGGAAGCCTACCGCGCATGCAGCGTGCTCCCTGCCCGCTGCCCCTCCCCCACACCCATAACCATATGTCTCAGAGCTTGTCAACGGCACTGCGGGTGATTCTACGTGATGCTTCTCATAAATGCATAGCGTTCGGCCCTAAGTATGACTCATGACTTGTTCAACCAGTTCTACCTTGATGGGCATTTAGGATCAACAAGCAAGGCTACATGAGCCTCATTATGCATGCATCTCTGTGCACATGGGTGAGTGTAACTCTAAGATAAATTTCTATTAGTGCGATTAGAAGATCAAACAGTATGGGCATTTTTAATTGCAATGGCTGTTGCCAATGGTATATTAATTTAACATCCTCCTCTGCATAGGACTGGCTTTCTTGTTTTACAATCGATTCATAATATATTTAACAAATCCCAGAGAGCCACACTCAAATACACAAACACGTGCAGACAAATATAGAGACTGAAGTAATTCTTTTGTTCACCACTGGGTATACCAGTACCTAGAAAAATATCTTGGAGACAGTAGGTGCCTAATAAGCGTGTACTTGACAAAGGCTTGATAAAGGGATGTATGGATGACTTTTACATCTGGCGTCTGTATAGGTTAACATCTAAAAGTCATCCATTACATTGCTCTGCAACTTGTGAGTGCTTTTAAATTCTTTGGGAAGCAGCAAAGCATAAATTGTATATAAATAAGATATAAATGAGTTAGCTCCCTAGTGTTACTGGGGAGAATAGTGAACACATGTGTGTTAGAACACACACATGCACGCTCCCCGAACGTGAATTCTCTAGTAACCCCTTTCTGCCACGCTTCTGATTCCAGAGTTGATGTCATGATGACCCCAAGTCTGTTCTGAACCATCAGAGATTGAATTATGACGACCACAAGTGTAGTGAGCTATATTTTATTTTATTCTAATTAGCCTGAGATTGGTCATCCCTGCATCTTATTTCTGAGACCAGAAGCATTAAGCAGCATCTTCCCCTGGTTTGTCTCTCCTTCACTCTGTTCCCACTTCCCCAATTTTTCGTCATTTTCATCCCCCTTTATATCTTCTAGGTCAATGGTATATCCTGAAATGATAATGGAGAAAAGCAAAGGGGAGCCAAACTCTTGTTTTTTTAAGTCAGGAAAATCCCTCAACTCTTCAGAGTCAAGCAAACACACGCTCTAAGACCTCAACTGTGGAAAAAGAGGTTATTGTTAAATGACTTTTAAGATCCTTTTCAGACACAAAGGACACATATGAGAAAAAGATTAGTAGACTTGAATTCTGTGTAGGCTTAACAGCTATAAAAAGTAACCCCGCCTACTCCATGATTCCATTTATATAAAATGCTAGAAAAGGCAAACTAATGTATAGAAACAGAAAGCAGATCAGCGGCTGCCTTGGGGAGGGTGGGAGGGAGAGATTACAGAGGGGCAGGAGGACACTTGAGGGTGGAGACGCTCACTCTTGATTGTGGTAACTGCTTCCTGGGTACGTGCAGAGCTCAACACTTACCAAAGCGTACACTTTCAATGTGTGCAGTTTAGTAGGTATTAATTATTTCTCAATAAAGATGTTAAGAAAAGGGGCGCCTGGGTGGCACAGCGGTTAAGCGTCTGCCTTCGGCTCAGGGCGTGATCCCGGCGTTATGCGATCGAGCCCCACATCAGGCTCTTCCGCTATGAGCCTGCTTCTTCCTCTCCCACTCCCCCTGCTTGTGTTCCCTCTCTCGCTGGCTGTCTCTATCTCTGTCAAATAAATAAATAAAATCTTGGAAAAAAAAAAAGATGTTAAGAAAAAAATCCTGAAGAAGGAGGATGATGGACAATTACCATGAAGCTCTAGATGAGGTCAGGCTCTCACCCTGGGGTGGCCTCCTTCCCAGCCCTTTCTGAGTTAATACCATCTCCAGATTGCTCTACACTTCTACATATCCTCCCTGCCTGCCCTTTCAGCCCCTGATCGAAGGCCCCACCTTCTCTCCGTCCTCATCACATGCCACTCTCCCTCTTGCTTACTACCCTCCAACCGCTCTCACTTTGAACTTAGCCATCTCTTTCAGTCTGGGAGACTGCATACTTCCTGCTCCTCTGCCTAGAATGTTCTTGCACTGGCTCTCTGCAGAGCTGGATTCACTTCGGGAATCTGCTTAAATGTCCCCTCCTCCAAGAGGCCCTTCCTGAAGACTCTATCTCAAATCCCATCTCTGTCCCTCAGAGCACTTACCACAGACCGCCATCAGGCATTCATATACTTGCTTTGCCTCTTTACAGTCTGTCTCTTACACTGGAAAGCAAGCTTCATGCCATGGACGATCTTGTCTATCTCCTTACTTTTTCGTACCCACTGACAAGAAGAGTGCCTGCTCATGAGAAATACAGTTTTAACTAATTCATTAGTTTTCTATTTTATTTGCTGTGTATCTGTTTAATGCTGTTCATCAGACACCTTTGGGGGCATCTGCTCAGATCACTCTCCATCTAATTCACCTTAATAAATTTGGGGCTTCCTGGGGTCAAGGATTATGTGTTATGAATTCATATCTCAAGGGCCTAGCATAGGCTTGCACGTAATAGACTTTCAATAAATGTTTGCTGAACTAAATTAAGTTATTACACCAGAAACCAAAGAGTGATTATTATGCCAGGGCCTTGAGACAGACTGATCTCCAAAAGAAAAAGTCCTGAAGCTCACAGAAAACCCAAACATTTAAGCAGAAAGACAAGAGGTAGTCTTGGGTCAACAACCTAGTGTACTGTCCGAGATCCCAAAGACAGGCTCACCACTGAAAGTCATCCGGGCATGTTTTCCTTTATCTGTCTTATCACCAGAAATGTAAAATGAATGATGGAGGGATGCTACACACTTTTCAATCTGATCCCCGCATTTGCCAATTCTCAACTAACCTTATTATACAATTAGCTGAAGCTGCCCATTCTCTGACCAGGATGGATAAGAGAGTTTTCTCTAAAGAGGGACACACGCACACACACACACACACACACACACACAACACAGCCACCTTGCATGTGGTAGTCAATGGATGACACAAGTGGACTAGACTCAAGACATGAACTACAACTTCAGAGTTCATGGTGCTGTTACGGATCCGTAACAAAGGATTTTTAAGGATTATGGAGGAATTCATCAGGGGGATACTAAATAATTGTAAGTATTCTAGGACTTTCTCTCAGTCCCGGGAATGCCAGAGATTTGTGCAGTAAGACACCCTGCTAGACAGAATCGTTTCAGAGAGCTGTCACTAGCAAAGACAAAAATGAGGCATGGAACAACTGTTTTCCTTGCCTAGCATTAATTGCCCACCTCCACTTGTCTTGAATGGACCTACACCTCCTCTATTCTCAGATCAAATGGATGCAAAGAAGATGAAAGCTCTGGCCTCCATGGGTGCTCATGTGACCCACATCTGTCCAATGACCATGTACTACTGCTGGACCAACGTGAAGGGCTAATGAATGGATGGGCATATACCCTAAGCTGGACCAATGAAAAGCAGTCCTGAAACTTTTGCTTGAACTTAAAAAGTCTCTGGAGGCAAAGATGCTCTCTTTCAACTGGAGGTACTTTGCTAGAAGAACAAAGGAACTGCTGGTGGCTACCAGGAAGAAGGGCTTGTCTGTGACTGAAGACTACATCAAAGAAAACAGAGCTGAGAAAAGGAAAGACAAATATATGTGTACGTATATCTACATACATATATATGTGTTTATATCTGTATATTTTAGATAGATTTGTCTATAGGTCTCTAATCTATAGAGATATCTATAGACTATATCTATAATAGATCTATAACAGTCCTAAGAATATTATCTGAGTTTCTTGATGCAGCTGCATCTGAGATCTACCTTTTACACCTTTCTGTTTATTATGCCAGTAAATTCTCCATTTCTGTGATTTTTCTTAAGCCTATTGGAGTTGGCTACTTTGGCCACTCAAAATTGCAAGAAGGCAGAGAAACACCCGATAACAGAGCAAGTCATTGAAAGACATGCACATTAGAGTCCCCTGGTTTAGTGTCCCTATCTCCATTGGCCATGCACATGTAACCAACATGAAAAACACTTGTCTTTGGGCGCCTTAGTTGAAATATCCACACTGAGGAGTTAGCAAGCTAGTAGAAAGAGGTCCTGACTTGACTATAGAAGCCCAATCTTCTCATCCCACTTTAACCATAATTTTGAAGCCAGGTAAACCAGATCTTGAACAAGTTATTTTACTTTTCTAAATATCACTTTTTCATCTCTTACCCTGGTACAGCTTCCCTCCATCTCTGAATTCGAACATCCTATCCTAATCAGAGGGGTATCATCTCCTGATGGGGATAAGGCAAGGAGCCTGATTCACTTAGAAGCTTTTGCAAACTACACTGGTTCTGTCCCATGAGAAACCACAGTAACTGCCTGCCCAGTGTTATACCCTCAATTCTGCTGGAAGGGGTGGCAGGGTAGATGGGGATAAGTTTACAAAGTTTACAAAGTCTTCGATGTAGCACCTGGCATTCGCTATATGAATGCTGTTTTTATTATTTAACTTGGCCTTAATTTATTATATATATATTAATATATATATTATTCAGCCATCATTTGGAATGGCTTTAAGAGATGACTTTAGCTTTTATATGTGAAAAACACAAGAGAAAGGTTAAGTTCTGTTTTTTACTCTTGTTGTCATTGTGGAATAGGAGGCAAAGTTGTCTGAACCAGCAAATGGCTGGCAGACTCTAGGCATCCATGCATGTTTGAAAGAGAGACTCGGGTCAGCAAAAAGAAACAGCTGCTTGAGGGTTCCCATACTTGGAAAGAGCTTTGGCCAACGGTGTCATTAGGTATGGGTAGCACCTCGTGGCTTAGACGGAAATTCATTTTAGGTCACAGGACTGGAGACTTCTGAAATATTGTTCAGTACCTTGCAGGTTTTTCTTTACAAACTGTGATACTATGATGCCTGCTGGTTATTATGTCCTATATGAGGCTTATTTTTTCTATTTATTTATATTTCTCTAAATTGTTTTTATTATGTAAATATCACCTATACATAACAAGGAAAATTCAAAACTGCAGGGAAGTGAAAAGAAGAAAATTGCAACAAGCCATACCATCAGGGTGTGTATGCACACTTCTAGAAATAAATGGTGCAAAGCATGGCCTCTGCAGACTGACTTTCTGGGTTCATATCCTGGCTCTCTGATACTTATTAGCTCATAAATTTTAGGAATTTTAACCTCTCTAGTCTTCCAATTCATAACATGTATCATGGGGATAATAATCATACCTTCCTTCCTATCATTGTTATTTTTAATATATTTCAAAGGGGGACCTTAGCATAGATTCCTTTTTTTTTTTCATTTATCATCTCTTAATTCATTAATATGTTGTGACTCTCCTTCACGCCAATTATTATACTGCATTTCTAAATTCCGTAAGACTGACGATGGGCCACTTCTTTGTTAGAACGTTAAGTTCTATGTGGATAAAAGGTCACACCAGCTTCATTTGTTGTTTTATCCACCATGAGGCCCAGTGCCTGGCCCTTCATAAGCAATGCCATGCATAATTATGCGCTGCTAAACCAACTTGAGACTGGCCACGTCATCACTTCAATACAGTTCAAGTTCTGGAAATCAAAGTTGATAAAAATGCAAGAGAATGAGGTCACTGGTTTTCCATTCCCAATTTAAAAAAATCACAACTTGGAAAGAAATGTGTGAATCTTCAAGTGGTAAAACATACAGTAATACCTTGTGCAGAAATCTTGGGAAGCACCCACACTTTTCAGAAACAGAACTTTCCATTATAGTTTTCAGGAATAGAGAGAAATACTTAGAGAGTAAGGTGTGGAAATAAATAAATGAATAGTAGACAGATAAAAAGGTAGACAGCTGTGTATGTGAGCGTGTGGGAGTGTGTGTGTTTGTGCGCACGCACACAAGCAGAATTAGGCTCAAGCTTGCAATTGTATCATCCGTGCTCCGTGGGAAGGCTCAGTCAACTGCAACGCTCACAATACACTTGTAGCACTCAACTGAAGTACAGGCATTTTTGGTTTGAAAAGTTCTTTTGAAATTAGACTCTGTTTTCTAATCTCAAAAAAATTGTTGGTTGGATGATTTCATTTCTCGGGAAGATGACAAGTGATACTTCAGATTTTAGCAAAAGGTTAATGTTAAGTCTCCAGACGTTATAAATTGTACTTTCTCCATAAAATAAACTATTGCATGCTGGTGTGTAAGATGAGCGAGAAATGTCTCACACCGTTGAAAATAGATGGATTTTGCATTTCAAGGTGACAAGTGCAATGTCAGACCCAATCAATCGATCACTGCATAATTATTATTGCAAATGATCCATATCCATGCCGCAAACCGTAAGGGGAATTTAATGAAGCAGTAAGCACATCAATAATAAGATCTACTTTGGTCTCTATTAAATCTCATGATTCATAAATATCCTGGCATGTTTTATTCTTCCTTGAAATCCTGTGAAGACATCTAAAACGTGAATGCTTGAAGGCTACTATTTAACACTTCACTAAAGACAATTCTAAGGCTTTCAGAAAGATTTAGGCTCAATATCAGATCCCTCTTCACATAGAGAGGCTAATGGAATCCAATAGTCTACGGATAGAAACAGAACAGAGTTCCTCTACGAAGTCAGAAACAAGGTAGACATTGAATTTTCATGAGGAAAGCCCCTGCAAATAGCAACTGAGCCGGTATCCGATGCCCAAGAGCGAGAGGAGTGTTTCTTCTTGATGAGAGAAAGAGTACACTCTGGCCGGAGTTTGCCTGCCTGCACTGTTTTGTTGTGAATTAGGAAAAGGCACCCTCCTCTGGGCAGGCTGGAAGGTGTAAAAACTGACAGCTTATCTCATCTTTGTGCAAAGAAAATGGCACCCTTGCCTCTGGGGGGATGCAGCTTCAGACCGTGGTACGTGGTTTGATAAGGGGGGCAAGGGGAGAAAAGATTGGATTTCAGCCTTGGCTCCATGCCTCGGTGCAATTCACCAACTGTACAATCCTGGGACTTAGGATGCAGACAGACCAGAGCCAAATGGTTCTGGTTTAGAAGTCAGAAATCGCAACTCATCGCTGCTAATGTTGGGCATTAGCCAAGTTCTAACATCAAGAGGGGCTGGGGACAGCAACAGGCCTGGGAGCAGACTCAGCATTTGTCTGTAGTGGCAAAGAAAAACATTTTAAAAATATGCCATACATTGAATACCTATTCTACATGCCTTAAAGTCTTGCTCTCACAAAATGCATCTTCTAACAACCTCATAATAAACTTTCATCTTTGTCTTAACAACTGTTACGATCTTTTCAAAAAGTGTCACTTTTTAATATGTGGATTACTTTCCTTCTACACATGGTTTGATTGTATAAACTTGGCTGCATCGTATCTCCCTCTCTGAGCCTCTTTCTTGCACCTAAAATTTTCTGATGTCACTTACGTATGCACTGCTATATTCTATGATTAGCATTATCAATGCTCTGGAATATGACTTAGAGATTTCTGGCCATCACTTATGAGTATCAATTTTTTCCTGAATTCCATCTTATTCAATGAATAGTACATTCTCCAATCACGATGCTGCATCATGAATTCCTCCAGGCTAAAGGAGAGCTGGCACAGCACGGGCTTACTTTCTTTCTGTGCCATGCTGGTGCAGAAGGAATAAAGTCATGGCTATGGGAACGGGTCCTACACAAGCCAGGAAATGTCTGCATGGAAACTTCCAAATGAAAGCTTGAGAAAATATTTAGTATATTTAAATAACTTAGGACCACGTATCCTTGCACCTATTAGTTTTTGGCTTTTTTTCCCCCCCTGTGTTTCTGATTTCCTTGGGAAATAATCTTTGGTTTGGTCATAAAGTACTAGCTTTTCTCTTTTTAAAAAATACTTTGGGACACATGGGTGGCTCAGTCAGTTAAGTGTCTGCCTTCAGCTCAGGTCATGATCCCAGGGTCCTTGGATTGAGTCCCACATCAGCTCCTTGCTGGGCAGGGAGTCTGCTTCTCCCTCTGCCTGCTGCTCGCCCTACTTGAGCTGCTCACTCTTGCTCTCTCTCTCTGACAAATAAATAAATAAAATCTTTAAAATATATAAATACATAAAAAACACTTTATAATTGCAAGCTAACCTCAAAGTGTTCAAGAGTTTAGATCCCCACCAAAAATGCCTGAGAATGAGTATTCTCAAACTCCAGCAAGCATTCAGTATATTATCTTTCAAAAATTTCTCTCAATTTGAAAAAAAAAAAAAGGCCTTAGTTTACATTTATTTGACATTGGGGAGGATGAACATAATGTCCTATATTTATGGCCATTTGATTTTTCCATCTGATTCATCTGTTTATCCTCCTTTGCCCACTTGGTACATTTTTAAAGTTGTTACTGTTCATTTCATTAATATTTATCATGGGCTATGTTAAAAAGGAAAAGAACATCCAACAATAAAGAAATGGGTAAGTAAATTATATTATATCCAAATGCTAAAAAATGATACCAACTTTAAAAACTCATGTTTTCAAAAATATGTAGTAACACTAGAAACTATTCCTAAGATAATTTGTATGAAACTATATTTCTAGTGTGACTCTAGGTTTTGAGGAAAAAGGATATACAAGTAAATTCAACTATATTGATCTTTTAAAAGATGCAGAAATACATCAAAATATTAACAGTAGTGAGTGACAGGTTTGGAAGATTAATGTTCTTATTCACATTTCCAATTTCATAATGCCCAGTTATTACTTTTGTTTTCATAAAAAGAGTAATCATAATGCTTTTTAAAAGGAGATTTCATGGGCATTTTCTTCTACCCATTTTTCAGGATGTGGATACAAAGACTCGATGTTAATTCATTCCTTTAGAGTCCGAATTTAAAATCTGCTTTTATCTTCTGTTTTCTTTCCTCTTCATCCCTCTCTGAAGCTTTTTTCCCCCCTCTGCTTGCGAAGTTTTATTTAGTAACGGGGGAAAAGGAGCCTAAAGTCTCACATTTCAGTGCAAAGCGCTGAGCTAAGCACTAAAAATGGTGCTGTCAATTCATCCTCGTGCTTCTTCCAGTATTACCCTCCATTTTCAAGTGGGTTTAGTAAAATGTCCAGGGTCACACAGTGAGCAGCCGGCACAAAATGAATTTGAACCCATATCTGGCTCGCTCCAAAACTCCCTGCTCTTTGAACCACTTCCCACTGTGACTAGATGGGAGGTCACCCCTGCAACGGTGTGCACCCTCACTCACCCTTGCAGGGGATGTGGCTTGTTGTACTAACAGCAGTAACCGTGGGAATAGGTTACTTTCCCCAAACACCTACTACCTGCTATGCATGATTCTGAGGACCCTTTTTGCAATGCGTGATTTGATTTCACTACACCCTTTTAAAAATAGTGCTAGGCAAAAGTGACATGCAAAATATTTAGCAAGATCGTTTGGGCACTGACCCACTAGAATGAAGGAGCAACTAATAGAAAAAGCTGCTGGCTGGAAACAAATCAGGATGGGCACTCAGCAGTCCGGCTCAACGTCAAGACTATAATGTCATACACTAAGAAACTTGTTGTCACCTGCACGTGATTCGTGATTGTGATGTTTAAGGGTGCTGACGCGCGTGTGCGTGCACAAACTCTTTCTTTCATGAAGTAAAGTAGGCTGCTTTTGGCTTAATGTTACAAATGACAGAATGAGTATGAGTCTTTGCCCCTTTCATTGGTTTAAAATATTAAGGGTTTCAGGGAAAATCTGAAGCTATCATGCATATGAAAACAAAACAAAAAACAAAACAACAGCAGCAACAATGACAAAACCCAAAACACCTTCCTCCCCTCTTCCTCTCAATCCCCCATTAACTAATTGTGTTCCTCTTCTCATTTGTAGCACTTGCCTCTTTGATTAGCCTTTTAATTTAGCACATTAACAACACTCTCTTTACTTGAATACTCCATCACTGAGCTCATTTAAGTCGAATGCCCTTGAAGATACTTGAAATTCCTAACGACACTCACCATTATTAAACAGTTTTGTATTTCTGGTCTCCAACAGGAGGTGTCTGGTACTGGGCAGACTGAACCTTGTGGAAAGCACTGTGATGTATTCAAGGAGTCCCCATCCCATTCTCCCCAGCTCTGCAGGTGACCTAGCAGCTTCAATGTTCCACACACTGTTCCTTTTTTTGAGTTTCTCCTTTATCCACCCCCTTCCCATCAGAGTTTTTTGATAAATAAGCATGAGAAGTGTGCTGATTCAGCATCGTGAAGGAGTCATTGTAGAGGTCTGAGGATCAGGTTTCTTTGAAAATAGGGATCAGAGCTGGATGCGGAGAAGCAGTGGGTGTAGTACATACGTGTGCTCGCCTCTTATGAGGGGCAGCAAAGTTAAATTGGGTAGAATTCAATTATTTGTAGCAGATGGAGAGGTGCTTAAGATCTAGGAGAAAAACAACTACTTAATGCTCTGACACTTTTCAAGGAAAAAAAAAAGGTCACTCCCTTAGTCTTCTTCCCAACTCTCCATAGCTCCTCCTGCCCCTTGCTTTAATTCTAGAATGTACGGCAGGTGTGGGTTTCTAATATTACATGAAGTGCTATAAAGCTCTAACCCAGAGTGATCTGGCTCCTGCACCCCCTCAGAACTCCCTCTCTGGCCACACTCCCTTGCACCCCGAGCTTCGGCCAACCTGGCCTTCTGGGATATTCCTTGCTACAACCTCTGCCTAGCAGTTTCCTCCCTGATAGCAGCCTCCTAATCCCTAGTGCCAGCTGAGAAGACCCCTTCTTAGACAAACAATGCCTGATGCCACCTTTCCTAATACCCCTCCCATTACGTACTACCCAGGCACCCTTGTGGTGTGGGTCTTAGCCCTTACTATAAGCTGCAATTATAATGTTTATTTATTTGTATAGCGGGCATCTGTTGTTTTTACCTAACCAGCATTTATTTCTCCTTCTGGTAACAGCTCTTTAATATTTCCTGGGAAGCCACCTCTTCCCTACTCGCAGTTAACGTTTTCTTGGAGCTGAGCCTACTCTTACCTCAGATTCTGAACACTGAATGTTTTACCCAGGCATGGACATTATGTCTCAGGAATCGGTTGGGGGTGGGTAGGTGACCTACCCCAGAGGCAAGAGAATTGCTCCCAGAACTTCTCTCAGAACCCCCTACATCTTGGATGAATGTGGTCCATCCATCAGGGCTGCCATCATAGTGCATGTCAGCTGGGAACCACCTCTGGCCACCTCGGCCACCTTGTGGGGGAAGCATAGAGGAAAGTGGACCTGAGAAACTAAGTCTGAGTCCCAAGGACATGACTTGATATCCACGTCCCCTTAAACATCTACCTTTGGACTTCTCAGATATGTGAATCCATGTATTCCCCTTTTGAACTCAACTTAGTTCTGCAACCATGAGTCTTAGCCAAAACCCTTTATCTACTGGTTTTGCTCCTTTGTTAGCACATGTGCTTTATTTTGTTCTATTTTATCTGTCTCCTGAACTACATACAAGTTACGTGAGTACTGGAACCATATCATGCTCCCTCTGTCCCCAAAACTCAGGGGACATAATATCTGACACATTGGAAATTCTCTGTAATTATTTTTGAGCAAATACATGAATGAAAAGAAAACACATTTCTATTTGTGTAGTGATACATCAAGATCTTACTTGTAAATATAACCGTCATCAATAAACATACTTTGAGTTCCCACCTAGTGTGTATCATGACATTTACGTACAGAGAAGTAGAGAGAAGGCTCGGGACACTTCTTCCATGAAAGGACTCACAGTGTAATTCGGAGAATTAGAAAAGAAACAGCCAAATGTAAGACAATATGCAACTCCATATCACTGATAAAAATTTAGCCAAATTTTCATTTTGTCATGGGTCCTATTTAGACAGAACATTCTAGCTAGAACAAATTACGAACTTTGCCAGTAAAATATAAATAGATTTGCAAATAACAAGGATCGCAGGTCACTCTTTAGTAGTAAAAAAATTATTCCGCAAGGAACATTTGCCTTTGATGTACTGGAAAAGCAAAGTCTGTACTTCAGGTATTAAGAGATGGGGACAAAACTTTTGGGTAACCAGAGAGAGCAAATAATCTATATTTTATACATAGTAAGGTATTTAAGTATAAGCAGTGAGTTCTTCCTGCCTCTACCCCACTCTTTTATATTCTGCTCTTATCAAAGGCTATCTCCCATCTCAGCCATAAAACCTCTGTCCACTGGCAAAGACACTGGAGTGGGATAAAAAATACATCAATAATAAAAAACTGTAAAAGGGATACAGAAATCCCCACATCAAGGTACCTAGAGGTGTCAATCCAATATATAAAATGCAAAAGTCTGACTCTAAGTGATAAAACCATGAGGAACATAAGATTCAGAACGCGGAGACAGCCTTGGTGTACGCTAGCCACTGCACATCACCATGTGAAACAGCATTACATCTCTCCCAACCATTTCCAGATCTTCCTCCTCCTTCCTACACCTACCTCTCCTTCCCAATTGTTTTCTTGCATTTCTGCCTGAGATGTCTTTGGATAATAAATGGAAAGCACAACCTACAATTCTTCCTCTACTTGTCCTAGAAGCTTCATGTTCCTTAGTTGTCAAAACAATGCTCTATTGCTTCCCGAAATTATCTTGTTGGTATTGAATATCAATTTTTCAATTTGTTCTTCTCTGAATGGGGACACAAGGTTTGTACAGAAACTAATTTGCTTATGTCGTTCAAACCTGCATCGTTTGATCAAGTATTTGTCTGGAGGTTTGTGAAATTTTCTAAAGGTGTAAGTATGAAACACTGCTCCAAATGTAAAATGAAGAATAAAAGGGCTGCTTCACATTAAGTCGGTTTTTTACCATCTGCCAGAGCTAAGGATCCTGCAGAGTTGGCCAGTAACTATGTTTAAAAGTTAAACATAAAGTCTCTATAACCTTTTTATATCAACATACATAAGGTTTTGCCTGCATATATACACAGGCAATATATACATATCATTATATATATACCAATATCAGAAAGGACTATAAGCCTCGTGCCAAGAATTTCCTACTGAGAGAAAGCATTGGCCCATTTTATTTTGTTTCCTTTGATGTAATGGCGTGTTTTTGCTGCCCTATATAGACGACCCATTATTTTTGCAAGAATCTTTAGACACAAGAATTCAATGAGTTTAGTGTCATTATTAGATTGGAAAGAAAAATGGATGGGGCTTTATGATACAAATCACTTTACAGACAAAGAGGAATGTGCATGTAAACAGAATTTCAGAAAAATACAAAAAAAGTACCGATCAATTTACATCAATGGCATCTGGGTGCTCAAGCAGAAAATAACGTATTACTCCCTCTGCCAGAGAGAGTCTGCAGTGAGTAGAGGCCATGAATGGTTAAGCCAGAGGGAGAGGAGATGTAAGTCATAAATGAGCTCCCATTCATTAACTTTCGGTCCATCCAGTTTCCTGCTCATCACCCAGAAGGTTGGGATGCTTATCCCAATCGGCCTTCTTGTATCTGAAGAGTACCTAAATGAACGGGTACCTCTGACTCAGAGATGCTGGGGAAAACGTTTAAAAATATCCTGTAGCAACATTACAGGTGTTCCTTTGTTGGACTGAGGAAGAGGAGATGGGCTAGGTTTAGAGGAAGAGAACGGCGGTTGAAGTGTTTGAGAGAATGGGAGTATGTCTGGAGCTCTGAGCTGTCCCTGGGGATATAGAGACAAAAGTGGAGATTTCAGTATAAATTACAGTCAAGAAAGATAAGGGATGAGTAAGGATGGGATTCTTCATCACAGTAATCAGTGTCGAGTGGGTCCATTTTTCTGAGCCCCTAACTAAGACATATGGTGACCACTGTGGGTGCCAAATAAACTCGCCAGGTCAATAGAAATGAATTTCTGAATCAGAATTCTTTTGGGGAAAAGGAATCATCTTTGTATTCCTGAGGCATTTTGCTACAAAGCAGTCCAGTCGTAGAAAACATAGAAATTCTCAGCATCGGGATAAAGCAGTGAAATCGTTCTCCCCACAACAGCAACAAAAAATATTTTCTTTGGTTGCTACCAGAAATCTCTAGCACAAGTTCCCACAAAAAGAAACCATTCGATTGATAGGCCAAGAAATATGGGGGAAAACAGAGCATACGCAGGCCTCCAAAGCAGAACTAAGGAGTCACAATGAAAAAGGAGGCCTCCCTAAAGTTAAATTTGGCAAAGGAGAGCGTGTATCTGAGGCAGGAACAAATAATTAGCAAATCTGCGAACTGCAGGCAACAGGTGATTAATGTTCACCATCAACCTGCCATTTTCAGCTCTTCAGAATTCTCAGCCTGGCCCTGTTTCACTGTATACTCCCCAAGGCGCAACTAATGGCTGGCATACAGTCTGTGCTCAATAAAGGCTTCATAAATAATCAACAAGCTGAACGAGTGAATGTTTCATGTATATATTAGCACCATGCTAGGTCCTGGGAAAGATTTATACAAACAGAAGCAACCGGCAATTAAAGAATGGGTTAAACTGTGGAGAACACGTACACTGGAACTCCATCCAGGCAAACATGAAAGATGTTGCTGTGGAAAATATCTAATGGCACCAAACGTTAAGTGATGAGAGCAGGTTACAAATCAGTAAGTTCTACAACAGTGTGATCTCATTTTTTTTCAAACAGAATATTCCCTCTCAGAGGCTTTCTTTTTCCCTTCTTCACATTTTAATGTATCTGAACTTGATATGTGTTTTACAGTTGATATGGCCTTTTGGTGTGATTGCATTTCTGCTGCTACGTGCAAGCGCGCACACACACACACACACAGAAACAAACAACAAACCCTCCCAATAAATCAATGGTATGCCATAAAATCCTTGTAATCAATGTTGCTTCCAAATTGGGAAAATAAATGTGCATGAACTTATGTGTGTGCTAGAAAAACATAAGAAATTAGTGTTAATATTTTGGTATATGTATTAGGTGCTACAAGAGTTAGTGCTATCTATTTGCTTCTAGTTGCCTACTTTTACTACAAAGGGTACATGCTTTGTTGGAGATCAAGTGGCAAGAAAATTGTTAAAAGAAGAGGAAGAGATATTGTTCTGCCCTAAAGGGGTTTAAATTAAATTGGTTTGATGACCCCAGAACATAAAACCACCTGAGTCTGTATCTATAATTTATGCATAAACTCTCATCTATACAGAATTTATAAATCTGGCATTCTATAACCGACTTATAACCAATTGCTAGAATTCGGAGCATAGAACAGAGAAAGCTTTAGGCATTCAGGAAAGAGAACGGGCAGTTCACAAGAGGTCCCCCAAATGCCCAGGATGGGTGAAAACACAGGAGACAGGCTGAGAGTTCAGCTGCTTCCAAAGTTTGCTGAGAGCAGTTTGAGACAAGAATGTTCTGGCTGGTGGAGATCTGGCCGTGGGTAACACACCGTGGGGGGTTACAGACTCCCAGGACCCTGCAGATACATTTTTGTTTACTCTTTCATTTTCCTTCTTTCTTTTCAGTGATCGAACTGCATCGTCAAAAGCAGCAGTGCTGCCCAGTGGGGTTACTGTTTCCCTCCCCTGCCTATTCAACATCACTCCGAGATCCTCTGCCTGTTGCTCTTTTCCACCCACTTTCACATTAGATATGTATGCATAAAACTCGGTTTATAAAAGGATGTGGAAAATCGTATGAGTAAATGTGATGAAAATGATTAAAATGTGATAGAATGATTAAAAGGTTAATATAAAAATAGCAGTATTTTAACTACACGTAAAAAGAACAGAGGAAGAGTTCTTGGTGCACAAATGAGAAAGTTCGAGTAGAAATAATAAAATAGAAATGGTTCTCTATTTTAAGAGGGAAAAGTAAAACAAACAAACAAAGTCAAAAGCAAATACCCAACACAGTGGAGTTTCATGTGGGGCCCCTTTGGTCCAGGACCTGAGGAATAGGGTAGAAGGGACCTTATCTCCCAATCCGATGGGCGAGTGTCAATGGGCAGCTTGCTCTGCCAGCCCTGGGAAGACTCAGCTCGTCTGCATCCCAGGAAAGACTAATATGGTGCAAGTGAATCAGCAGGGTACTGGGAGGCTGTACGGGCCACGAGGCTTATCTTACTCTAGGCGATGTGTTGCCTGGAACCCCGCACAGATTTGGGCCTCAGTCTAAGTGACTTCCCTGCTTTTTCTGGAAGTCCCCAGGGAAAGCTGTTACCCTCTTCTATGGCACCCGAGTTTGGTGAATCAAAACTGCTCAGAGGTTAGCAAAACAGTGCCAAAGAACTCAACTTTCTTTTCCCTGTACGCCAACTTGTCCTCATACTGGGGAAACGAAGCACAACAGAAACTACCAAACTTATTATTATTTTTTAATAGGAAAAACTTCTTAAAGAAATGTAAGGAAAGGATCTACAAATGTTAGCTGGGGCCAAAAGACTTCAATGTTGCACCATCTGCAACTGCATTACCAGACGGGCTTACGGGAGCTCAACTGTGCTTTTCATTAGTATTCTTCCGGAGCATTCCGTTCACATCCTGAGAAGACAGTCCCCGAAGACGAAAATGACTGAGTGGGTATAGAGGAAGAGAAAGAAGATTCTACCCCACCTGATCGCACACCTCCCAAAGAAAAGTTTTCAATCCAAATAAACACATACTCGCTGAAATCGTGTGCAATTAACACAGGTGCACATCAAGAGACTAGTTAACACATTTAAGAAACAATGACAGGAATAAACTGGATACGGGATGTGTTTAACTGTGTCTCCGTGTCCCTTCGTTTTCATTCTGATACCTGTGAGAGAGCAGCAGACGCTATCTTCATACACGGGTATAGCTGAGGCTCATTTTCCTCGAGCAGCACGAGCTCTAAAACAGAGACATCAGCCGCACTGAAAGTATCTTTACTTACAGACTAGAAGGCAACAGCAGAACCTCTGCATTAAAAAAGGAAGAAAAGAAAAGAATGGAAAAACCCTCCAAACCTCACAGCGTTAATGCTAGCTCGCTAATTCATATCTCCTTAAACAGCATGGATCCAGCTGTTCCCGTTTAAAGTCTCTGCCATTTTTTGAATGCAGACCAAAAAATCTGAATTAAAGATGTAAATGGAATACTTGGGCACAGGGCAGGAAGGTAGTAGACATTTCTCAATTTGATAAATGCAGTTAATAAAAACATGTAGCACCAAAAAGCATCGGTCAGAAAGAGGAAAGCAGGAATTGGGAGGCTCAGGTTTTAAAAGTCACGGATGGACTAATTACCAGAAATCGGGTCTGCCAGATTTTAGGACCCAGGAGAGGGCCCGGGACGGCAATGCCTTCCCCCCCTGCGTTGATCTGCAAACATGTGCGTGTGTTAAGAGCCAGCAAACTTAATAAATAGAATCAACAACACCACTTAGCAACTCAGAGAAAAAGTGTGACCAGCAAACCATTACTCACCACAGTGGAACTGAAATTTGTTTACAATTAGCCAGAATCCAACCACAAAACAAAAACCAAAATAGACTCCTTTTCTTGAAATACTAGCATACTAATTTCTCTAAAAACTGATGCTATGAACTCATGTGACGAATTTTCCTAGTGCTTAAAGAAAATCCACATTTGTAAACATTCAAAATTTTAATCGTTTCAGCCTCCACCGTCACAATTAAATGGTATGAGAGTTCTGGTGTCTTTAGGTAAAACTACCTCTGTTACGTTCATGCTAAGTTGATGCTGTTCTGCAGTTTTGTATTTCCAAACACGTCTTTCGTGATAGGCAAGTTTGAAGAGGAACTTGCCCTAAAATGAAAACAAAATAATAATAGAGACAGTCTGTCCCCAACTGGCAGAAGCCATTGTATTGCATTGTGCAAAAATAAACCAGGTGGAAATGAAGCAAAAGTCACTACAAAGGAAAATGTCCACAAGAAAAGAGGAGGGGGGGGAGTCTAAATCACAAAGCTCACTGAGGGGGAAGCAGGCTGAGACACCAGCAGAGGTCACAGAACGACTTGATTAACAAAGAAGTCGACAAAAAGGCTTTCTTCCTTCTAGCAAAGGCAAGTTCTCGGATCTGAGTTGAGCTAGAAAAGTAATTGGAGGGAGGAGAATAAAAAGGGGTTTTACTAAGTATGCTGAACAGCGGAAACCAACACTGATGATGCTGATGGAAAAGACAAGAGTTTGACGTGGCACATGCCTCCCTCCGTTGGAAGAGGGGGACACCCGTTTTGCACAGGAGATCACAGAGCTGGGTCTTGGTCCCTCGGCTGATAACAGCACACCAGTCCTTCAGTGGCCAAACTAAACCAGGACGTGTATTTGTCCCCAAAACATGATTAGGGAATTTTTTCTAAGCCTTTTGTGCCAGGTTGCTATTTTTCTAAATTGCAACAACAGTAAAAATCGTAATTCATAACTACTGGTTTCCACTTCAACGTTTGTATGTGAATACCATCTTCTAAAACAAACACACACACAAATGGTGACAATACACCTCTCAGTGAGCCCAGACAAGTACAGGGAAATCCACCTCTTTTAAAAACCAATCTTGCAAAATACACACATACAAACACACACCTGGTTAAGGCAAACACCACACGCTGCTCTCATCTACAACACTCGGCCCCCAAATGACAAATAAGTAGTCACTTGCAAGAGAAAACAAAACAAAACAAGACGAAACAAACAAACAAAAAACACCACTACTCAGAACAGTTCGTTCTTCGTAATTAAATAAAATTCCACACAGCTACAAGTGATGCAGAATTTGCTTCATGCCTGAACCGGCTTTTCCAGACCTTTTCTTTCTTTTCTTTTCTTTCTTTCTTTCTTTTTTGTTTTTTTTTTCCCCTGAATTCACCATCACAGTGTTTCAAGACAAGAGAAAGCCATGCATTCCCCCCACACATTTTTTTGTTTCCTTTTTGCAACTGAAAATAAAATTGCAGCTTAATGCTAATGAAGCAGGTCTTGCCTAAACTCCCACTGGAAATGCAAGCACATGTACTGTAGCAGTGCAAGATGATTTTGCCACAAGCAAATCACCTTACACAAAATGCGATTACTCTGCGCTGCAATCTTTATCCCCGGAGTCAATTTATTAATCAGAGAGAAAGAGAGAAAAGAGAGAGAGATGGGGAGAGAGAGAGAGAGGGAGAAAGAGAGGGAGAAAGAGGGAGAGGGGGAGAGAGAGAGAGAGAGAGAGAGACTACCTACCCACAAATACATCATCATCTTGAAAGAGAAATCAAGGGCTCTCTGTCAGCAAACAGAAGTCTCCTTACTTCACCAAGAGTATCTGGAAGAAAAACTGAAACCAGTGGGTAGGAAATCTTGCCTTTTTCCTGTCAAGTCCTCAGAGCCCCTCTTCTTTCCTTACACAAGGTTTGGTGTGCTTGTTTATGAGTTTATGAGGATAGCATTCCTTCAGTGGCACTCTGTGATGTGACTTGCTTCAGGCTGCCTCCCTCTCTCTCCCTCTCTCTCAGTCTCTCTCTCTCTCTTTCTCCCCCTCTCTCTCCCTCTCTCCCCTTTTCCTTCCTAACTCTTGCCTTTCCTCTCTTTCCTGTCAAGGCTGCTTAGGTAACAAATTCTTGGTGTGGCTGCTTAATGAGCAAATCCGGACACTTTAGGCAGCCAGCAACAGTGTCGAGAACAGACCCTGGTGATACTGGTGGTATTAATAATAATAGCGATGGTGTAATCATAAACAGGCGGGCACTACACCATTTCCTGACGGCTGGTGGGAGGTTCACGAAGTCCCCACTGGTGGAATTTACAGGAAGGCGGCCGATCCTCTTGAGGCAAGCGCATCTGCACAGAGCCGGTGACTCTGGGAGGCCAGCGTCTGAGAATTTTTTTTTTTAAACTCAAAGTAAAGCTCCAGCCGCAGTGAAAGGAACATGTGCAGCAACCGGCTTCCCCTTTATCTCTTTAAATGTACTTCAGATAAAAGCAGCATCCAGTCTGGTCAAGGCCTCCCCAGACTCATTGCTCTTTATACCACACGGCTCAGCACACTTGTCTACAGCCATCTACCGACTCCGCCGTGTCATTGCGGGCTCCCCGGCTGCCTGCTGCCCGCGCTGCGGCTGCCGCTTCCCATCGCTGTGCGGGGGCGGCCGCCTCCCTGGGCAGGCTCTCAGCCAGGGTGTGTACCGGGACCCGGGAAGGAAGGGGGGGCTTTGGGGGGAGGGCCGTTGGGGCTTCTGTGCCAATTCAGCAAATCGAAAAGAAAACCAAACCCCACCAACTAAACCCAGCAAATGGAAAGCCTCAATAAGACTTGCTAACACAAATGTTTAGCCTTCCTAACCTACAGATGGAGATTTGGAGATTATACATATGCCCTCATTAGGAGACCAGATCTTGGGGTGTGTGTGTGTGTGTGTGTGTGTGTGTGTGTGTCTTCTTCCTTCTCCGTGATCCTTTGCAATTGCAGACCTGGGAAATTTTGCAGTGTGCATAAAACTTGATCATTTCGACAGGCTCTCCCTACAAAAATCCACAGGCTTGGATACACAGTTAAGATTTCCTGAAATTATCCAAAATTTTTTCTTCCCTGAATCAATTCTCCTTTATTAGTTGTTCTTTTTAATCCATTTTAAATTGTATACTTTATCTTGAAAATTATCTCCATTACTGAAATACATCATGAGCGAGAGGATGGGGAATGCAATTTGCCTGGCATATTAATTGATGCAGTGCTCAATTATTGATATATGGATAAAGGAGGAATTAATATTAAAATACATCTCATACTTTAGGGGAGAAGGGGAAAAACGATCTCTTGCTGGACTCTGAGTTTTGACCATTAGTTATCTATTTACACATTACACAGAGAAACTGCCTAACTGAGCCCCTAGTTGATTTCTAAAACTGCACAAGGCAAAATGTCACCTAAATAATTAAAATGCATTAGCTAAATTGTGGAATCATCTGCAGCACCGGGCATAGGTAGTCGCATCAAGATGCATAATGGCCAAGCGGTTTGGGGAGAAACAATGCCAAGCCATGCTATTAAACCAACAGTGATGGAGAGATCCTTGGAGCTGGCTACCTCCGAGTGGCAAGAAAATAACCACACAGCCACCAACTGGTAAAATCTCCACTGGGATGGAGAGTAGAGTGGTCAACTGTCCTGGCTTGGCAGGGGCCAGGGGACTTCCTGAGATGCAGGTCTTTCAGTGCTAAAAACAGGGCAGCCCCAGGCAAACCTGAAGGGTTGGTCACCCTACTTGGGAGAAGTACTAGACACACTTTGTCATTATGGTTAAGAAAAATAGGGAATCCATCTTCCTTTTTATTTTTGATGATGGAGATCACCCCTATTTATGATCTCCACTAATACCAGATTTGCACAGAGGACAAAAATGTGTCCTTCCTGATAGGAAAACTTGGGTGGAAATATCTTTAAATATTTACATGCATGTGTTCATTTATTGATTCCACAGATACTCTACTGAACAGCTGCTCTGTATCAATCTCCATGTAGGTCCTTGGAATGCAGTGGTGGTGAACACGTGATGCAGATGTTTCAAATCTGTAGATAGCAAATAGCCTGGAGATGCATTTCATTGGACCAATTCATTTTTTGTCATATTTGCCATAAATATTTGCTAATATTTAAAAACCAGGAGATTTCTAATGAAAACCTGCAAGTATATGTTTTTTGGAAATATTAGATGTGATCCTGCAATGTCAGAGTGACATTTTCACAGAGATGACAATGGGCTCATGATGAGTTTTCCACAATCCGCACCACTCCTGATTGTCCCTAAGATCAGATGTTACTGAGCAAGTGGATTTGCTAATTTGCCTTACGGGCCTGGCCTTTGTAAGCATATAAGTTTGTAAATGCCTCTTGATCTAGGATGTAAGAACACACACACACACACCCTGAGTTTCAGATATGGAGTTTATATAGAATGTTTACAATGAAATCTAATGCTTATTTTATCTTCAGTGTTTCCTAATTTGAATTAAGATATTGGTACATTATTGGGAATGGATAGATAGACAGACAGGAGAAAGAGAAAAAGAGGGAGAGAGAAGGAGAGAGAGGGAATATATCACAGTGTGTTTATATTTTATACTTACTCTGTGCTCATTTTCCACAATGAGAGTTACAGGGCACCTATCTATCCTACTACATTTGGGTAGAAATCTCATTTCACTAAGGGCAAGTGAGCTCTGGAGACCCGATGGGCTCTAGTCCTTGAAACTCAACTTGCAGAAAAGTATCATCATCTCCAAAATCCCCTCGCCTTCTCACATGGGCATTGATGTCAGTTAATCGTTGCCTGGAGCTCTAATTCCTACAAGTGGTTCCACTGAAATCAACTAAAGGAAACAATGAGTCTCTTTAAGTTAGAGGTTAGTTGATTTATGCAAATTCACTTTCTTTTTCCTCTTGAAGGTGTTCACAGAAGGATAATTTGTTCAAATAGTCATATGCTTTTCTTTCCATATTTTTTCCTTTCTTCCCTCCACCATCACTGCCCCCAACTACATTTCATAGCACAAGGCAATACAAAGATATAAAAGCAATGTTTTTTTTCCTTCTCTTTCCTTTAGTTAAGTCTAAGTCAAGTAACACGTAAGTGATCCATTTGACCAGTATACTGTTGTGTTTTATTTAGCTGTATCTGAACATCTTTAAACTTGAATTATGCTCTCCTGGTCACATAGTCCCCACACGTCTTGATTGTGTGATACCAGGTCTGCCTCATTCACTCACTTGTCTAAGTTTCGTAGGTATGTGAATGACCTTGGGATCAGAAGCCCATGGGAGGGATTAGAGCAGGTGACCTGAAAGGTGAGTGGGAGAGAGAAGAGTGTCTTTGAGAGATAACCTGGTGGGGAGAAGGCACTCTGAAGATGGCGAATGAAGCAGACATCTCTGCATCTTGAGAACAAGGTAGATGCATGGTGCTCCCAGGCAGGCTGGATGTTAAGGGCCAGGGTTTCTAGCTTCCCTACAGGGCCATTATTGATAAGAAAGATAGAGAAATAACTGAAAAACCACCAACCCTAAAGAAACCATGGGCACTGGATAACTGGTGTTGCCATAGTAACCACTACACCGGACGGTGATCCATGACCCATCCCGAGTGCCTTCTTGGTACTGCCATCTGTACCTCCAGACCCTTGCACGTGCCTAGGAAAAGGGCGGGCTGTGAGACAGCTGAAAGTGAATACTTTGCCCAATGGATAGGATAAGAGACTAGATTTAAAATTAAGCTGATTCAAAATAATGAAATAAATTATTTATTGCATATCTTAGTTAATGAACTGATTTATCATAAAAATTCAAAGAAAGCCAGCAAGCAAATATGTCTGACCATGGAGAAGTAGATACAAAGCCTAGACGTGGTAGCCTGTAACTAATCGAGGGATTGGTACCGATTATTTCTTGGGGTTTTTTTTACATTTAATCTTCAGCTTCTGATAGCATAGAAGACCCCCCTGATTGTGCTTTCTCTCCCTCCTCTCAGCTTGCACCCATTCATCCTCTCACCTGCTTGAACATGTGGCCCCTCCTCAAGGAATGAGATTCACCCAAGATGGTGAAACATTTTATCACTGTGACACATGCAGGAGACAGCTGTTTCCCATAAATCACGGTTGGGAGGTGTTACAATTCCTCTACTCTGGAGTCCAGAGGTTAAACAGACGGAATGGAACATTCAGAGGGCTGCCCCCTCGGGGGGTGTCAGCAAATTATTTCTATGTTTGAAATTCTGCTTATAACCAAATTGATTATTCAATCAATTCCTCAAACCTTGTTCCTTGAAATGAGCAGACTGACATTTTCTATTTACTGCCACCCCAAAACTTCCATTTTAAATGATTTTAATAACAAAGTAAACACACTCAAATATTCAATTCAAAACCAATTTTCCCCCATTTGCAACCTGGCTGGTAGGCCAGGAGCTGCTTCCACAGTGGATACATGTAAATCTCCTCATTCTCACGCTCAAATAGGAATTATTTTTAAATAATCAATCCAGTTATCAATTATCAGCTCGACATCAAAATTAATCAATTGCAAAGCAATGGCCTAAAACCAACACTGATTAAGCTGCTGGTGACCTCTCTGTGTATGCAAGCGGCTTCTAATCTGCTATAGAAATCAAATACCACTGGGGTCTATTAGATGATACAGCACAATCAGCACTGGACTTTCAATTTTATGAAAGAAAGTCTTCATTAAAAAGCTGAGTTACCAAACACTAAACTGAATGTGAAAAATGACTCGAGAAACCCAATGTAATCAGTGCTGGGGCCTTATTTAATATGATTTTACGGTGCCCTCGCTTGACACTATTTTCTGCAAGGATGGGAGACCTGAGTAGGTAGATCGATTTTGAGCCAAAAGTTTTCAATTTTGTAGCAGCTCCAGTATCCTACCACAAGGCCAATGTTCCACTCAGTCCACAGAGCATCTGTATACCAGGGGGTGGCTTCCAGAAAGGATCTTCGGCACCCCACAGAGACATATAACGACCACCGCCATTAACCAGACCCCAATAGCATGGAAAGAATCTGATCATTTCTTCTTCCCCGTAACAACACATGGTTGTCCATATCCAATCCTGATCTCCCTGGCCACAGAGGCAAAAACAGTTTCTTCCTCTTCAGGGGAAGTTCCAGCAATTCTTACTACGTTACCCTAAACTCTAGTGCCTTCAAAGAATATTTTAGGCCACCAAAAAGACTGACCTCGGCAGAGAGATGACTAGACATATGTTAATCAGTAAGGGCATTCCTATTCCTACAATCTCCAGGCGGGTAATTACTCAAACCATCCACATTAATTAGGCCAAGATCATCAGTATGATTTTTTAAATTATTTATTATGAAATATTTAACATACATAATTATTATGAAATGTGAACAATAATAAAGCCATCACTTAATTACCCAACTCCTCACTGGAGATACAGAACAAGGGTGTAGTGAAGTGCTCAATACGTACTGAATCAATGAACAAATTAATTAATAAGTGCATACGTATTGCCCTCCATACAAAAACTGTGGCTACTTCTGTTCTCGTAATTAGTGAGGAATGAGTGCTTTTATTTTTCCAGCACTGGAAATTAATTTCTCTAAAGCCAGGCACATCCTCCTTTGGCTTCCCCATGAGGAACAGCCAAAGTTACACTGGCCAAGGTTTAGGGTACAAACTGTGGCAATAGAGTGGAAACCGTACCCACATTCTGTCTCCAAATAGGGCCAGTGTGGCTAGAGCCAGAGACTGGCCAGGCAAGGAGCAGTATAACGCAGAGCCTTAGTCATCACGGGGCGGAGTTCAGGCTTGCTGCCAAGAGCAATGAGAAGCCACCAAGGGAATTCAGCTAGAAAATGACTTATATCAAAGGTCCCCCTGGCTGCTGACAAGGGATTCTGGCCCTGGGGCAAAACGAGAGGGGGAAGGCCAGTCAGGAGTTGGTTGCTGTTAAGTGTGGTGGCCTGGAGCACATGGTGAGGGGGAGGCGTTAACCACGTGGTGTAATGAGCTATGCAAAGCGTACCCTAATGCCAAAAGTTCACGTGGTGGCCAATTCCAACATGCTGACATGCAGGTGGACAAAATCAAGTAGTGAGTGCACCCCAGAGAACAGGGACCAGGGTAAGAGGACACTGAAACAGCAAATCACCGAGGAATCTCTAAATTGGCCGGAGAGCTTAAGTAACCAGAGTGACAATGATCTGCAAACTTTATAACAAACATGAAGGAGAAAAACACACATTTCCTGGGGACTACAGCTCTGTTAAATTTGTCCAATACAAACAGTCATTTCTTTGGCATTGAAATCATAGTGAAGGCGGTTCTGCTGGGATAAAGACAGGTTACTCATTATGAGGACTTGGGCGTCAGAAGAAGCTACAAGAAGATGGGCAAAGCAGCAGAGGGAAATAATCTATTTATACCCATGTTCAACAATCTGCCAGGATGTTTCAGTGAGGATCTCTGCAATTGCTTGTCCAGCCTGCATGAAATTACCAGAGATCAACGCCACCCTTCTAGTGACTCCCAAAATTAAATGGAAATGGCACATTTTATTTACATCACCTTTACTTTTTGATTGTGGTATTGCACTGATACAGTAAAGTGCACTATTTGTTTTAAAATAGTGTAGTAAAATATATATAACATAAGATTGCATTTTAGCAATTTTCAGTGTATAGTTCAGCTGCGTTGAGTGCGTTCACAGTGCTGTGCAAACATCGTTTCCATCCAACCACAGAACTTGTTCATCTTGCAAAACTGAAATTTTGTATCCATGGAACAGTAATTCCCCCTCGCCCTATCCCCAAAAGCCCCTAGTAACCACCATAAAGTACACTCAGTCCGTTCCATGAAGTGTGCCAATTTTACGTGTACCGCCTCACACATCACACAGCCCTGTACATAACTACTGCCCAGGTCAAAAATTTGAACATATCAAGCTCCCCGGAAGTCTCTCTCCTGCCAAACTGGGCAACGTTTATTTTTCTCTCTCATCTTGGTTCTCTCTCCGTCATAATGCAAAAGCCTTTATGAGGTACTTATTCACTATGGCATTTTATTTTTCTTTATACAGAGGGAGAGAAACAGATGTGACACTTCCTGTATATTCTCCAAGAATTTACAACCTGACTTTAACAAGGAAGGACTTGGAGTTGCTGAGTGTCTCCTGTGCCTGGGGCTTGTGCTGGATGATCAAAGGCAGGGGTGCCAAGTATGAAATCGGTTCTGCCTCTGTAGATCTTCCCACATGAAGCGGGTGTGTATTGTTCTAATCGCGCTTACCCGGTGCTCCCCACGCTCCGTCTAGGAGCACACACGGGTCTTCCCTGGGGAAGCACCCTCTAAAGAATCCTCGGTGTGCATGGCCCCCTCAGCGCTGAGCCGGATATAGGAGTGGGCTGGTGATACTGGGCTTTGCTGGTGAACACAGGCAGTCCCCGCCCACAGGGGTTAGTGTAGAGATGGGGACAGCAGTCAGTGAGTCTGGTTTGAATCCTACATCCGACCTCCAACATCTGTGCCATCTTGGGTGTGTTGGGAACTGAGCTGGATATCAGGGATAAAATGGGGGAGACACTCTCCACATCATGGAACTGCAGGGAGACTTAATGAGGTAACGAAAGCGAGATCATGCCATGGAGCATGTGGTACGCCTCTGCAAACTGCGTGCATTAGTATTAATGTTAACACAAAAATAATCACTATTTTAATTTTTACATTAAAGTGGACAAAAATCATACCACTCTAGCCTGTGTGCTCCTTGAAGACAAGAATGCTGTCTTACTTAGCTCTCTATTTCTAGTGTCTGACATACTACGGAGCGTTAGTGAACATATGTTGGACACATAAACAAATAATGCAATTCCATTTATAAATTTTGATCCTGCTCTCATCTCTTTCCCCTATTTCACCTTGCTCTTTTCTCGATAGCTATATGGATTGTCTATCAACAAAGTAAACGATGTTATGGTTTAGAATTCTGATCACCCCTTGCCCCCCTCCCCATGCTGTGGTCCAGGAAGCGGTCTGAAGCTCTCTGGCACACAGAGGGCTGGGCTCTCAGCAAAGGCTCATGTTCCCTCAGGACCAAGGGAAGCTAAGCAGATGACAGTGCAGGGCCCCCGTTACCGTGACTGAGGGACCATGTGGCACAACATACAAGAATGGAAATCTCCAGCTATCAAGGGTTGAACTGTGTCCCCCAAGGAGATACGCCAAAGTCCTAATGCCCAGAATCTCAGAGCGTGACGTTATTAGGAAATAAAGTGTTCACAGAGATAATCAAGTTAAAATGAAGTCAGTAGGGCAGACCCTAATCCAGCACGACTGGCGTCCTCACGAAAAGGGGGATTTGGACACAGAAACAGACATACAGAGGGAAAACGATGGGAAGAAACACGAGAGGATGTCCATCTGACTGGAGTGATGCATCGACAAGCCAAGGAACACCAAAAATCGGGGGCATACACCAAAAACTAGGAGAGGCAAAGGAGGATTCTCCCTATTGCTGTCAGAGAGAACACGGCCCTGCAGACACCTTGATTTCAGACTTCTGGCTCCAGAAATGTGAGATAAGTGTCTGGTTTTTTTTTTTTAAGATTTTATTTATTTATTCGACAGAGATAGAGACAGCCAGCGAGAGAGGGAACACAAGCAGGGAGTGGGAAGAGGAAGAAGCAGGCTCATAGCAGAAGAGCCTGATGTGGGGCTCGATCCCATAATGCCGGGATCACGCCCTGAGCCAAACGCAGATGCTTAACCGCTGTGCCACCCAGGCACCCCAAGTGTCTGTTGTTTTAAGTGACACAGTTTGGGTACTTTGTTAAGGCGGCCCTAGGAAACAAATACACTGGCTCTTTCTGGGGGTTCTGAGGCTCCTTGAACAAGAATGTCCATGTAGTTGGTTATAAACAGGAAAAAAAAAAGCCATTTCACAAAGCCAAGCCATGCCTGGGTCGGGTCATTTCCTAAGGTGATTAAGGTGATTCCTAGACCGATTCACGGACACCGTAAAACCCTGTCAGGTGCTTTGACAGCTCAGTACTCCTTCTCCCACCTTCGGTAAGAAAACCCTCGATTGCTGAAACCCAAAGAGCCTGAAGATGGAAACGCAGGAACAGCAGAGATACCAACCTCCCGCACGCATAAAGGGAAGGGGTGTCGAGTGGTACAGGAAGGTACAGACAGGGAAATCTCAGAGATGTCTGCCTGTGTTAGGGTGGGTGGAGGGAATGCCGCAACCGTGGGACCTAGAGTAAGCCAGAAAACACCACAGACCTTGCATTCGCTTTCTCACGACTTGACTTAATGAGTTGAGGAAATACTTCAGCTCCTCAATAAAAGCAGAATCTCAAGTTTCGTAGAAGGGATGCAAAGTGGCTAATGGACTGGGAGAAATTGGTTGTAGCTGAAAGCGCATTTCAAAAATACATTTTGTTTTTATTAAAACCTCATTTGAGTATCAGTTCAAGGAAAAGCTGCTAACAGGGCAAGTTTAATATGACTAATACTCGCACAACCTCAGAACATTCCATTTCCATCCACCCAAGAGATATAATTTTAAAAGCATCTTAACGCCACTAATACGGTAAGATGCTACTAATACCATACAAATTATAACAAGAAGATACAAACACGATACTGAATATTTGCTGAGGAACTTAGTAGCAAATTTGATCCTTGTACTAATATGATGATAGGTTGCAAATATTTGCATTCCACTGCACCATCTCCCCATTAGTCGGTATTTATGACGTTACAAATGGCACAGTTATTCACAGATTAGTTGATCTTTGAGATCATGCACCCTCGATGCTAACAAATGCACTGGGACTTTGCTGCCTACATGAACCTAAAATCCTCATTTGGCTTCCTTAAGAAAATCCATCATGTAAAACTCATTGTGTTTTGTAAAACAGCATTTACTTTGGTCAGTTAAACACAAGGATCACCCATATATTTTGAAGCTACTGAGCTGACAGTACCTTGCCCTCCAAGGCCATGACTTCCCCTTCTGGACCATGTGAACGAGGACCAGCCTCACCGACGTGCTATGTGCGCCGCCACAAAGCTGCGGGCTCAGAGGAACGATTTCCCCAGAGCTAAAGCTCCACGGGCATTGAGGAGATTTCTGGGCAGAAAATTATAGGAGCACCAAGAGAAGTCTGTGCAAGGAAAACCTCTGGGGTCTTATCCACTAAATGGCCCTGTTCCATGAAATCAGACGGATGACTTGTTCACCCCTCCCACCCACACCTCTAGCAGTGCACACTTCCAAACTGTTCTAGAAATGCAACGTTTGAAAATTGTTTGAATGTAAGTGTTTAAGGCAACAACCAGAAGCCTGTTCTCTGGTCTCAGGAGACGTGACACTACCAAAGCTGTACAAGAAACTATGTCATTATCCCCAGGGCTCACAAGAGGTATGCAGGTGGGCATATCGACCATGACACTGGAATGGGAATTCAAAGTGGTGAACCCATAACATGTATAAACTGTTACAAGTGATTATCTTGGTTGGCAATGGAAAAGTGGCATTTAAAACTGTTTATTTTTTTCTCTGGGTTGTTATTTCTACTGCAAGCATTTGAAGAAATTCAAATACTTGCAGGGGGTCACACAGCTGATGGATTTGAGTGAAGCTAGAGGCGTATGTGACATGGGTTTTGCATATTAAACATTTGAAAATATTCTACATTTCCACAAACAAATTTGGTATATCCCGTATTACTTTTTATGGCCCATGTGACTCTTCCTGGTCTTGTATTTTTCCATTTTAAGCAGAGTTGAGAAAAAGCAATTTTTTTTCTTTTCCCTTAGCTATCCACCGAGAAAAAAGAATAGCACAAATGTGAAAATAAGTAGCAACTGGCAAACTATAGTATGAAATCATAAGTTACTAAATAAGTAACTGTTAATCATTTTTTAAGATTTTATTTTATTTATTTTTTAACTATTGTATTTTTTAAGTAATCTCTACACCCAGCATGAGGCTTGAACTCACAACCTGAGATCAGAGTCAAATGCTCCATCGACTGAGCTCCCCAGGGGCCCCAAGAGTTACTTGCGATGTTTCTATATAGAAATACAAGCCCCAAATTTCTCAGATTTTTATTTGTTTTTTAAAGAAATTTTTGCTCTTTTAAAGAGAAGTCAGAAATTAGGATATTTGTATGAGACATCCAGGTTTCTAAATATTGGCAACTATTTTATTTTTGCAATCATTATGCACACTAAAGAATTGTCCCAAAGCAACACACTGCCAAGTGTTTTCCACACACAACCCTTTACTACAGTTCTCATTGGCAACCTGTCAGTGCTCTATAAAAAGGTGTTAACTAAAATTAATAACTGTCAGCATTTAAAGATTTTGGTCATCACCAGTGAAGCACATTTACTGTTGGTATGTCCAAGAGAGGGGTTATGTTAGAAACTATTCCCACTGTACAGCCAATCCCAGCTACTACTCCCTATATAGGCAACATCACTACTTACATAGCAGAACAAGACTACCTGTGGTGAGATGAAGCCCAGAGTTTCAGCCCCATTAGTGATCTGCTTCCAGTAATGTTGTAACTACATCTTGACTACCGTACAGTTTGCCATATGCTCCCTCTACACTTTCGTGAGTCCCTTTGCCTCTTTTCTCCTTTAACATTTTGACTTCCCTTGATACTGCTATCAATGAGTCCTCCTTCCTCTCCTTACTCTCATTGTACAATGTTTCCCTGGGAGATGGCTTTATGAGTCTGAGTCACCTACACCCAGTTGCAGAGAGGAGATGTTGCACAGTAGACAAAAAGAGATCTTCTCTCCGAAAGCAGATGCTTGGTTTTGAGTGATTTCTTTATAAACTCCCTAGGCACGACATTTGTTTGTAGTTAGACTGTTTATTTTTTCCTATACTCTCAGGATTATGTATTGATGTTTTCACCAAATTTGGCAATTTTTTGGATGTTACTTCTTCAGATATTTTTATGTCTCATTTTCTGTCTCTCCTCTCCCTTTGGAACCCCAATTAGATGTATTTAAATGTTTGGTATTTCCTACAGCTCTCTGAGGCTTTGCTCAATTCTTTTTCAATATATATATATTTTTCTTCTCTCTGTTCCTTAGATCTACTTTTCTATTCTATCTTCAAGTTTACTGATTTCTTTACTTAGCATTTTACAATCTTCTGTTTACATTTCAGGGAATTTATATCTCAGTTCTAGAATCTCAATTTAGTTATTGTTTACAGTTTTCCTTTCACTATTGTGATTTCCCATCTATGAACTTATTGTGTCCACCTTTTTCTTTAAATTGTTCAATAGTTAAAATAGTTATTTTTAAAACAACTTGTCTACAAATTCTAACATTTGATTCACTTGGTAGTCTCTTTCAAGTGACTATTTTTTTTTTTTACTTCTAATTAGTGTATAACAAACATTTTCTTAAAGGGCCAGGAAATAAATATTTTAGTTTTTGTGGGCTCTTTGGTCTTTATTAAAACTACTCAATGCTGCCATTGCAGCAGAAAAGTAGCCACTGCAATATGTAAACCAGTAAGAATGGCTGTATTCCAATGAAACTTTGTTTACAAAAGCAGGCAGCTGCCCCACAGGCTGTAGTTAACCAATCCTCGCACTAGATTATTCACATTTTTTTTCTCTTTTACACGTCTAACATTTTTTTGGTTTGTTTTTTGATGGGCATTTTAATTGACACATTTTAGTGGGTCTGAATTATGTTTTCTTCCTTCAAATGATAGTTGACTTTTGTTCTAGAAGTACTTCAATAATTGCTACATGCTCTTGACCCCATCAGGCTAATTTTTGTGCTTGGTTGCAGCAAGTTTACTTTGGATTTGTCCATGGTCCTAAAGCATGGCCTTTACTATAGGGCAGGGATTGGCTCACATCTTCTAAAAAGGGCCAGATAATAAAAATTTTAGGCTTTGAATGTGACATATGATCTCAGTCACATATTTTTCTTTATTTTTTTAACGCTTTAAAAACATTTAAAAAATATTCTTAGATCACGAGCTATACAAAAACAGTCCACAGGACAGATCTGACCTGTGAGGCATATTTTTCTGACACCTGCTCTAAGACATTGTATGATCTTTCTGGTCTTGACTGAATGCCCACAACATTTAATATCTCCATCTGGGCCTCAGTATCACAGCCTTTCTTCTCTACTAAGACTCACATAGCCTGGCCCTGCATGTACCAGGGCATGGAGACTTCTGCCTCCTGCAGACCCTCTCCAGTGTCCTGCTCCATCAGTTGCAGCCCCCTTACCATCCCCAGCTCCTGCGCTCTGCCTCTTTAGCTCAATGAAACTTCTTCTTTTCACTTGGGCTCCACTTCCCTGCAGGTATGGCTGACTCACTTCCCCCAGGGAAATTCCCCCAATTTTGACTGGTGGCCAATGTCTGAAAACTTGTGTTTCGTACATTTTGCCCAGTTGTAAAGTTGTTTATAGAAAAAAAAATTTGTTCTATGGCCAAAAGGAGAGGCTCCCCTAATACATTCTGATATCTAGTTCTAGAGAAGCTCTCTGGGATAGAGGTTGTCATTTGGGTCAAATTATGCCATTGGTGTATATGCTGTTTCCTTTCAGTGTGCTTTAAAAAAAAAAAAAGTAATATTCGTCTAGTATTTTCAAGCATTTATTTAGTTCCTAGTATGGTATAGGTACTGGAGAACAGAGCAATGAACAAGATGATCATTGTCCCAGCTCTAGAGGATTACAATATAAAGGAAGCCGGAAGGTAGACGAGAGAGACCATAAATAAATAAACAAGTAAATAAACTGGGTAATCACAGATTGTGGGTAAGTGTAATGAAGGTAATAAGCATGGCGACAAAATAAAAAGTATGAGTGGCATTAATTATGCTTTGAAAGGTCATTCTGGCCTAGAAGAGTGAAGGGAATATTGAGTGATCATAATTTATTGTCCAAACCAGACTTTATTGGGAAGAATGCAAGTGCTATTTATAATTACACCAAGATAACAGTTGAAGTGTGACTGTTTCAGGCAACCCTGGATGTGTTCACCCTAAAAGGGAAGAAGAACTAGAAAACAAGTAAAATTGTTTGAAAGTTGCCAGAGTAATCACAAAGAGAGATCATGGTGGCCTCAACTATGTTTGTGAGAATGGATTTGAAGAGGAATTGACAGATTTGAGAGATATGATGGGTCTCAAATCTGGAGGTGAAGAAAATGCAGAAGTCACAGGTGACCCCCTGGTTTCTGGCGCCAGCAAATGAACTGGGAGCTGTTACAAAGAGACAGAACAAGCAAGGAAGACTAGATAGATGGGTGTGTGTAGAGGGGGCAGATGATGAGTGCGGATTTAGGTATCTTGAGTTTAAGATGAGTAAGTATATTTAAATTGAAATACACAGTAGCCTTTTGGGTATCAAGATCTAGAGAGCTGAGACAAGATTTCAAAGTTGAGGGGAAAATATCTCCTTTAAGAGACCTGTCCCAGTACCTGCAGCTAGGAGGCACTAAGCCCTCATAATAGCTCATCTAATAACTACTGAATGGCATTTCCCTCCACCTTGCATTATCATTACTTAGGTCTGCATTTCACACTTAGCAAACTGCATAGCCCTTAAAGGCAAGATATTTTCCTTTAAGACGAGATATCTACACTTACTTTGCCTTAAACGTAAGAGGTCTGTTTTCCTGGTATATAGTAGATGTTCAATACAAGGTTTTAGAATAACGTAATTAATCTGTGATGCCAACGAACGAGCACTCCTCAAGAAGGAAGATTTAGCTTTGCTTGTGAAGAACCTATGACGTATTAAACCAGATGAGATTCACATTTTTCACTCTTGGGGAAAAGATGTGCTGATGAAGGGCCATCCTGCTTATCAGGAACTCATTTCCCTTAATGGAAAATGTTGCCAGAGGAAAAACTGACACCATGCCACTCTGGGCAAATCGCATGAACTAAAGGATTCTCCAAATTCCAAGCCAAGTGCTGCGCGCTGGTTCACGATATCATCCCACCCCCCTCCCCCACCCCACCATCTTCCTGGCCCTGGTTGTTGTCGACCTTAATCATTGGGTATCTATATAGTTAGGGACCAGTTTCCCAATCTGAACTACCTGAGGTGGGTGCAGGGGGTGTGGAAATGGCTAAACCTCAAATCTTTAGTTTGAGGCATCTTTGGGGAAATATTCTGGGCATGATGCTCCTGGCTATTTAGAAAATTATGTTTCCTAGGGCTGTGCTCCCAAATCACTTTATGCAAAAGGAGACGGCCCTGCTTTAGAATATTTAGGAGCAAATAAGCAAAACCAGGTTAATCAAAACCACTTAAACGTTAACTCAGCTATCTTGAAAAGCATCCTATGTTTAATTCAGACATCTATAAAAACATGCCTTTGGCTTAAATATATCAAACCATATATGCAGTCAAGATCGAGAGTATACAACCACTGAAAATAACTCTATAAAAATTGCCAAAAATATTTAAATCTCTAAGTTGTTATCAGCAGAATACTCTGTGAATGTGCATATCTGTGCATGCACGTGCTGCATTTTAGGCAGACAAGCTTTCAAAAATCGTGACCCCATGCTTTCTACCCAGGAAGTTTTCTATATTCTTAAAAGCAACCTGTAAATTAGAAATTACATTGGAGCAAATATAAATGTCCACACCACAGCAGCAAATGCATTGGTCTCTTCACATGTGAGCAGGACATTGTTCGGTCAAAATCAAATGCCCCAATTACCCTGTCAGCTCCACATACATTTTCCCAACTATTGGGAAATGCAATAGGAGTGAAAGACCAAGCTGCAGCTCCCTTTGAATCTATTCAATAATCCACGACTTCCCTCAATAATAGCAGTGATGTATTATAAAAGAGAAGAAAAAGAGGGGGATGGGCTAAAGAATGATCACACAAGGGCCAATGTGATAGAAAATCTACTACTCAGAATACCTTGCTTGATGGAATCATTAAGCTATGGTGTCTCTCAGTATGGTGATGGTAGTATTTCAGTATGGATCCACCAAAATGGGGTAAAATTCAAGTGCAAGTACTGTGTTTGGGAGACGATCTTAGGAAGCACCACTAGAGGAATAGGTAAGGGAGACGTGGAATGCAAAAAAGCCAATAAAGAAGGGCTTGTTAACATGCAAATGACCACTATGGGAAACTGGCACTTAATCCCACTGTGGAACTCTAGGCAATGATCTAGAATACATTTCAGAGTTACTCCACCCTAGAGGTGAGGAAACTGGGGTACTGATCCACCAAATCCCCGTTGATCCTGAGTTGAGTGCTTCTTCCAATCTTCTGGGTTGCCTTGTGCATGAGTGCACTGCATCTGTAGCCAGAAAAACAGCCCCTATGATGAGGTTCCTCAGTGTTTTCAGTAAGCCATCTTTGGGACATGGAGGTTAGTGATGAGAAAAAGTTTCGGTGCTCTGAAAGAATCTGTGATAGGCACTCCTAGGAGTCTTTAGAATCCTTCATTTACTGATTTACTCATGTGTTTCATTCAACACTTAGGTAACACGTATAAATGATTATTGTTCAAATAATTACTTACATTTTCATTACCTACTTTATACACTTTGTGAGTAGAAATCAACAGAACAAGTAAATAATAAAACAATGTCAAAGGGCCAGTGCTCTTAAAGACAGATATTCCTATAGTACTTTATCTGTCACTGCTGGACTTAAATGGGAAAGAATGAAATGCCAATAGGGTATGTGGAAAAAGAAGTTCCGAAGGCAGACATGGGTGTGCCCTTGGCTATCTTGGGCTGCCTTGGATGGTGGTTCTGGAGGCTCTGGCCTCTCACTTCAGAAATTCTGCATGAAAAGGAAGGTGGCCAATCCCAGATCGCAGAGTAAATGTATGTAGTATGTGAAAGCCCAGTGGAATCAGTCCATGTAGAGTAGGGATGGTATACAAAAAGTATTAACAGGATTTTGGACCACATGATCTTTGCTCACTGGTGTTAGACCTAAGGATGTTATGTTACATGGCAAATGGGATTTTGCAGATGGAATTAAGATTATGTGCTTTAAGATAGGGCGATTATCTTGGATTATCTGGATGGACCCAGTGTAATCACACGAACCCTTAAAAGCATAAGAGGGATCAGTCAGAGAGGTGCAGTAGAGTCAGGAGAGATTCAATCCATGAGAAGGACTTACTCTGTCACAGCTGGCTTTGAAGATGGAGGAAAGGGCCATGAGCTAAGGAATATGGTGGGCTCTAGAAGCTGCAAATGGCCATTGGCTCACAGCCAGGAAGAAAATGGAGACCTCAGTTATACAATTACAGAGAACTGAATTCTACCAATAATCAGAATGAGCAAAGAAATAAATTCTCCCCTCGAGCCTCCAGAAGAACATAGTCTAGCCAGCACCCTGACTTTGGCCCAATGAGACTCATGTTGGAATTCCAACTTAAAGAAGTGCAAAATAATACATTTGTGTTGTGTAAATTACTACTTTTATGGTAATTTATTTAGGACAGCAATAGAAAACTAATACAAATAGATTTCAACATGAGTACAAACTCTGACCTGCTCATTTTGGCTACCTAGAAAAGCTGTTTAAATCAAGTTTACAAGGTCACTTTCTGGGTTTGAGGGAAAGGAGTCCCTGATCAGTTGATAGGGCCAGTCTCCAGAGACATGGATGGCTAAGGATGGACACTTGAACTCCACCTTCACCATGCCTGGTATAGATTCTCTGTGTGTTTCTTAAGTAACAGAAATTTATCTTCTCGTAATTCTGCAGGCCATAAGTCTGAGATGAAGGTGTCAGTGGGCTGGTTTCTTTAGAGGCATATCCTCTTCACTTGAAGTTGGCCATCTTCCTGTGTCTTCACATGGTCTTCCCTCTGTGTGGGTCTGTGTCCTAATCTCCTCTTCTTATAAAAACCCCAGTCATAGTGGATTATGGCCTCTCACAAGATCTCATTTTACCTTAATTACATCTTTAAAGGTCCTATTTCCAAATACTGTCACATTCTGAGATACTGGGAGTTAGGACTTCAATGTATGAATTTTGGGAGACACAATTCAACCCATAAAATCATGATAATTCAGTGTCTCTAGGGTGAGGCTAGGACATCAAAATGTTTTACTGACTAGGTTTGAAGAGATGGTACTTTTTATAAGGGCTACAGGAGGCCTTTGGAGATTCCTCTGAGAAGCATTAACTAAGTGATGTGTGATAATCTCATTTCAACCCTCCTTTATCTGTAGGGATCTGAGTGACTGAAAGGAGACCATCTTATTTGTGCAGAGAAGGAAAGGGCTCTGATTACCCTAAAACCTAAGTCTCATTCCCCATGACTTCCAGGCTCATGATGACTCAAGGAAATGAGCAGATGTTGGTATAACATCTAGCTCTGTGTGTGGCATAAACCTGTAGTTTCTTTGCTTTGCTCTGCCAATACTAAAATGGTGGTACCAATCCACAGAGACATCAGGGAAGCATTTTGGGAAATGATACCAGAGCTGGCTTTTAGCAAACCGTTAACCAAACTCCTGGCTCTGCAATTCTCCCAAGTTTAGTATATTTCCCCAGTGTATCAGTAAGGATTCTTTGATCACAGGCAAAAGAAATGGGTTCTGACTAACATCAGCAGAAAAAGAGATCACTAAAAGGATATGAGATAGTCCAAGAGAGGGATCGGTAACCAGACTTAAATGATAAAAAAAGGAGTCAGTGTGGATCAGAGGTCTAGCCCTAGGAACTACCTCCTCACTCAGTCTCACCAGGACATCACCACCGAAATGAATCAACTCCAGCCTTCTGTTGTATTTGTTTTCCTATTGTGTATCACTCCACTTCACATCTGCTATGGTTTAAAGGTTTGTGCCCACCCCCATTCATATAGTGAAATCCTAATGCCCACCGTGATGGTATTAGGAGGTGGGGCCTTTGGGGGTGATTAGGTCATGAGGGTGGAGGCCCCAGGAATGGGATTGGTGCCCTTAAAAGAGAGACTCCACGGAGCTCCCTCACCCACTCCACCATGTGAGGACACAACCAGGAATCTGTGACCCAGAAGAGGGTCCTCACCCAACCACGCTGGCACCCTGTTCTTTGACTTCCAGCCTTCAGAACTGTGAGAAGTAAATTCCATTGTTTATAAGCCTCCGAGTCTGTGGCATTTTGTTAGAGCAGCCAGAACGGACTAAGACAGCATACAAAGTCTTAGGAGAGAGAATCCAATTGCCCTGACTTGGCCATACCTGTAGCCCTTGGCTTGATTCCTTGTCCCTCCAAGACTGAAATGAGTAAAGAAAATTAACCCCAAAAGGACAATGGAGCGCTGGCTACCTCAGGGTAGGACTGTTTGCTGGCTGTGACAACAGACAAGCACGTGCCCACTACACCCACTGTTTACCTGCACATCCGCACAGCCGACATGCTGGTTCTCTCAGGCCATGAATACAGTGGGGGGAGACCCTGCTGTCTCAATCAAACTTGCCTTCTCTGCCCCCAAGTACGAGAAACTACAGAGGACTTATTTATCTGCTTCTTGGTCCAATCCCCCGCCCTACCAAGTGTATCTTACTTTTCCTGGAATGATATTTAGATCTCAGAAGAGCAGAGCAGCAAGGCAAGTCCTCGCTGAGGCATCAGTCATAGGAATGAGGAGCGGCTATGACAAATTGAAATGTCAGCATTATTAGCAATTTTGCTTGAAGCTGTTTGATACCGATTTAATGATGAAACAAGAAATGGGGCAGATTTGCCCTGGAAAAGGGGATGATAACTAGGGATAATGGGCTAAAATTAAAGAGAATGAATATTAGACCAAGTGTCCTAAATGTGATAACTTTGGAGTCTTCCCCAAGGAACGTGCTGAAATGCCTGGGGGAACACAAAGGAGGGCAGATATTTAATGTGCATGTGAATTACAAGATTTTGCACCAAAGACACAGGGAGGTGGCCACCTCCACATTTCCTTATTTACCCATGTCTCACAGTGAGGTTGGGGAAATCAAAATCTGTAATTAGTTGGCTGACTTCTTGATCCATTCCCCTTCATGCTCATCAATTAATGGGACTTGCAAATATTGGGGAACACAGGAGATCTGTAAGGAAGAGTGTGCAATGCAAGGTCTTGTGAAGACAATGCTCTTTTCAAAAACTTATGTATTTATGAATTTTTCATAAATTCTTCTGGCGGTCTGAGTTTCTGCAGTTTCTACAAGTACAGAGTTTACTTTGCAATAAACTCCCTTTCGTGGGAGAAAATCACTAAAATGAGACCATTACTTACATAAAATGAAAGCAAGCATTGATTAGTTTTTTTCATGTGTGCGCGTGCGCACAGACATACGTGTGGAACTTGCAAGAAACTGGGTAGGACCACTGACAGTGGGGATCTAAATACCCTGGGGGTCCTCTCTCCAAGTTCCCTTGCACAGTGGACTTCCCTTACCTCCTGAGCATTCAGCAAAGCTTTGTTAGTCACTGAAGTCTGACTTCAGCTGAGTATTTGTGATGTTAATACAGAGAGCAATGTTCATGCTTCCAGAGAAGTGGTTCTGTAGACAAAATAATCCAGACAAGCAAGTTATAGACGTTTCTTTGGAAAAGAGAGTATTCTGCAGCAGCTGAACGAGAGCACGCGGAGGACAAGCACCAGGATGTACATGAGGAAGAGTTTACCCTTGTTGGGGAGTTCCTGAAATTACTTGGTAAGGGATCCTGAGAAGAAGGATAAATTTATTCTTCCATTCTAGACTGAGGGCATGCTGAGCCATTAGAGCTGGCACATAAAAATAAGCCTACTTTTACTTCATGTTTCAAGCCCTGTGTCAGCGATCTGTACTTTAGAAGTCATCTCATTTGGGATGGGAATAGGTAGTTTGTTGAAAGCTTGTTAAAACAAGAAATCATCTTTAAAGACGCTCCTTCAATATTTTGCTTAATGTAAAACATATTAATGTGCATCAATCTGTTGCTCTTTGATGTGAATCTGAGGTGTCTTCTTTGAGTGATTTCTGTTGATCAAAATTCCTCATTATCATTCCCAGAGAAAACCTCATCCAGATTTCATAGTCTCAGGGAAGGATCAGCCAAATAAGGACCAGGGGCCAAGTCTGGCCCACCACTTGTTCTTGTAAACAAAGTTTTATTGGAACACAGCCTCACTCATTCGTTGTGTCTGTAGCTGCCTAGCGCTGTGATGGCAGTGTTGAATGGTTGCAATAGAGACCATATGGCTCATGAAGCCTAAAGTAGCCATTATTTGGCCCTTTACAGGAAAAGTTTGCTTTTCAGGAAAAGTCTGATCTATACTCTCAGTTCTGGTTTTGTTTAAAGTGAGGTAAAAATTTCAAGCAACACTGGAAGGGTTCTAACTGCAGAATCTGTCCAGATTTCTGAGGATTCTTTTTCCACTAACATTATACAGTCCTCTCGCAGCTAATCAAAATATTGTTGAGGCTTGCTCTCATAGAATGTTTCCAAAGCATTAACTTAGTTTTCACAGAAACAGCTCTTTTTCTTACTGCACTCATTTTTCATCAGTTTACACAATATTCCACTAAATAATGTAATTACAATAACAAGTGCAGCTGGCAGAAGCAGGTCTGGGAATAAATACAACTGACTCTTGGCAAGCAGACACGTCCGTGAGCGGAGAGAAAGGTAAGACCGTACAAAACAGGTACTTCACAGGATGTCATGGGCATGCATCAGTATGTTTAATAAAGGGACTGGACGGGAAGTGTTCATTTGGTAAGTCTGGTAAGTGGACATCAACCAGGTAAGCTTTTTCCATCCATGTGCTTTTATATAACGTCTCTCATTTCAGGCATTTGTCACTTTCACATGTGCAACTTTGTCACGGTTATTTGACAAATTCCTGTCTTCTCTGCTAGACTGTAAGGTACAGGAGGACGGGAATGTGTAGATTTTGGTATATCTCCCCTATCTAGCACTGTGGTTGGCATATGGTTCATGCTCAAAACCTATTTCTTGAATAAATAACTGAATGGAAGCAGGCACTCTGTAGTCCAAGAATCACGAATGCTGTGAGGTTTCATCAAGTAATGGGGGGCTTACATTCCCTTCCCTGTTGCTCAAACTGCTCCTGAGGACGGGCTGGACTTTAGAAGGGGGTGGGGGCAGGGAGGCAGGGGAAAGGTGTCTCTGATTCTGATAGCTCACTTCCAAGGCAGCCGGGAAGTTTCATTATCTGATGCCCAGATGAAGGCAATGGGTTTAAGCCAAGAAGATCATTAGCAATTTGCATTCTGCAATCCACATCACTCTTGTATCTAGCAGAAATGAGAAACTTGCTTCTAACTGGCAAATTAAATATTGATAATGCAGAACTGCTCGACACCATCTTTCACAAGGCTGGCACTGTAATTTCAATGTTTCTGAAACTTCGGTCATTTGCATTCCAACGTCACAATTTTTGTCATAACTGTGGGCACTCTGTAACATTATGTAGTTAATATTTGTCTTTCAAGCAACTCATTTTTAACCTAAATAGATGTATTTGCCAAGGAAACTTTGTGTTGCCACTGTAATTGGAAAACCAACGTCAGTTGTCATAAATAAGGGTTAATGGGGAGAAAATAAACCCATTCATATCTAACAACTATTAAGAGTCTCTTCCATACTAGACAGTATTCTAAGAACCTCATATGCATTTGTTACTTTAATCTTTGTTTGCAGGGACACACAGATACACAGACATACGACTTATGGAATATGCAATTATCTCCATTATACAGAGGAGGCATTCGAGGTACAGAGGATTTCAGTAACCTGAACAAGTAGTGAATTACAGACCAGATTTTGATCTCAGCAGGGCCTAGCTCCAGGCCCCTCATTCTCAACTACTATATTTTGCAAACAATGTTTTTAAAGTCTAGATAGATGCTTGGCTGCTGCAGGCTCCAAGCCTGAGGCACACTCCCTTTCTGTTAAAAACAGGGCTCAGGAGCAGTGAGACGCTTGTCAAAGTTACTGTAGTTTAGACTGAGAGTTTCTCATTGACATAAAAAAGGTTGAGAGAAAATTGAAAAAGGAATCACTTTCTAAATAGCTCCCCCTTTCTTACTGACTAGCAGTTCACCACCTGAAATCGGTGAGTACCACACACAGGGCAGGTGTCTTACACTTTACAAAATGCTGAGCTGGACACTGGGTGTAGGATACCTATTTCCCAGGATCCTTTGCCTGGCTCTGATCTCCAAGGTTGGAGGGCACAGCAGACATCCTTGGGGATATTTACTAAGCTGGTGATGACTCTCTCCCTGATGATCAAGTCCTCAATGGCTGCCCCTGGGTAATGAGGTTTATTTATCCTGCTTCTCCGGACACCGCTGATTGGACCAGAGTGAACAACTGAGCTAGACTGGGCCAATCACATGCGTTTTCCAGGAATTTGTAATCAGGAGGCATTAACAATCCCTATACCTGCAGGAACCTGCAGCATAAATCTTAGGGGCTGAAAGGTGCCACAAGCTTAAAAAAGGTAGAGATCCTTTTTCAAACGAAAATTCCAGAGTGGGCCCACAAGGAGAAATCAAGATGAGGGAGGAGGAAGAACTGCCTGAGTTCTGACAGCTTTCTGATGCTAAGCTCCTTGGGAGGCCTGGTTGTATGCGTTTTCTGCTTAGGCTAACCTGAATCAGTCCTTATTATTTGCTTAGTAAATGAGAGGCATCAACTATGGAACCTGTCCTTTGAGGTTTTTGTTGTTGTTGTTGTTGTTTAATGTGGGGGGGGTGGTGAGTGGGAATAGATACGCTGGATATCTGTATTCTCTGCCTGGTATTCCTAGTAGGAAGAGGAATGAGAGAATCATTGGGAAGAACACTATATTAACAATAGCTAATACTGCTGATTATGAGCCGCACATTTTTTAAAGTGTTTTACATAAGTCATTTTATCCAACCAACGATCCGGTGAGAAAGCATCCCCACCTTATACACAGGGAAACTGAAGCTTTGAAACAGTAGAGCAAATTTAGATCCGAGATACGAACCTAAGTCTATAAAACTAGAGCTCCTGACCACTCCTAACCACCTGTCGTACCATGCTGACTCTCATGGTATCCATTTGCCATATTGCTGATAAAGATTTTGGTCCATGAACAAATACTGACCCGCCTAGGAGCCAAGCCTTTGCCCGCTTAGTAGTGTTCTAACCAAATATGTTAAACAGTCTCCAAACCAACATCAGATACTCACAGAACAAACGATGCCTTTGTACCCAAATATTTTATGTGAATGCTAACAAACATGGTCATTTGATCCCCTACCTTATGACCATACCATCTTTCCAACTGGTAGATCTCCCAAGTACCAGTTGGGAGGAAGGCACAGGGCTACTGAGGTCACATAATTTCTCTCTTCATCATTTTTCTGTCTATTTGTCACTCCAGAACGGTAAGCGTCGATGGTTGGGTTATGGTAACTGCACAGCTAGCACTACCCGACCTGTTGGCTTCATTCACCAGTGACACTGGGGCAAGGCAGTAAATACAGCCCATAGAGTCAGGAGCACTTAATGTACAGATCTCATGGTGAGCTCTTGTGGATCAACTCCCCAGCAGAACCCAGTGACAATCTGAAATGGAAGCCCAGAGGAAGGCTCAGCCAAAACCTGGGATGGAGGAGTAAACAGGTTTTCTGTTCTGTAGTTTGCTCACTTGGGAACACGAGTTCCTTCGGACAAGGGCAGATCACGGGTCAGGAGTAACTGGATGAGGCCTTTCTCTGGGGAAGAGTCGGGACTAGGAAGCTCATGGACAGTATCTCTGGGGCTGAGCTGGGTGCTGGGGTGAGATGCACTGTCAGTAGCTGATGCTGAGGGTAAATGAATAAAGACTCTTCTGGGCTGGTTCCAAAGAACATAAGGCAAAATACAAAGGGAGGGTCAAGATGAGTAGAAAAGGTAGAATGGGGAGATATGATCTGTGAGAAGTTGGCATTGAAAGCATCTATGCAATTCCATAAGCCAGAGTTCAGGTATTTGCTGGGGTTTTAGATGCGGCTCCCACGGCCATGTGTGTGGGATGAAAGGGAGCACTGAAAGGAGTTGGCAGGAAAAAACACCATGAGGGACAGAGAGGGCCCACGCGGACTCCTTTTGTGGTAGACTCCATTGGATAATGTCACCAAAGATATCCCCAAATCCTGTTTTCGATCAGGTGACAATGGGCCTGTCCCCTGGGATGACTCATGCCTGTTGTAGCCAATCACTGCGATCCCAGGACAGTGGGAGTGATTGGCATAGAGATTGGCCAATGCGATGAAAGAGAACCTCTATAGAGAAGCCCAATGAGAATGTTATGTGAGGAAGGGATTCTTGTCCTTCCTCTTGGAAGAAGCAGAGAAAGGCCAACCGAAGCACAGAGATTCCAAAGCGCTGCACTAACACCGAAACTCCACTAAGTCAGCCCTCGCATTGGGAGGTGATGAAATGTTTTTATACTTTAAATAATGCATAGTTTTTCTGTATTTGTAGACTATAATATCCTAACTGGAAAAAATTAAAAACTGATATCATTTTCAAGAGTGTTTCTCAAGAGTATATTCTCCATCCAAAAATGTTCTATGATCAGATGATTTTACAAAACATTGCATATTATATCCATCTCCCTGTACTTCACTTTTGCACATTAAGGGCTCTGAAAAGTCCTTCAGTTATCTAAAAAAAAAAAAACCAAAAAATAAAAATTAAAAAAAAAGTTTGCTTTTCTTCAACTTTTAAAAAATGAATTAGAGAATTAACTAAATCGGAGAATTTGTTTTAGATTTGTAATATCTTATAGACATGCACCTTGGAGTCCATTTTGGAAAAAAATGATTTAGAATTTGTGAGAAAGAGAAAGGAGAACAGAGGAGCAGGTCTGGGGCATGCTAGTCCCTACACAGTGCCCACATGCACGAAACAGAAAGAGCAGCTCTGTCTTTCTGCATGAGCTGCTTTTTCCAGGAGGCCAAGAAAAAAGGATGCATTTTAGAATTATCCACTTGCATCCCTGAGTTCTGACAACATAACAGAATGAACAAATGAAGAAATATGAACTCGGCCACATGCCCATGGTCTGGCCATCCTGTACAGCAAAGCTGGAAATGCAGCTGGATTGTTGTATTTAAAACATATTTTTTGAAAGTGTAGCTGGCAGGCAGGCACTCTTAAATGGTGATGGTAACTAAATGGATAACTATTTTTCTCCCACTGGCTCTCTTTCTAAGAAGAAAAAAATGAGAGTAAGGAAAATGCATTTCATTGAGATGGCCAAGTATTAGAATTTCAAATCAGAACCAAATTTCTTTCAGGGACCCTAAAAAAAAAAAAAAAAAAAAAAAAAAAAAAAGTAAAATAAAATAAAATAAAATAAAATAAAATAAAAGCCATCACCTTAATCAAGAAAGTTCTCTTTTCAGGTAGTAGAGGGGCTGAGTACACAGCTACGACAGGAAGACAAGGAGGAGACAGAGTAAATATCCACAGATGTCAAAGGCCAGACAGCATAGTAACACTGGGCGTCTCCCAGGAAGGAACTAGATGCCTAAGATTCAAACCAGAAAGGAAGCCTTCACTGCATTCCCTTTGATATCATTTAAATTTTGAACCACAAAAATGTGTATTCCATCAATTTAAATTTGTTTTCTATTGATTCAAAACATAAATTAGTTTAAGATATAAAAACAAAAACTACAATAGGAACAACAAACAAAGCACCAATTCATGATATTAGAGATAATTTTATATGGGGCTATTGGAGCCACACGGGGACTAAAATATATGACCCATTGTATCAAACCACTGCTTGAATTTATTCAATAGAGTGGGGAGGGCGCCATCCTTGCTCCTAAACCACTCCCTGTTGACAATGTCCTCATCAATGCTGAATAATAAACCCCTCAAACTGCACACAAGCACTTGATTACCTCGGAGTCTTTCATTTGCCAGGAGTCTCATTTGCAATAGAGATTTCAGGATTATCTTAATTCTGAGGAATTTATCAGGGATTCCGGAGACAAAAGCATGCATTCCTCTTTATCTAGCTCTGACCTAGTTCTGGCCATCATCCTCATCCAAACAGGAAGAGAAATCTGAAGTTGCAATACATTATTTACCAGGATGAACCAGTAATTCAGACTGCAGGGAAAAGCAATAAGAGAGCTCGGGAAAGCTTAAAACATCTTGAAGGCTATTTCACGAAGGAGTCACAGCTAATGTAGGCACAGGTACTTAGGAGTGAAGTGGGTATAGATGAGAGGTTAACAGAGAGGGCCGTGCTGGGAGACCACATAAAATAAATATGCATAAAAGAAGACATCCGCAACTCACTTCCTCCGTTCCACGCAACCAGACTCTGTTTTACACAAGGATTTGACAAACCTGATGCCAACAGCAATTGTAAAATGGAAAGAACTCTACAAATCATTGTCGTCTTGAGACTGGCATTACGTAAATGCTCTGAAAAGTTACAAGGCAGTGTATAAATGACATCCGACTGGTTTAATAAATTATTCTGATGCATTGGCTTCCTTTGAGCACAATGGTTCCCCAACCCCAACCTCACTGTGATGCTTTTAAAAGCAGTTGGTTCCTCCAGGTTTTATAACGCGGAAACACGATGATAAGGCGCACTGTCCAGTAAAAATTGCCAACTTCCATCAGCGACATTAAAACTGGGCCAATTATGATTTCAAAGTCATCCATCCAAAATATGAACACATTTTTAAAAAATACAATGGGAGGGGGTGGAGACAATCATAATATTTCTTAAAATACCATACCCACGCCAAGAAGGATAATATCAACCACGATACCATGAGCAGAATGATGCCAACCAGCGGCATTTAGAAGCAAAGCATCCTCCCCTCATCCAGGGAACACTTTTTATCCCTAACACACTTGAGCACTAAGAGAGTTTCATTTTTAAGAAGGTGAATAGCATATGAGGTTTAAAATTCTGTCTCTTTCTTCTATATACACAAATGCCACTAAAACTAAAAGGTCTACAGAGGACTTGAATGCTCCTAGAAAATGTCCTTGACATATTAGTGGCTCACCCACCCCAGTTAACAGCAAGAGAGCATTTTAGCCACTCAGCAAACAGCCTGGTATTCACATTAAGAAGGCAGCAAGACATCCTTTTGACCTTTGTTATTACTTAGACCTCGTGTTGTACATAAAAACAGTACAATGATGTCAAACAAATTCCAGAAGAGAAGTATTTATTGCTGAATCTAAATCAAAAAATCCATATCTACTATAATGGCACTTCAAAAGAAGATATACTGTATTTACCAGCTCAATCAATACTAAATTAGCTGGGATAAATATTTTCAACTCTACCAGTCTTAAGATGAAGCCCGCTATTTAGAACCCTGTGTCTTGGGAGAGACAAGGAAATTTTTGCTTATCATACAGAAAGGAGAACCAAGAAGTATTTTACTGGCAGGTGCACCTACCCTTAGTTGCTCTCTTTCACAATTCATCTGTTGTCTTGAAACCTACAAAGAAAGAAAAAGAAGGGGAAAATCAGCAGGTTCTGCACAAAAACAACATGAAAGAAAATGGAAAGTTGCTTCTAATCACCCGGCTCAAAGCAGACCCAGCATTAATTAATTATGTATTTAATCTTTTTCTTTAGGTCTACATAGCTGGAGCTTCACTTGGATTTTCAGTCGTGTGATCCAGAAACACAGCTAGGATGAGCCAGAGTCTTGGAGAGATATGAGGAGAGAGATCCCGTAGAGGGCGTGGGAGGCAAAATGTGCCCGGGGATGAAGGTTCCCCTCGGTGTGTAATTCCCTCTGGCCCTAAGGGTGCTGGCACTCTTCACTGGAGGCCCACTCAAAATGGTTGGGGCTAGGCACTGGCCATCACACGACATCTTGTCCCATGTCAAGGGCCCACAGTGTCACCTACATGCCTTGGCAAATGGGCTCCATTTTATGTTCCAGTTCTAATCAGACCGTAGTTAAGTCCCCACATAACTGTATTGGGGAGAATTCTGAGGACAATACTTATATTAGACAAAGAAATTCTGATGAATTTGTGGTATCTACCGTAAGCTCAAAAAGGAGAGACTGGTGACACATATGCCATGCCTCGATGACCCTGGCCCTACCAAAATGAGCTTCTTAAAATCAAGGATGATTCTTTAGAGTGACCCCATAATGTATCGTCCAAACAGGAAAAAGGGATGTGAGCTGGAGGAGAGGGTAGGGTGGCATTAGTGACTATGCCAGGGACAGCAGATGTGAAGTGGGAGTGACAAGGCAAACTGTGACACATGGCCACTCTACCTCTGCGGGGACTGGCTCACTCTACCTTCAGCTCAAATAGCCAGGCTGGAGTAAAATCTGGGTCTGCGTTCACAATGGATTCTGTGTATTTGTCACATATTTTTTTTTTTTAAACCAATGAAGCAACCCCTGACTCCTTGTATCTGACAGTATACTGCAGGTTTTTGAAACTTTCACTAAAGGATAAAAAGGTTTGGAAACTGACTTTTGATGTATATTTTATGTATTTTGTATTGAAAGCTTCTTTCTACTTTCTCCAAAACAAAAACAAAAACAAGAATCTTTATTTTGGATGTGCCAGAACCTAAAATCTATAAATTGGTGTTTTGCAATGCTCTTTAACCCAGAAACATCACCTCAGAATAGTGCCTAAGAAAATAAGAAGAGATAGAAACAGATGTTTATTTACATGTCAATTAACTACAGCATTATTTCTGAATGAAAACAATTGCAACTATTAAAATGTGCAGTAATGGGAAAATTAAAAATAAATTCCAGTACACTCATATGATGACACAATGTGCAGTATTTGGAACCACAGTTTTGAAAAACAGAAATGGGAAATGCTCAAAAGGCACTATTTAGTTTTTGAGAAAAGAAGCTACAAAGGTGCGCACATGTTATAATCCCTGTTCTGTTTTAAAAAAACTCAGTAAAATAGACCATTAAAAAGAAGGAAGAAAGATAAAAGAAAAGAGAGAGGGAACAACTGGGAGGAAATATTCCAAAATATTCAAAAGAAAATGGGTACAATTCTATAAATATATGAAACACATACACACAGTGGATTACACACTTGAAATAAGTGACTTTATAGTTTGTAAATTTTGTCTCCATAAACTGTCAAAAAAGGAAGTGGAGCAAATCCACAGAGACAGAAAGCAGATTAGTAGTGGCCGGGGGATTTGGGGAAGAGGCCGTGAGGAGTGACAGCTTCATGGGTTTGTAGTTTCCATTTGGGGAGATGAAAAAGTTCTCACACTAGAGAGTGATGGCTGCACAATACTGTGGATGCATTTAATGCCCCTAAATTGTACACTTCCCAGTGGCTAAGAGGGTAAATTTTACCGTATGTGTATGTTCCCACAATATAATAAGTGAGACAGGTGAGGAGATTCTGGTTCTAGGTAAGATGGAATAAGCACGGTTCACCCGTCTCCACCCAGTTGGTGCAAGTGTTAAGTGTGCGTGGAACACACAGAGCAACGATCTGCGCTCTCTGCAAGGTAAGCAATAGCAAGGGGAGTGGGCAAGAAAAGAGATCAAAGCACGACTAGAAAAGTGGTAGGTTCTGCCCCTTCCCCTCACCAGCATCCCCTGGTATGGATTCAAGGTGCCCTAGAACCCAGGATTAAGCATCAAAATACAGAGAGAGAGATGCCCAACATCTGCTGAAGGGAAAGTTTCTCTGTGATCTGAGGTGCTCTGGTCCCAGGAGGTACCAAATCCCCACTGACTTTTCGCTCTGTCCTCTCTTCCACTTGGCCACAAAGGCAGGCATTGTTGCAGGAGCACAGGAACAGGGTAAAAAAGCACCAGCTCTCTGGCTGGAGGACAAGAAAGGGGAGGCCTAGGAAATAAAAAATACTTTGAGGATCCTGGAAAGAGTTTGGAAGGAAGGAAAGAGTTTGGGAAAATGATACCATGTAGTGATTTTATGAACTCGACACTCACCCCTGAGCCACACGTATATGCATATGACCCACACAGATACCACAGACTTTGCAAAGTGACCTGGATGGACCATTGCTTGGGTCCCAGACTGGCCACTAGCATGCATACATATGGGACGGACCCAACTATTACAACAAAGACTTTGACAGCAGAAATGATATTGGAAGCAAAATGCACAGAAGGAAGGTAAGAACTTTCAGCCCGAATATAACTGGATCAATTGCCTGCTAACACAAAAATATCAAAAATGTCCATAGAGGAATAAGACCCAGTGTGTCATAACATTAATATTCAGTCTACCCAGGTTACAACTAGAATTACTAGGCATAACAAAGAAATGAGAAAATCTAAACTCACATGGGAAGAGACAGTCACAGACACTGACACGGGGATGACACAGATGTTGAAATGGTCAAATAAAGATTTTAAGCAGCTATTATAAAGACATTCCAACAAGTAAGGGAAAACACAGTAAAACAAATGAAAAAAAAAAACAACAACAATAGACAGTGTTGGCAAAGGAATTGAAGCTACAAAGAAGACAAAATGGAAATTTTAGCACTGTAAAAAAAAATAGCCTAAATTAAAAAAAAAAGAATAAAATAAAGCTCTACGAATGAGTTCAAATGTGGAATGGAGATAGCAGAAGAGACTAAATGAACTTGAATACATAAGAATAAAAAGCATCCAATCTAAACAACATCCAATCTAAAAGAAAAGTAAATCCAGGGACCTGTAGAATAAAACCAAAAGATATAACATCCATGTCACTGGAATTCTAGAATAAAGATAGAGTTCACTGCAGAAAAATTATTTGAAAAAATAATGGCTAAAAACTCCCCACATTCGGCAAATGACATAACCCTATACATTTAAGCTTAGCAAACCCTGAAGAGGTAAACCCAAAGAAATTCACATCTAGATATAATCAAACTGCTAAAAACTGAGAAACAAAACAAAGAAAACAACAAAACAAAACCAAACCACACTTCAAAAACAGCCAGAGACAAATGATGCATTATTTGTGAGACAGCAACAATTCAAATTAGTGTGATTTTTCATTTAAACAAACAAAAACCAGGGAGGCCAGAAGAAGGTGGCACATGATTTTTTTAAGTGTTGAAAGAAAAGAAGTGTCAATTCAGAATTGTAATTCCATCAAAAAGAGCCATTAGAAATGAACATGAGATATTAAAGAAACTAAAAAAATTCATTGCCAACAGGCCTGCTCTCACAGAACTGTTACAGGAAGTTCTCCAGACAGAGGTAATTTGATACCAGAAGAAAATATGGAACATCAAGATAAGAGAAAGAGCAAAGGAAATGGTAAACATATGGGTAAATATAAATACAATAGACTCGTCTACTCCTCTTGAGTTCTTTCAAACATGTGTCATGGTTAGAAGCAGAAAAATTACAAAATCGTCTCACAAGGTTTGCAACATACCTAAGATAAACCCAACATAAAGAGACAAGAGTAAAGGGGTACATATGTCAGGAAGGTTTCTATATTCCGGCTAAACGGTAAAATATCGACACTATGTAGACTGAGAAAAGTGAAGTATGTGTGTGCTGTAATCCTGACAGTGACCACTTTATAAAAAAAACATGCTAGAAAAGAAACAAAACACCCCAACCTAAAACTCACTCTATACAAAAATTAACCCAAACAGGCCACATATCTCAATCTAAAACTAAATTGTAGTAGGTTCAATTAAATAGTGATGACAATATTTTTTTCTTAACGCTTTGCTGTGGTTTTCAAAGTATCCTTTCGGTCACGCAGGACACTTACAATTGGAAAATATTTTAGTATCAGTGGCTTGCAGTAATATGTGTTTTTACGGTTATTGTTATTGTAATAGTGATAGCTTTCATTTTAATTAATTAGCTAAATTGCTTTATCTAATAACAAAATTAATATTTTTAACAGGTGTCCTCAAACCCAGGAGGGTTTGTCAGACACACAGAAGCGCCATGACGTTTAAAAAAACAAAGAGCCTGCTGACCTACACAATGTGATGTGATGCCGTGTTATAGTGCTCCCATTACAGAGCACAGCAGATGCAAAGTTCACCAGCAGCCATGAGAATAGCTATGTTGTCCTTCGAATGAAGCTGATTAAGGAAAATGAGATTTGGAGATGATAAAAAAAAGGACATTTTGAGTAATTTCTGTAGTGGACATTTGGTTTTGTTTGGTTTTTTTTTTTTTTTTTGAGTTCTTGTTTTATTTATTTATTTATTTTCATTTTTCCTGGATGGCATCCCATATTGTTTTGCCAATATTCTTTTTTTTTTCTAAGATTTTATTTATTTATTTGTCAGAGCGAACTAGCACAAGCAGGGGAAGCAGCAGGCAGAGGGAGAAACAGGCTCCCTGCTGAGCAAGGAGCCCGATGCGGGACTCGATCCCAAGACCCTGAGCTCATGACCTGAGCCGAAGGCAGATGCTTAACTGACTGAGCCACCCAGGCGTCCCTGTTTTGCCAATATTCTAATAACGATTTCCTGCTTCTCCTTTTTGGGCATTGTTCCTGTCCGATCCCGTAAATATTCTGTGAATATTCTGCTGCCTAATGGAGCCTACCTTTGCCATTACCTCTTTGGTTAGAAGTCAACTCTGTAACACCCGCATCTTCTGAGCAAGATGGCTGCTCATGCCCCTTCTTCACCAAGTGATAGAGTGTAACTGGCCAGTCAGGCAAGATGGCTGAGTCCCATCACGGGTCTGTTACAACTGTGCTCATCATGCAACACTCTGAGCAGGGCGTAATGATGCTCTGAAGGCTCGCTGGTTAGTGCTAGTCCTCTAAATGTTCTTCCCATAACCATTACGAGAGAGGGCTTAAGAATAAAGGCACCTGTAAATTCTTATCATCTGTTATGAAGAAAGACCCTTCCAGTGTACTCTTTAAAAGCCAACCTTGAAAAATACCTTAAATGTACACTTCACTAAATGTCATTTCATTTGGAAACTAACATGCAATATTTTTTTTTTCCTCTCATGGCAGTAACGCACAGAACCAATATATTTTATAGCCTAAATGAAAAAAGGGAAAGTGGGAGGTCTGGTGCTGCTCCTTTAAGATGCTTCCAGAGAATCAAATACCGCTCTCGATAGGGCTGCCAAGTAAGCACTTATGAAAGGTTAGAAACTGAAGCAATAAACTTCAGCATGAGACCCTTTGCTCTCCTGGTTGAACGGGATGTTTAATAGCAGGGATTCATCTTCTCCCATCTCCTATCTTCATTGAGCCAACCAGGCCAAAGAATCTTTCTCAGACTCATCCTTTTTCATCTTCTACTGACTTTGAGCTCTCTCTTCTCAGTTCTTCCCACTTTATCCTGACCCTATTACTAGCTTGATTTCCCCTCCCACACATCAGACTGGATCTACAAGGGAAAGGACTGAGTCTTATGCGACTTTCTTTTTCTGGAGACTAGGACAATATCTGGAATCCATTCATTTTATTTGTCTATCCATCCATTCCTCCATGTATTCAACAGCAAATGCATACAGACACTGTATATTCTGTATATGAGACACTGTTCTAAGTACTAGGAATGCAACAGTAAAAACAGAAGACTTCTGGAGCTAAGTGGGGAAAAACAGCAAATTGATAACTACAATACAGAAAACATTAGCTACGATGAGGTATAAGATGTGCCAATAGCACACAGGAGGGACAATCATCTCATTTTAGAGAGTTGAAAAAATGTGCTATTTTTTGTTTGTTTGTTTTGTTGTTTTTTAGAAAACGTATCCAGAGAAAGAATGAATTAAACAAAAATCCTTTCAGGGAGAGAGGAGAATGTGTGGAAATCTCAGTGAAATTATGAAGTGCGAGTAATTCAATATGGTGGACAAATCAAGCAAAGAGGAAATTGATGAGAGATTAAGTTAAACTGGGAAAAGTACAAGTCGGATGAAATAAGACACACAATAAATTAATGGATAAATAGATGTGTAGATTGTTTGAAATACTATAATGTTAGAAATTCTAAATTTCAGGGCGATTGTGAATTATTCAGAAGAAAAGCACCAAAGAAGTCTAGCAACAGAGAACTCAATAAATCAAATCAGTTGGTACCTCATACATTTCTCAAATTCTCCATTTTCATAGTCATTATAAATTCTTCTAAAATAAGATGGCATTCCCTATAAAGGCATGCTTCAAAGTACCTAGGGTGAATTCTACAGTTTGCCTTTTCCTTAATGCATTTAAGGATTATTGTATATATTTGACATGCATACTCTGAGTTACTACTATCTGACAAGCACTGTGTAATGGGAGGAGATACAGATATAAATGACACATGGTGAATTTCCTAAAAATAAAAAAAAAATTTAAAAAAGAAGAAGAAGGAAAGAAAAAGAAAATTCCCAAAGAGAGGGGAAGAGATGAATAAAATGGAGATTATAGTGCCTGGCACGTAGTAGGTACTCAATTAACGGTAGCTATAAATAACTCCCCAAGACACCAAAAGGGTAAACCCAGGGTGGCCATCCTAGAAAAAGTTCAACTCCAATTTTTCAGGGAAATTATATAGTTTAGTTTGCATTCCCTTCAGTGGAAAAGTGAAAAAAAAAATAAAAAGAAATGTTAACCTGCCTACTCTCCTTCTGGGTTCTTATATGAAATGTTTATTAGAGATCTGAGTCCAGGAAGACCTCAAATCCCTGAATATAATGCTGTCCATCGCACTGGTTATAATAAAGCTCATTGCTCCTTCCAAATGTATCCTACAATGAAGAGTGTCCTCTGAATCCAGGCAAACAGTACCATTTATGTCAAATATGAAAATACAGAGCGCATCACTTGTGGTGGTTGGGTTTTTTCATTTGTTTTTGTTTTTGTTTTTTTTGCATAAGGGAGAAAAAAGTGTGTGAAAGTGTGAAAGTAGTAATTGCTTAGGATTCAGAAAAGGAAGCAGGGAATAATCAATTGAAAAAAAAATGGAAACAAAAAGTCACAACAATGAGTCAAGTCAGCCATGATTAATTAACTCGATTCTGGCTCGTGTTGTATAAATTGAAGAAAATGCATTTGAGAGAACAACCTGGGGAGTCCGCTCATCTCTCCCCCAACAATTTCATTTCAACTTTGGGAAGAACTAGAATTTGTTCCTTAAGTCTTGTCGTCTTGTAGAGGTCCCGGCTTTGGGGGCAGACAGCAGGGCGGGGGGAGGGGAAAAGAGCTTGGCAAGGGGGGAAAAAGTAATGGGTTTGTTGTTATATAAAACCTTGAGCAGGGGCACCTGGGTCGCACAGCGGTTAAGCGTCTGCCTTCGGCTCAGGGCGTGATCCCGGCGTTATGGGATCGAGCCCCACATCAGGCTCCTCCGCTATGAGCCTGCTTCTTCCTCTCCCACTCCCCCTGCTTGTGTTCCCTCTATAGCTGGCTGTCTCTATCTCTGTCGAATAAATGAATAAAATCTTTAAAAAAAACAAAAACAAAAACAAAAAAACCTTGAGCAGATAAGCCCAAAGACTGAAAGCTCTAACATATCTAATTGATGACTAACAACGGTTGGGATATTGAGCATGTCCCGAGATCTCAAAATGCTGAGTGTTTCTAGTACTTAAATGACCTATGGTATGGTATGTGCCAGGCACTACACATTTAGCAGTGAGCACTTCTCCTGCTGTTCCTGGTAAAACTGTATCATTTTGATGATATCGGCACTTCTATCAAGAGAGTCCCTGCTCCAGATGTAAGTCACTGGGTAGATCCAAGTGTTGGTTATCTGATTAAAAGGAAGTCAGAGGTCAGGAAGCCTGCAGAACTTGAATGAGTCTCAAATAACAGGTTTTAAGGAGCTGTTTTCTTTAGGGAGAAACGCTTTTTACACTTCCTCTGCCATGCACCCACTTGTTAAATGCCGCATTAGGAAAAGAGCAAGGCCCCCAGGTCTGAGACAAAGGCATCCTGGCAGACAGATTCGATAGCCAAACACCACGCAAGAGGTGGCAGCCACAGCAGCACCTGGCAAGGCTCCCCTTCAGCCTCCTGCATCCATCTGCTTCTTGCAAGGATGCATTCTCTCTCGGAGTTGTTCATTTCAGGCCTCCAAGTGACAGGGCAGCCCCATGGCCACAAAGAGGCCCGGCTGCTCGGACACACGCACACACTTGTCCAAGGGAAACCAGAGAACGTCTTTGCATCTGATAACTTGCAAGATGGGGGAAACATATTGCCTATTATTTATTCTAATAATAAACCATTACCCCAGGCACATTTTTATTCTCCAGATTTAATATGGTATTTTGTGAACCAAGGCAGAGGAGGGAGGGAGAAAACAATTGTGGTTATTAGGAAGATGATTTCTGTTTGTTTCAGACGCAGAAGTAATCATCATTCCTTTCCTTCATAATCAAGGGTTATAATCCCCCCCCAGCCCTCCCCAACTTCTTGCTCAGGCCAAGAAAATTCAAACAACACTCACCAAAATGTCCTGAGGAACTAAAAGGGCTTGGCATGCTTCCCTGAACCATTCTCCTAGGACCATCATTACCTTATAGCCAGAGAACTCCGACTATGGAGCAGGGGATCTCAACACCTCCTATTGTCCCCCTCTCCATATCCAGAGGTGGGAAAGAGTGGGGAGAACCGGGTGGGTGATTTACATGTCACTCCTGTATCTCTACTTAGATGGGATGGATATATGTTCTCAAGACATTTTCATATTAAGACGTTTTAAGTGGAGTGTTGTTTTTTTTTTTTTCTCTTTTTCCTTTCTGGTTAGATGCTGCAAAGCTCTAATGATAATTTTATCACAAGTTGATAATTTTATAATCTGCATCCCAATTAAATAGATTCAGGAGAGACACACACAGGCCACTGGCCTTATCTGGGCAGTCATCCTGATCATGTTAATTGAGAGACATCTGAAAGGCAGCTTAAATGCAGTGGTGAAGAGGACAAACTCTAACAGTCAGATTTCCAAGGGTCAACTCTCAACCCTGCGACTTATTAGTTTAGGGAGCTTGGACAAATTCCTCACCTGGACCTGCCCGCACATCCCAAAGGGTCATCGCAAGGTCTGAATGAGTTAACATCTGCGAAGCAATTAGAGAGTGCCGTGGCACACAGAAAACACCAAATAAGTGTCTTTTCACTGTAAGAAAGTGAACTTAATCCAAAGTCTATTGGTTGCTGTTGCTCTTATTTATTCTTTTGTATAGGTTGACAATATACTGGGTCTGCCCAGCTCTTTGCTTGGATGTTAGGTGGACAATAGCACAGTGACAGAAAACCAAGGATTTGAAAAGTGGCTGATGCTTCTGGAAGTTTTGTGCTGCAACATTAAAAGTTCACATCCACAGATCGCAAGAGTATGTCAACAAAAATAAATCATGTAACAACCACTGTACTATCAGAAAAAAAAAAAATAGCAAAGTGAACCAAGTCCCATTGGACCAATTTTCCAGACAAGGAAATAGGGGCATAAATGACTTTCCAGTCGAAGGCAGCTCAGGTGAACATCCCCAGGCTGGCTTTCTAAGCCATGTTGCTATCTGCATCTAAAGAAATCTTTACATAGCCTTAAGAGGTCTTTACCCTTCCTGATTTCTGCGACTTTACAAAATGTCATCATTTAAGAAATGGGAACAATCCTGTAGCTGGAAAAGCTTGAGGAGTGTTCATTTTGTAATTTTCCAGTTCAGTTGTCTGAAAGGGTTGCCTGGGTGGTGGCTGTTATTGTTGCTGTGTGTGTGTGTATGTGTGTGTGTGTGTGTGAGAGAGAGAGAGAGAGAGAGAGTCATACTCTTCCTGGAAAGCTTAATGGAAGGATCGCTGGAAGATATACGCTTCATGAAAAATGAATGCTTATAACCCCTAAACTTAAAGAATCTTTACTGGAAGAATTCGGTTTACAAAAGTTCTGAACAATGAGGAAGCATTCATGTAAATTGCAGGCAATTTAAAAGGAAAATCTAGGTCATCTGGCTGTTTGCTTTGTCATCATCTGTATTAATTAGACGCTGGAAGTAATGACTGAGCTCAGAGAGCTCTTCAGATTTAAAATAATAATAATAATAAACCAACAGAGCACAGCTTTACCTTCGGAAAGAAAATATTTTCACAAGTAGAATTCTGAAAGAACCTGAGTGGGAAAACCTTGCAATTAAATTCTGCAAATGCGCTGTGAAATAATCCCAGGGGAAGTCTTATCTGTACTTAATATTCAAATAAATATTCTTTTTGTGTGCCGTGCATTCAATAGGGTGCATTTTATTTAATTTAAGTGTATAACGTAATCAGTATCATGAGGAATAATCACAAAGAGCAGTAGAACCCTTTAACTAGGATAAATGGGCTGGCTCCACAGTTGAATGGGCAATCGTGGGTGAGGAAGGAAACGCAAAGTGCAGAATCCCAAGTACAGGTTTCCCTGGATTGTCCTACAGTACCTTGGTACTCAAAGTTTGGTCCACGGCATCATCTGGCAGCTCATTAGAAATGCAGTTACCTCACAGCCCACCCCAGACCAACCAAATCAGAATCTACGTTTTCCAGGACCCCGGGTGATTCACATGCACGTTAAATCTGGACGGGGATTGAGGTCAGGTGAGTTGGGGGCTGTGCTCCTGTGTCTTGATACATGGTAGGCACCAAAAGGCTGCCAGAGCAGGCTCACTCCCCTAATCACCCCAGCCCTGAGGAGGAGAGGGGAGAGGGCAAGGGTCTTTCAAGTAGGGACAGTGAATAATCCATGCACAGCAGGTGCTTCTCTCTTTCTTGGGCTGAATTCTGGCCATTTCGCGTCTTTTCTGCTGACTCACATTACCTTCCCAACTGAAGCGGTTCTCGCTCTGGCCAAGAGCCTCCTTCCACAAAGGTAGGGCATGCTCTCGGCCACAGCACTTGGAGACTTTGGAAGTTACAGCAGGTTTAGTGCAGGGGCTGTGCTTGTATCTGGGGACATCAAAAGGATTTTCAGTTCACATGGACCCAAGCCAGGGTCCCTCAGAGAGCGTGAAAGGGAACTCTGTCACCACCAACAAAATGGCAGGTGAAATTCAAGGATAGACCTCCTTAACAATGAACAACTTGTTCCCTGTGATTATTCAGGAATACCCTGGCTAATTCCAGCAGGGAATTATCAGAGAGCTTGGGTGGGGGAGAAGTAATGCTCCTCTAACAGACCTAACATAAGAAGCTCTGTGCGGGTGGTGTTCCCGGGCAGGAGCTGGCCAATGTGTAATTTGCTCATGACTGTGGGTTTGAATCTTTTCTTTAAAAAAAAAAAAAATGATTGATTAAAAAAAACAAAACAAAAAACCAACCAACTTGAAGGAGAACAGGAGGAGATACAGTAGCCAGGAGGACAGAAGCAAAGGAGAGCTGGTTTCCTTCGGCGGATTAAGCAGAGCTGGGAAGCCACGCTAGCCTCAATAATGAGTGCCTTAAATAATGAGGAAGTCCAGCCAGTCAACTCGGCTGAAACCTTCCTCTGCAGCCACTGGCAGTGCTGCTGGAGAAGAGGAAAGCCTCTGTGATTACACTAACGTGGAGGAGATGAACGGCAGGTCACCACGGGTGAGGCACTCGGGCTCCGTGGGTATCGGGCAGGCAAACAGGGACCACCACGGCCAGACGACAAACAAGCTGCCTGCCTTCTGTGGGCAGTGGGTGACGTGGGATGCCTTTTGGCAGCAGAGAAAAGTGGAGTATTTAAGTTTTCGTGATAACGGGCATTCATTAAGTCCTGGCTTTGTAAGGTGTACTGAACTAAGGGCTTTCTCTGCATTATATCACAGTGGATCATTGTATCTGCTCGATGAGGCTGAGAGTATTTTCCTCCCTAGTTTGTGGCTCAGAGAAGTTAAGCCACCCGTTCAAGCTGACACAGCAAGTGAACGGCAGAGCTGGGATCTGAGGCCTGACAATGAGGCTGAGGGTCCATTTTCTTGATCACTTGCTCTTCCTGCCTCTCTGCCTTCAAAGCTGTGGGGCACGTTCTTACAGCACAGCTGCTGGTTATCTGTTTTTCAGCCTCTTAGCCACCTACCTGCCACCCCAGCACCAGCTCTGGAACAGGCCACAGACCGAGTGAGGCTTCTCCCAGCCCAAACCAGACCAAACATGTTCCCTTTCTGGGGCAATACTCTGCTTCACACCCATAATCTCCTTTCTCAAGTATCTTCTTTTCAGGATAATACCCACAGTTCCTCAACTTTGCCTCAAGTGACTCAGATTTGAGTCCTTTCTCTTTCCTGATCACTTCCTCTAAGATAAAGGGGGGAAATGAGGCAGAGAGAGGTGAGTTCAGTTCCTAGATCTGCCAATTAATTGTTGGAACTTGAATATACTCCATAAATTCCTGCAGTGGGTTGAATGGTGTCCCCCATAAATTCATGTCCACCTGGAATCTCAGAATGTGACCTCATTTGGAAACAGGGTCCTGGTAGATGTAAGAAAGGCAGGGATAGAAATGAAATCACAGTGAATTATGGTGGGTCCCTGATCATGAGAGCATCCACCAAAGAGAGGACACACACAGACACACCCGAGAAGAGGCCACGTGACAACAGAGGCAGAGAATGGAGAGATGCAACCACAAGTCAAGGAACATGAGGAACGACCAGAAACTGGAAGAGGCAGGGAGGATCTTCCCCTGGAGCCTTCCGAGGGAGCTGGTCCTGCCAACACCTTGTTTTCAGACTTCTGAACTCCAGGCTGTGAGAGAATAAATTTCTATTGTTTGAAGCCCCCCAGCATGTGGTAGTTCCTTACAGCAGCCCTAGGGAAAAAAATACACTTCCTCTGGCTCATTTTTTCATCTGTAAGAGAGGTGGGAAAGTCACGCCCTCAATGTGCAGAGGAGTCCTGCATCATAGCATGCCCGCGACCAAAGAGCAGCCCCTTCTATCTCCATGCAGACATTCAGAAACAATGCCACATGGGCAGAACTGAGACAAAGCTCATGGGGGTCACACACATCCAAACCACCAGGCATGACTTTTGATATCATGACTCTTCAATATCAATCAATAACTTATTCTCCGCCTAATTTTCTGAATATCCATCCCATAGTCCTCCACCTTGCCTCGAGGGGATCCCATAGGTTTCCAACAAAGGTGTCCTAGTTGACGGTCTTGCTGCAATTCACACGTGGTATGTCTGTCCCATTCTCCAAACCAACCACCCCGGTGAGAAGAAATGACATGCACTGGGTCTAGGTTATCCTAAACAAACCGATACACAAGTCTACTGGCGTGCTTTCCTATTTAATACATTCACCAACCATGCTTCTGACAAGACTTCCCAGATGTGAATTGCAGATTTACGAGAAGTCACCAGCCTACACTTTCTAGGACTTTCCAGCTTCCTTCCATCTGTTTTGAAAACTGCAAAGCTATCTGATGGTTTCCCGTTTCTGATCTCGTATCCCTCTGCTCTCTGCCACACAATCTCCATGCTATTTAATGATCCATACCCAAGTTATGCTATAGTTTTAGGATATTAGTCTAGGTAAAATATTTAGGTTTATTTAGAGCTAACGCTGCCCTAAGACTGTTTCAGCAAAACTGCCTCCAACACCCCTACCAAAGTTTATCCCATCCTGATTGAAGATGATTTCTCTTGACAGAGAGCAAACAAACCAATGGGGAGTTCTCTTTCTTCTTTGTGATACAAGACTGCCAATCCCTTTCCAGTTCTTTCTGATCAGATTTTGTTTTTCAATTTCTCTGTTTTACATTAGCATTACTAGCAACCCTGAGTTAAGTTCGTGTGAAGACAGGGATTGCACACTGATGTGGTCATTTACACTTGTAAATGAGGAAACAGAGGCATAGCATGTAGCTACGGGGCAGAGCTGGGATCCACACTCAGATCCGACTCATACTAGCACCTTCTCTTATGAGCCTTCTGTGCTGATCATAAACTTTTGGATATTCTAAGCTTTCCCTACTGTCATCACCAAGTTCCACACTCCTGTTAGATTTTCTAGGTATGTCAAGCTTGAGGATAATTCACAGCTGGTGCACATTTTCAAAGAAGCACAGGGACACACGAATGACCTCTGGGAGTCTTTCACAAGTAGAAGTCACGATAATGTTTGGATGAATTTTTTTCAAGGTGGGGGGCTCCTTATTGTGATGGAATGAAGAACTTATGATGATCAAGCATCAGCGAGAGAAATTCCACCCCACCCATCCCCCCCTCCCCGACAGCCCTAGCTGAGGCAGAACAATCCTGCAGCTGCCCACTTACACCCAGTCAGAGCGTGAGCGGTGTGCCAATTTGATTAGAAAATGGCTTACACGTAGAGCCAGCCCTGTCTATTAGAGGGGGAGCTGGGCTAATGAATCTTGGAAATGGGAAAGTCTGTCCATCCTTCTTCAAATCTGTAAGCCAATTATTATATTGGATCTTGACTTCCAATATTTCTGCAGGCTTCTAGGCAATGAAACTGTGCCAAGCAACAGGCAGATGAAAAACCATGTTTCTCAGGGCTGCGGACACCGTTTCTGTGCTGGAGATTAAATCGTGCTTGCTTGCCTGCTCTCTTTCTTCCTTCTTCCTCCCTCATTCTCCTCCTTTCCTCCCCCCCCTTTTTTTGCTTCTTTAACACCAAAAACTGCAGTCTATATATTACAGAGGTGAAGGGAAAGAAATCTGTAAGTTTTTCCTGGTAAAATCAAATAATTTGACCATTCTTCTTCCATCTAGAAACCTTTCCTTGCCATGTCTTTTGAGAGTTGAATTCTAAAAGGTGGGACTCAAATCTACATATGCTTGTTCCCTGGCTACCTTTATCCAAGTACACTGGTCTTGGTCAGAGGAGAATAACACTAAGGATTAGAGGAAGTGTAGTGAAGAGGGATAGAGCAAAAACTCTAGAGCCAGACTGCTTGCGTTTGAGCCCTGGCTTGGCCACTTCCTAGTGCCTGGCCTTGGGCAAGTTACTTAAGCTATCTGCCTTCTATTACCCCATCTGGGGGGAAAAAAAGGTGGGGGGATCTTAGCAGTATCTAACTTAGAAGGTTTGTATTAGGCATATATGAGTTTATATCTAAAAAGCACTTTGAGCAGTTTCTGGCATAGAGATAGTATTATACAATGCTTGTTAAATAAAATAGATGCAATTAACTTATCCAGAGAGACAATTCATCCTCTCTATTCATTCCCTTGTTTGTTAGTTGAACAATTACTTGAGTGTCTATTGTGTGCCGAAGAGTTAAGTAAGACACTTCTGCCTTCAGGAAACTCTCACTCTTCTAAAGAAGGTTGACTGTTTCTAAGCACTTGAAGGTATAAAAAGTGTTAAGGAGAAAGGAGCTGGAGAAGTGGTGCCCTCGACAACCAACCATTAATTTCTCAGCAAGTGTCCTGCTGTCCAGACAGAACAGGAATATGTGAGTCGTGGCTGCAGGACAGCCAGACCTCTGGCCCTGTTCCCTCCAAGGGTTTGGGGGAGGGGGATTTGGCTCAGACTCCAGGGGTAATGATGCCTGCTTCCGAGAAGACCAGCAGCTGACCCTTTGCAGCCTGCCTGCAAGGCCCAGCCGGACTCTGTATCACACGCTGCTCATGCAAATCCTTCCCTTGCAACTAGAAGACACAACAAGCAGACTGCAATGTCCAGAACAGCAGGTGTCACATGTAAACTTACTCTGAATCTGATTTAAAGGTGGCATAGTGCCCTCCGGCAACAGGGAGGTGGGGTCTGAGAGTTGGGGGAGCAGGGAGAGAGCTCGGAGGTGCCCGGGGCCAGGACCTGAGAAGTATGGCAATTGTACTTCTGTTTGATAGATCAGCCTGTCCTCGCCCCACGGGTCCAGGCCATTCCTTCCTCTCTGTACTTGTATGCAGACATGCCGCCGCTGCAGGGAGAGAGGAAAGGCTCTGGGAGTGCTGCTGTGAGGTATGCATGTGTGCACACGCGTGTGTGTGTGTGTGTGTGTGTGTGTGTAATAAAGAGAGACAGAGAGGAGATGAGGTATGTTGGGGGTATAGGGAGGATGAAAGAACAGGAAAGGATATTCAAACTATTCAGAGATCTATGTACTGCCCTACGCTGTCCTCCATTCATTGTAATTCTGCAATTTTGAAAAGTAAATCAAACTGCTTGGCAAAACCATTTTGTCATGGCACACGAATTAAATTATTAATTGGAACACATTGAACATGGCCTGGGAGCAATTAATAGTCCTGGAAGTCATGAAGGGGGCAGGAGAAACACCTGCCTTACAATTACTGTCTTGTTGCTTCCCTGTTAAGGAGGTCTTGCTATTTCTTAGAGTGATCCTAAGAAGCTGGGCGTTAGGGAGACCCCCACATGGGAGGAGCGCATCTTGCTGACACTTCCACCCTGAGTCCTGCCAAACAGCAAGCACCCGAGTTTGCACACAGCCCACTTCTCTGCTCTGCTACAGCGTGGTTAAGGATCTGCTCCAAGACCCAGTGTGCCCAGCCCACCGGTGCCTGTGCCAGCTCACCCTAGACCTGGCTTTCCCTCCCAAGCAAGGCTGAGGCACCGCACAGGAGTCTGGGGATCCCTGTAGGTCCCTGTGGTGCAGGACAGATACGAGCTCTTTTCAAACAACTCCTGGTTGCAGGGGTTTGTGAATCCCTGCCTGCCCAGGGCTGCTTTTGGATGTGGCCGCTCCAGTTTGAATCCCTACAGCGCCATCTGCTGGCCAAGTCCTCTTAGTGCGGAGGAGCTCTTGACCGCCTGGGACAACAGAGAGGCAGAGACCCTAGCCCTGACACCAAGCACTCCCCACGACTCCAAGGAGAAGGCGCCACCTTCTACTGGATCTTCCCAATGCATGCTGCCTCTCCTCGGCCTCGAGCCCAGGAAGCATGTGACTGCAAACCTAACACCCTGGGATCTGGTCCCGTTCCCGCTGCTCTCTCACCATGTGGCCTCTGATTGTCCCATCCCCTCTCAGGGCCCCAGTTTCCTCCCATATAAAGTGAGGAGGTGGACAGGGCGATTTCCAAGGCCCCGTCCAGCTTTGGCTTTCTGTGAGGTGTGACTTTGAGGCCAGGCTAAAGACCAGCACCACCCAGAGAGAATTGCAGCTTATAGCTCTTCACTCAATCTTGAATATATGGTCTAAAAGGCTTAACAAGCGAGGCCCGGACGCTGTCCAACATCTACAGGAGTTTCTCCGTGAGGGCCTATAATTATTGCGTATTATTAAAAAAAAAAGTGCATGAGAGAAAAGCTATGGATTATAAATTCATGGTAGATTATGTTTTAATGTTCCCCAAACAGAATAATAATTGCTAAACTGCTTTGGGTATCAAGCTTCATTGCACTGAACTGCTCTCCAAGAATTATTATTTTTAAAAATCACTTATGGTAGCAGGATGGCCCAATGTCACGGAACTAGGCTGTCCATGGCAGCCTCGGTCGGAGCCGCCATGCACCCATGTGCTAATGTCGGGGCAGTATACAAGTGCCAATGCTGTAAATTAAGGTGCAATTTGTAAATGCTTCATTAATATTTATTAAATGATTATTAGATGCTCTTACAATCTTTAATAAGATATTATAAAGCATGTCATTAAAATGCATTAGGAGCACATTCTTAGCAAGTCACGCCATAGCCTGCTGTTAGGGAATGCCTGGTTTTATGATCCTCTTCCTAAAGCTTTCCCCAAGATGTGATTATCATAAAGACAGAGAAACTTAAGTCGTTGCCTGTTCTAACAGCCCCAGGATGGTGGCAGATATCACCCCCACGGCCTTCAGAAGCAGTAAGTCTTACACGCTAACTCCCTTTCCTCTCTGGGTGATTAAAAATGGCGGCCTACTATATTGTGTTGAGAAGGATTCTGAGGCACTACTTGAGCTAAATGGAAAAGAATACAGTAATTGGTAAGTGATGCCTGCTGTGTACACTGTATCACTGGAGAGCGGGTAACACCCATCTCTGATCTAGGAGAAGGAAGATAACCCAGTCAGAGGTGTCCCTGTGTGTGCTGGGGACATATCCATGCTGAGTGTCATTATCTAGGTCCCATTTTGGTTGCCTCATACCCACATGTACATGAAGGAAAGCATGAAACAGGAAAGTATCTTCTAAAGAATATGTATGGAAAGATGGACAAAAAATAGATCTCTATTCCGTTAGCACCAAGAAGTCTCCCCTCTGTGGCCCAGTAATCATTAATTTCCTGAAGATCAGTAGGCCTTTCCTTCTGCAGCTTCCCAGTGCATGTTCTCTTTTCTTCGAACCGTCAACATCTCTCCCCACCTCAGTGCCTTTGCACAGCCTGGCCTCTTTGCTTAGATTTCTCTTACCCCTACTTGTTAAATGGGATTCCTCCTTCTTTTTCATGCCTCAGATGAAATATTCTGCAAGAGCACTGCACTGCCCATCTTGGGTCCTGGCTGCATTTATTTATTGCCAAGAGTAAATACTCAAAATCCAGAGGGTAGGGTCCAAGCCCCACTTCTGCAGCTTTCTCGCCACATGAACTTTGGAGCCAGTGATGTAACTTCTCTGCCCTTCTGCTTCCTTGGGTGTAAAAGAAAAGTGATAAGAACAGCACCCATCTCATGAAGTAAGTGAACTCATACACAAAGAACATTGAGAAAGTGGTTGGCATATAGTGAGGACCGGGTAAGTATTCATTTTCTCGTTTTGCCCCCTTGACTCTATTTGCTTTCTACTTCTTTTTTTTTTTTTTTTAAGATGTTGTTTATTTATTTGACAGAGAGAGAGACAGGCAGAGAGAGAGGGAACACAAGCAGGGGGAGTGGGAGAGGAAGAAGCAGGCTCCCAGTGGAGGAACCCGATGTGGGGCTCGATCCCATAACACCAAGATCACACCCTGAGCTGAAGGCAGATGCTTAAGGACTGAGCCACCCAGGCACCCCTGCTTTCTACTTTCTCCTGTTAATTGTCAGCTGTACTGGACTATTGCCCCATCTGGAACCTACCATAGCACCTGGTTCATCACTGATGCCCAATAAACATTAGTTGAATTTTATAACAGGGGCTTCAGTAGGGTTCTAATGAGTAAAGCATAATTTCTGCCCTGATGGGGCACCTGGGCTACGAAGAAAGAAAATGAAGGGCAACATTTCAGTTAAACCTCAAAAGCTCAGAGCAAGAGGGATGGTGTGGTGAAGTAAGGAGATCTTTGGGGTTCCACAAACCTGAATTTGAAAACTGTCTCTGCTCCTTCTCAGAATACAAACTCGGGCAAGTTATTTCACCTCTCTGGCTTCTGTTTGCTCATCTTTAGAATGGGGGTAATATGGGGCACCTGGGTGGCTCAGCCATTAAGCGTCTGCCTTCGGCTTAGGTCATGATCCCAGGGTCCTGGGATCGAGCCCCGCATCGGGCTCCCTGCTAAGTGGGAAGCCTGCTTCTCCCTCTCCCACCCCCCCTACTTGTGTTCCCTTTCTGGCTGTGTCTCTCTCTGTCAAATAAATAAAATCTTAAAAAAAAAATGGGGTAATAATATTCACCTTCATGAATCAGGAAATATATAGATATATATAGAGAGAGTAAATATAATATATATATATACACACTGTACATAAATTTGCTATCTAGATATAATATTCAAATATATCTGTTACAGACAATCAAAGATGGTATTATTACATTATTTTACTTAGTGTTATTTTTATTCTTACAGGAGGCTTGGAAAATACCGTGGTGAACATGTAATGTAGCCTGTACAGATAAGCAAAAAAAAAAAAAAGGGGGGGGGTTTAAAGTGAAAGAATCAGGCTCAGATGTGGGCACAAGATCCCAGAAGAGCTTTAGACCCCTCAGGAAGCATCTCTGGTTTTCTAAGAAACACTGTGAGCTACCACCAGCCTATTCAAGCCCTTCAGGGAGGGCTCCCATTGGTGCCCGCAAGGGTCCTGCCAGCATCGATGTGGTGGGGGGGGGGCAAGGGAAGGGATCCTCTTGAGTCCCCTGGGCATCCCCTCGCACAGAGACTGTGGCAGAACAGCGGGGCGGGGGCGGGGGGGCGCCCGGGTAGCGCAGTCGTTAAGCGTCTGCCTTCGGCTCAGGGCCTGATCCCGGCGTTCCGGGATCGAGTCCCACATCGGGCTCCTCCACTGGGAGCCTGCTTCCTCCTCTCCCACTCCCCCTGCTTGTGTTCCCTCTCTCGCTGGCTGTCTCTCTGTCACATAAATAA
>NC_048227.1:33029938-33054753 GCF_002007445.2 Ailuropoda melanoleuca
TAAAAAAAAAAAAAAAAAAAAAAAAAGAACATCAGGGCAGGGAGCCTCCTTCCGGGCTTCCAGCCACAGTTCTTCCCTCTTGTTCCTTACAACCACACAAACACGTGTATGGCCAGACCCCAGGGAGCTCTCTTCCAAACCCCAATACTGTTCTGCCCATGAAGTAAGTGGGCGCCATGTTTCTGAAGTACCCCACACCCTCCTTGGCACAGGCTTTAGAGTTTGAAAGAACGGAATTTGAATCTCACCTTCACCACTTTCTAGCCACCAGACTACTTAAATTGTGACACTTAACTTCATTCAAACCTTTTTTTCCCCAATGTTTTTAAAGATAAGTGTGCTTGTATTATAAGGTAGCCCATGTACAATTTAAAATGGCGATTTTACACTGTATTTGTCTTATATTACAATTATACATATACTTAGCACATGCTTACAATCTTCAAAACGTTTAAAAAAGTAGCTATTACCATATTTTTCATTTTTATCGAGCTATTACCATATTTTTCATATTTTAAAAATATTACCATATTTTTCATTTTATATTTTACCATATTTTTCATTTTTCATTTTGCACCATTTCATCAAAATAATCATCCATTCCCATGATGAACCATGGTATGACCCATAAGGCTCTATCATAGGAGAAAACCCTGTCATACTGATTTGGTCATTTGTCATCACCCAATATGACAAACTAGTATTTTCTTCTGTTTTGCTCAGTGATTCTAGGTGCTCAAGCCAATCTGCTAAAGGAGCCGGAGTACAGGGAAAAAGAAGGGCAAGATGGGAGAAACACTTAAGCTTATTCATACTCATTCCCTGTTTCATTTCCTTCACCCAGCTCATTCCTTCCCACCTCTTCCTCCCCATGTGGGTGACACTTTGAAGCTGGAGAGCCTTTGGGAGAGTCCCCTACTGGTGCTGGCAGATGAAGAGGACTCCAGTGGTCTGCACAGGGCTGTGTGGCCTTAGCCAAGGACATTTTAGAGTGAAATTCAAAGCACAAGTGAAACCAAAGGGCCCCAGGTGGTAACCAAGAGACATGGGAGCCAAAGCAGTACTTGCTGGGAAAGAATGATTCAGTTGCCAGCCAACTGGGCTGAGATAAGGTTCTGTTACCTAGTTATGCATCTGTTTATTCATTTATTCTACAAATAGTATGAAGTGCTAACTAAAACCAGGTTCTGAGGTAGGTACTGGGGAACAGTACTGATGGAGGCAGGAAGGTAGAGATTTCATAGAGCTATGGCTCTGAGAAAGAAGGATGTTTTCCTCCTCCTCTGCCTCTTCCTTTTGTAATGCGATCACACAAGCAATATCCCATTTCATTCCCTTTTCTACTTGTTCACTCTTTATGTTGACATCTCTGGCTTTCAGTTTGCTTTGATAAAACACAGATAAATCCTCCTACATTCCCCTTTCTTTCTTTTTTCCTTTTTCTTTTTAAACATGTTTTTTGGTCTTGAAATAAGTTTAGATTCTCAGAAGAGTTCTAAAGATAGTACAGTGAGTTTCTATGTACACTTCCCTGGCCTAAGAAATCACAAAGTGTGATCATGCCCTGGCAGGAATGGGGATGCCAGAGGAAGATACGGAAGGTGCATGCAAGCTAGTCTAGAAGGCATCATAGCAGTCTTCCTGAGGGAAGCAGCATTTCATCAGAGACAGGAAAAAAGAGAAGGTGTCAGCCAGAAGAAAGAGCAGACTGCTCCAGGTGGAGAGAACAAAATAGGTGAAGGCTGGGAGGTGAGAGAGAGCAGGGCTTACCCGGAACAACTGAGAGAAGGGCAGCATTGCAGGACCACAGATTGCGAGGTGAGGTTGCAGCTGGGTAGACTCGGGTGGTGCAGGGTTAATGAGGAAGAAGATGTGGGAGTTTTCTTTTGTGAGCTGAACCCGGTGGGCAAAGCCCATAAACATGCAGTGTTTGGGACTGGGCATCCCTGCTTCCCATAAGATCCACTTCCTCTGTGGCCACAGTCAGGCCCTTCCCAGAAATGAGGCTGGGATCACAGTTCTGTATAGGAACTGAGTATCACAGCACATCTCACAGAAGCAAGAGGACCATGGGTCAGGGTCACAGACAAGGCTGCTTTTGAGAACCCAACAAAAGCTATGAAATCTCTGAGAAAAAAACAAAAATATCAAAAAAAAATAGCATGATTTTTCTCAATCTCTCTCCCTCTTTCCCTTTCTCTTCTCTCACACACACACACACACACATTTTCATGAAGCCCATGAAACTCAGTTCAAAGCTCCAAAGAATTCATTTTGTATAAAATCCAAGGGCCCTTTCTAGCCCAAGCATCAAAATTTCCCAAATCGACCTTTTTTCCTTAAGCAACAACAACAAAACTAAATGAGGTAAATGCACCAAATTATATTATTTCATAGTTTTCTTCAGCATAGAAAATGCAAAGGCATATAAGGGAAGAGGAAAGGGTTTAAAACCACAGCTTTATATAAAATATCACGAGGTGTATGAAGAAATCCCAGGAGCACTCCCCACTAAGAGAACGTGTGTCGTTTTCAAGCTCAACAGACATTATTACCTCTCAGTCTTCACACCTACCCATACTCACCGCCCCCCAACACACACACACACACACACACACACACACACACACACACACACAATTTATAAAATCCCAGCAAACCAAGGACATTCTTTCTAGTTCTGAATAAGAGTGGGTTTTAATATACAGACATTGTCCAGGTCTCCAGAACAGGATCAGTTAAGACAATAGACATGAACACACACACACACACGTGCACACACACACACACACACACACACACACACACTTATGCTCAAAAAAGTGTCCAGACAGATGAATCTAATGGGGATTGACCTAAAGCAATCCCTGGAGCTTATACTTCTCACTGAGGGTCAAGATCTCACCTGAGCTGTTAGAAATCCCCTTGCATTAGAAGCAGTCAAGGAAACATCTAGAATGAGGCTCAGGAGCCTCCTTGAGGCAGCTGCTGATCTGAAATGATCCACCAAAGTATGGCTCATGGAAATTCGGCAAGAGATCCAGGCAGATCACTAGGTGGGCTTCACTTCATGAACCCTAGATGTCCCAAAGTTAGAGATGGGTGGGTGCCATGCCGGCCGGCTGTTGGACATGAGTGACAGCCTCCTGATTGGTACTTTGTAAATGTTCATTGTCTGAATGCTAAAGGCCCCAAGAAGAGGAGGGGTGCACACCTAATTTACACATCACAAGCAATTTGCAGATATGGTATTTTGGCAGATTTGTTCCTTGTCTCACTCTCTTCTTACAAAGCCTCTGAGACTCCAATTCTCTTGAAATAGATAAATAAGAGAAGAAATAAGAAAATACATTATAAAGAAAGAGGATGATCTTCTCCCAGAGGGTTACAATTCATCAGTGTTTGTTTGGAAGTCGTCCTGTCCCAAGGCTGTGAAAAGGTGAAGAGAATGCTACTGAGCATCCAGAAAAGCAAAAAGCTTTCCTGGCCAAGGTCAAGTATATATCAGCCAGGAGACAAAGCAACACTCATTTCAACCCGAGGCCACAATGTACCTTGACCCCAGCCTCATGAAAACAACAATTTGCAGTCGTCTATAAAACACGTCCTTTACTTTCCCTGTTCCATTGGCTTCTTCTGAACTCAGACTCCTGAGTTAGCAGTATCTGGCTGTATTTTACAAGCATGTGTGTGCGTGTGAGTGTGTGCACTGCATTCTAAGATTTGGGGCCAAGATTTATCTCATTCTCTGATGGCATTTTATCGTTATCAGAGAGCAGTAAATTTCAGCTCCGTTAGCACTGCATTTAAATATGCGCCCGCCAAGATAGAAAGGTCCCGGATCTATAGCATGCTATAAATTTCCATTATTTGCCATCATTCTATACTTGGGCCTTGGCAGAGCCCAGCCGAGCCTGCACATTTTGTTTGGATAGCTCCTCTTCCCTACAGGGAAACTTCGCCAACACTTGAAGCAGATACAATTTGCTGGCCGCAACTCTGTTTGCACCTTAACAGCTGTTTTGCTTTTTTATTTAGAGAGAACAGGGTTGCCGCCATCTGTCTTTTGAAAAAATGAGTTCTGCTCACAGCAACATGGAACCATAAAAAAGAGAGAGAGAAAGAAAGAGAGGCTGAAGGATGAAGCCAAATGTCATGACAGAGAGTCGGGTCAACATGAACAGGAGACAAAAATAATGATGAAACATTTACCACTTGAAAAAAAAAAAAAGGAAAGAAAAGGAAAAAAGAAAACAAGTCAGGAATCTCCAGGTTGGTAGATGAGGCTCAAGTCTCTCTAACAAGTGCTGGCAGAACCCAAATAATGAAAGACCTTACTTACTAGGCATTCGGATCTTCTGTCACATAGGCTGCTCGTGGAGTCCTAAAACTGCCCGGTGAGGTAGATATTTTAATCAGCTCCAATTCAGCAGTGAGCAAAATACAGTCATAGGCATCAGTCAGACCTGGTTCAAGTCCAGCATCTCCTTCTAGTTCGGCCTCCTGTGTCATGCCTGTGTTTGCACCCACTGAGTGATAACTGTCTACCCAAGCGAAAGAGTATCTGGAAAGATTAGGTGAGGAGATGCCCGCAAGACCCCATGTGCAGCACTTGGCACACAGATATGCTTACTAAATTTCACCTATAACTGTTACCAGACCAGTTAGGTGACATAGGTTAAGTCCAAAGACTGGTGTTGTACTCGAGCCCAGACTTAAATCCAGTGGCAAAATTCAAGTCCAGTATTTAAAAATATATATCTTACCGTCATTCTCTAAAACTCAAGTGTACCAGCTAGTTTATAGGATTACCAGTACCACATGAACTCCCAATCCTCAGTGACTTAATACAGTGGAAGGACATTTCTCACATTTGCTACATGTCTGAGATCGATCTGGGGGTGAGGAAGCTTTTGTCCCACACAATCACTCAAGGACCCAGGCAGATGGAGACACCAGCATCCCAACATGGCACTTCAGGTTCACTGTGGCAGAAGACAATGCTTGGAGACCTTCCACCCTTTCCCCGTGCTCTGTCTCAGAAGTAGACACACAATCCACTGGCCAGAACTAGTTTCGCAATTGCACTTAACTGCATTGGGGGGCTGGGAGGTGTGGTCTTCCTTGTAACCAAGAAGAAAACCTTGTAACCAATGGGGATGAGCACTGGTGTTGTCTATCTCACACACACACACACACACAACAACAACAACAAAACAAAACAAACAAACAAACAAACAAAAAAACATGACAATGATGGACTAACTGGGTCTTTCCCCTTCACAGAAATTTTTGTTTCTCTGAAGCATGCTGCTTATTTATAAGCATTCGATGGTCACGATTCCTCACTATGGAATGATATATGCTTCCCTCCCTAAACAAGAAAATGGCATTAAATTTGAGTTACTGGGAATAGAATGGAATGGAATGGAGTACAAGATGGAGTAGTGAGATTCTAAACTCCCAATCATTGAAGAAAATTTCAAATATGATCACACTTCCTTGTTTACTTAAAAGAATCTTTTCAACGAGAGGAGATGAATCACAAATGGGTGTCTCGCTGGTTCTTAAGCTAGCCAGAAATTCAAAATACTATAACTAGTCTCTATCCAAAGCAGCCCTGAAAATTAAGAAATGTTTGATACTGGAAGGGAAGAAATCTTGCTCCTCTTCCTAGTCTAAAAGTTATTTACCAGAATCTCCTGCCCCACACGGAATCTCTATGGCAGTTGGCTCTGATCCTATAGGTCTCGAATAGGGCTCAGGTCTCTGTGTTTTCGCAAACTTTGTAAAGTGATTCTGACGCCCAACCAGGGCTGGGAAGCCAAGCTCCAGATGCACTCCATAGTCCAGAACAATCTCAGGAAGGTAAGAAGGAGTTCCTGGTTTCCAATCCCAGACCACATACTCACTCATAGCCTCTTCTACAATGATATAATGTCTTTGCAATACCACCTGATTCTGAAGATTATATTAGAAGATACATGTGAATATCTTTAACTATAACTCTGACAAGACGCAGCTCCTTACCATTACCATGACAAAGCCAGACCATTGACAGTGGACGAGGGGAGAGGAGAAAAAGAATATTCACTACGTACTCTATTCCAGACCCCAAGTTTATACTATACCATGAAGATACTAAAAAACAATAAAACAAAATGTGGTATACACATACATGACACACTATTCAGCTTCAAGAAAGGAATTCTGTAATATGGGACAACAGAGATGAACCCTGAGGACATGATGCTAAGTGAAATAAGCCAGTCACAAAAGGGCAAATACTGCGTGATTCCACTTTTCCAATTGTACGAGGTATCTTAAACAACCAAACTCATAGGATCGGAGAGTGGGATGGTGGTTGCCAGGGTCTGGGAGGGAGGAGGAAATAAGGCATTGTTAATCAATGAGAATAAACTTTCAGTTAAGCAAACTGAATAAGCCCTAGTGATCTGCTGTATAACATTGTACTGACAGTCAATAATAAGGCATCGTACATGTAATAATTTGTTAATAGTAACAAATTATGGTAAGTGTTTTACCACAATAAAATAAAAATTTTAGGAGTTCTACCCCCCAAAAAACTGGAGCTCAAAAAAAAAGATAATATAATTTCTGTTTTTGTTTTTTATATTTTATAATTACAATTCCTGCTTTCATGAAGCTTATAGGCTGGTAAACAATTTACTCTGTAGTCTATTATCCACTCTTCCTCACCTAGATACAATTTCCATCACCTTGAAAGCCCGGGGATATAAGCCAGAATATATTTCCCAAAGCTTTTGATGCATTTTTGCAGAGATCATTGTTCAACTTAGACTTCAGCCTACACATCGCTTTGAACAGATTTGGTTTGTTAGCCAAAGTTTCAGAACTTTGGACAGTTCTTTGTAATTTCTTCTCTTAACAAATTTGCCACTTCAGTTACATTATGCATTTGTTCTTACTCTGCTGAGTGAAAACTGTTACCTAATTGCCTCTGTGATTCCCTGAAACACTCCCCTTCCTTCTTTTAAAGAGAACCTCATTGTGGGGATAGAAAATAAAGGATTTGGTTAAGATCATCCTCTTTCCCCTCTGATTCCAAGAAATAGAACATCAATAGTGATGCTGCAATAATAGACGGCATCAGGGCTTCTCAAGCTTGGCTCTATTGACATTTTGAGCGAGACGAGTCTTTGTTCTTGGGAGCTGCCCTGTGCACTGAGGGATGTTTAGCAAAATCAACTGACTCTACCCACTGGCTGACAATAGCAACTTCTCCCATTTGTGAGAGTCAAAAATGTCTCCAGATATTGCCGCATGTTCTCCAGGTGGGACAGGATTACCTCCCATTGAGAGAGACTGGTTTTGGTTTATGGCACATATACTATAAGCAAAACACTGGGTTAAGTTCTTAACATACCTCACTTCATTTAATTCTCTCAACAGCACTGTGAGAGAGGAACTATTAGTATGTGGATTTTTAGGTAAGAGAACTGAACCAGTGAGTCTCAGAGCTGACGTTCCAAAGTCTATGCCTTTTCCTACACTCTGTGCAGTTCACACAAGTCAATTCTCCTACTTTCTGTTCATCCATGGAATGAATTGTATTGACATACAAATGAATCGTAAAGCATACTTGATATCTGAGTGAGAGTACTAACTCTCTAGGGAGTTATACATGCCCCATGTTCCATTCAGACCCCATCATGTCATGGGTCCCCAAGACATGCAGTAGCAATCCAGAAGGTATTGAGTGTGGATGGAGCTCTATATGGCACCAAAGCTAGGAGGTCAACTTCTCTCCTACCTTTTCAATATGGTGAGACAAGACTTCAGCCACTCCTCAGTTTTCAATAACTGATTCTCTTTGGGGGAATAAGTCTGGACCTATAAGATGTGTCTTACAGTGGATGTTGAAAACACCTTTCCAAGGAATTGTCCCTTTACCTTTCGCCACATGCTTGCAATGGAAACAGCTCTATTTCTATAAGGTACACTCAGCAGCCAGAGCTAACTGGACAATTGATTCAAGCTGGACAAAATGGAAGCTTCCATTGATAATTCATTATTTGATCAAGGAAAGATAAAATGATAAATCATTCTTCTGCATTCTCTTGCATGGTGGAATGTAATTTCTGTGATTTGGGAGATTTTGGAAGCCATTTGTTACTTTATGGACTGGGGATACTATTGGACAAAAAAGTAGAAGAAAGCAAACGCATTAGAGGACACAGAGGAAGAACGAGCAGGAGTGTCCTGGTGGCATCTGTACTTCCTTGAGGAACAGCCAAATCCCTAAGTTTAGTTCATGCCAGATTTCCTTTGGTGCTTGAGCTAGTTTGAGTTTGGTTTCTGTGACTCATAAATACAACAGCCCTTAAGCTGGAAGTGAAGAGAAGGTGAAGAGTAGGCACCAGCATACTTCCTTGGAATCACAGCACTAAGAGGAAAGGGTCCAAAGGAGGGGCTCCCCCAGGATGCACAGGCTGGAGCACATAGAAAGCATAATTCTCAGCATCTTGTAGATGGATGCATAGCACTGCTTCTCTTCCTTGAAAGGAAATGCTGATTTTTCTTCTTATTAGGTGTTTTGAGTTTCGGCCTTAAAAAACAGTGTACTCTAAGGGGGGGGGGGCAGGAGATCAGGTAAGACTCTTTCCCATAAATGTATAGGATTGGTTACTGCAACTTGTTAATCTACACAAGGATTAGTCAAATCATGAAAGAAAATCCAGAATTTCTATATAGTGTGCATAGCTTCCCAACAATTATAAAGCAAACCATTCTAGCTTTCCTTGTTTGAAGAGCCAGCTTAAAATGGATTGTCCACAGTGAAGAACAGTCTGTTGAATCTCGTTTTCTTCTGGAGCACAAGCCCCTATGCACGGCTTCAGGACTGATGGATCACACTGTCAGAAAGGAAGGAGGCAGACACACGGTGTTCTGAAGTCCTTATTCCACTTACTGTCTCTCCAGGTAGCTCTTGTTAATGGAGCTTGGGAAATGAGGGAGAAGTAACTTTGCATGTCATGAGGGACTAAAGCTTACTGGCCTTCTGATATCCCCACATGGCCCCAGATATCACCTGGTGGGTGGAGATGAGTTGTGTTTTGTGAAACAGAATAGAGTGAGAGAGACCTAAGTTTCAGTCCCAAGTCTGTCAGCCAATAACAATTATACAACTTCATCTACTAGGCACTCAGTCTCTCAGCCTCAGATCTTTTATCCTTAAAATTGGGGCAATTTATTTTGGTCATGTGGGGTTATGGACGAGTTAAGTAAGAAAGTGGAACAAAAGCTCCTGCTAGGGCTCTCAGCACTCAATGATGGTCAATAGCTGATAGTGATCATAGTATCATCTTAAGATTATTCTAGGTCTTCAACTGGCTGAATACTGGAGATGCATCTCAATGGTGACACCGTCTGTCTGTCTCAGAACCCATCTCTTTTCTTCTGAAGGTCTGAATGATCTGGTCTGACCTGGAATGTCTGGCCCAGACCAGACAGATCAGACCATCACTTCAAGATCTACTTAGAAAAAGATACCATCAGGGGCACCTGGGTGGCTCAGTCACTAAGCGTCTGCCTTCGGCTCAGGGCGTGATCCCGGCGTTCTGGGATCGAGCCCCACATCGGGCTCTTCTGCTGGGAGCCTGCTTCTTCCTCTCCCACTCCCCCTGCTTGTGTTCCCTCTCGCACTGGCTGTCTCTCTCTCTGTCGAATGAATAAATAAAATCTTTTAAAAAAAAGAAAAAAAAAGAAAGAAAAAGATACCATCAAAAGACATGTGAAAGACATATCTGGAGAATGGGATGGCAATGGGAGANTTCTCGCACTGGCTGTCTCTCTCTCTGTCGAATGAATAAATAAAATCTTTTTAAAAAAAGAAACAAAAAGAAAGAAAAAGATACCATCAAAAGACATGTGAAAGACATATCTGGAGAATGGGATGGCAATGGGAGAGGAGTGGGAAGAACACACAGCATAGCTTGAGCTAATACCATCTGACAGCATCTCACCCCTTCCCATTTCCTATGACTGACATCACTGACCCAGAAATGCCTTAGAAGAATTAATCTATTACAAGCAGACACAGCAGGAAAGAGCCTGCCTGGATTCAAATCCCAATCTGTCACTTAAAATCTATGAGACCTTGGCAAATTCTTTAATCTTTTTGGGTTTCAACTTCGTTTCAGAACTAGAAATAATAATAGCATCTCAGAAGCTCATAAAATTATTCAAAGAATTAAATATTATTAATATTTAAATATTAAATGTTAATATTATAGCAAGCCTTAGAACCAGGCCTGGCATAGAATGAGGGATATCTGGGGGACTGTTAATTAATAAAATAAAATAAATCCAAATTATTGCACAGGTTTCGACTTTTCAACTATACATTCACAGCTTGAAAGTCTCCCTTCTTCCAGTAAGTCTTCCACCCGGGGAAAAAAAGAAGTGTTTTAAATTAAAACCCCACAAATTGACTTGAAATAAAAAACAAACACACACAACAAAATATCATAGAAAAGAATAGTTAAAGGAAGTTGATTTCTCATCTTGCCCACTGCCTTGCTCTGACTCACTGTGATGGGAGGACTCTATTAACACTGTCTTTTGATCAAGAAAGGAGATTCCAAACAAACAGGTGTCTCCATCCTGGTATAGCCTGCATTTCCCTCATAGACAACAAGGCGTCCAGCCACAAGGCTGTAGGGATGTTAAGGGACCCTGTCAACTCTCTCTGATGGTCCTCTTCTGGAAAAGCATATAATAGTCAGCGAGTATTTTCCATGTGTATTCCTGGGTAAGGATCTAGAGACTGGCCAGGATGTAGGCTTGATGGTAATAAATCAAGTGCTTTCTTATGCATTCTCCAAATGCCCATGAAAAGCCATTTTCTCCTGGTCCTGGAGAATCTGCCATTTAGTCCAACATTGTCACTGGATTTGTGCTGAGGGACTTAACAATGGCGCATGCGTGTAAGGGGTCCTTGTAGTATCCACAGCTTATTAAGCCTCAACCCTCCTGGAATGATCACATGCTTTTCAGCAAAGAATAGAGTTGATGCCCTTAGGCAAACCGTTATAGAAGTTAACTAAATTTGAATTCTCCTAGGGCCTCTTGAATGTATTCTTTTTTTTTTTTTTTCTTAAGAGTTCTCTGCGCTTGTATCAAGTCTAATTGATTTTTAGCACAGGAAGCCTTACCTCCCAATATAGCACTGGGCCCTTATTCCTTGTAGCCAATGGCAAAAGATCCATTTATAAATTGTTAAACATGTTCACAGCTAAACGACACCAAAATAGCCCAGGAATATTTTAATATTCATAGTTTGCTTTGATTAAAATACAAACTTTTCACATTAGCTCTAGGATTATTTTTCATAATGCAGGCAGGTTACAGAGCTGAGTGCCACTTAATTTAGTGTTTAATCAGGAGAACTACTGTGGCATCAGGCTGATTAGGTTGGCTCAACTGCTGCCTGCTCAATTTTTCCCCATAATTGTGGGATATTTTTTATGGTGACAAGTGCCCAGACGGTAGAATTCCAATATGCTATACATCAGCTTCTCCATTATTGGATTAGCTAGATGTGGCATCGTTACTGCGGCACTACCATCCCTATCATTGATCGCATCGTCCTTTCCATTCCACAATTAATGCAAGTCTGCTGGATTGATCAATCTTCTCATGAGCTTGGGCCGCAGTCAATATATTCTTATGGCTGTGTGTTAGTGATCTGCAGGGTTTCTCGTGAGGCCTGTGGATTTGTCACTGTGGCAAGAGATTTTCTCATTTTAAGATGCCCCTGATCCCATCAGGCTGCCAGACACGTTGTTTTCAAATTACACAGGTGTAGAAGAGAGAAAAGGGAAGGAAGGAAGGAAGGAAGGAAGGAAGGAAGGAAGGAAGGAAGGAAGGAAGGAAGGGGAGGAAATTTTTCAACTATAGGAGTTTTCCTTCCTTCTTCCCTCACCTCCCTCCCTTCTTTCCTTCACACAGCTGGCTAGCTCTTGATTTATTACTATGTTAACTGAATTTTACTTTCTAAAATTTTAGGATGCCCATTCAAGACCCACAAAAGCCAACCAACTAAAAATATCATCCTCAAGGCAAAGGGGATAAAAAAAATATACAGTTTGCAAACAAATGGTCTCTGGCAATAGCTCCTCCCATGTTGTAGTGGATGGACTGTTTCCAAGAAAAACTTCCACATAAGACAAGGAAGCATGATAGCTGCAGGTGTGGCTAAGAATTGGATGACAGGTTTGCTATTAGCTGAATGTAGCTAATGCTAATTTGAGAGAGGGACACAGAAGCCCAGGGTTATAATTGGTTCCTTTGTTACCATTCCTGAGATTTGCTGCCATTTCCTATGCTTCTCAGGGCACCTATTGTATTAGGAGGCCCTAGCTAGCCATCCTGATATCGTATGGAGGTGTCCCCCCTCCCATACTTATAATTCCTAATTCTGAAGTGTCTCTTCGCAGGCTTCAGACATGAACAAGAGCTATTGTAAAACAGGCAGGCCACAGTGGCAGCAGCCCCTCCTCTCCCTCACAATTCCTAAGTGAGGGAGATGAAGGGAATGAGACAATCTTCTCAGGAGTTTACCCTGTATTGCCAAGAGGGTGAGAGCAGAAATTACGCAAAGTCACATTCAAGAAAAGAGCTTCCGAACAAGGAAGAAGAGAAACATGCTACTCTATTGAAAGAATGGCTAAATCCATCAGAAGATGGCTGGAGCATGGCAGTGTGATAGCTATGTGTGGTAGGCAGAATAATGGCACCCTCAAAGACATCCATGCTCTAACTCCCATAACCTACAAATATGGCACGTTACATGACAAATCAGATTTCGTAGATGTAACTGAGATTGTGGGCCTAAAAAATGGACAGATTATTCTGGATTTGGAGGAGCATGCAATCTAATCACATGAGCCCTTAAAGGCAGTGGACTTTCCCCAGATGGACTGGGAGAAGTGTGGCAGAAAAGAAAGCCAATGAGTTTCCAATTGTGAAAATGGCTCATAACCTTGATGGCTCTGAAATGGAAGGGACCACGTGCAAGGACCAAAGAGGCCTCTAGGACCTAAAGGGAATCCCCAGATGACATTCTGCAAGGAAATGGTGACCTTAGTCTTGCAGCTGCAAGGAACTACACTCTGCCAATCTTCTGAGTAAGCTTGGAAGTGGATTCTTCCCAGAGCTACTGATAAGAGTTCCTCCAGTCAACATCTTAACTTGGACCTTGTGAAACACCCAGCATAGAAGCCAGTTGAACCAACTGATCTTCTGACCTTAGAGAACCGTGAGATAAAAAGTTTGTTATTTTAAGCTGCTAACTTTGTGGTAGCTCGCTATAGCAGCAATAGAAAAATATGCTATGGAAACACAGGAAAGAAAAGATCCATATGGGGAGGCAGTTTGAAATGATGGACAGAGTCTCTGCACAGAATGGTTGGGTTCAAAATGTTGATCTACCACTTACTAACTACGTGTCCTTGGGCAAATGAATTAACCAGGTTAAGTATCCCCTGCTTTGTAGACTTCAACTACTAAAAACAGGGAGGGAGAGAGAGAGAGAAAGAGAGAGAGATTGCCTGTGCTTTCCAGCCAAAGATTATCAAACCACACCTGTACCTGAAAAGTTGGGTTTTTTACCTGTTGCAATGAAGGAAAATGTACACCATGAGGAACCAGGGGGTGTCTTAATAAGATGGTGTCATGGATGACTTCACATAGGATTTGGGCTTGTGTTCGGTGCTCTTGGGGGAGGGTTTAAGGAATCAGGACTTTCCTCTGGATTGGATACCATCAGCAAGCACAGCAATTTTACTATTGGGAATTTTAATAAATCTTATCTGGAAGGAAGAATATACTACCAACTAAAGCTATAGTTGGTAAAGAAGAAGCAGTCATTCATATTAGACAGAACTGGGAGATGACTGGTCATTTTTGTGGTTTAGACAAGGTTTATGTTTTTGACTGAGTTCAGAGTGGTCTTGTTTTGTCTTGACCCATCAAGATCATGGGGTAGCCTTGTCTGATGTTCACATTTTCTGAGGTTGTTTCCGTTTAAAAGAAAATTAAGGGCTGTCTGTGAGTGTCAGGCTGCCTCCTACCAATGCCCAGCCTTAGGTGATAGAAGAACAGCCCCTGGCAGGTCCTATTTCTCAAGACAGTAAATATAAAGCACTTATCACAGTGCCTAGAATGGAGTAAACACTCAATAAAACCAATAGTTTTTTACAATTACTATTGTGTTACAGAATAACTCATAGAAAACCAGGAGCCCTGTCAATTACCAAATGGCATCCCTTACATAATTCATCAAAAGCTCCATAAACTTGTATCTCTTTTTCCCTTCCTTCTCCCTCCATCCCTCTCTTATATAGGTCAACATGGTCCTTAGCAAGCAAGAAGACTGTCATTAGACAGGAAGGAGACTAGAGCATAAGGAAGGAATCATTAAATTCTCTCAAAAGATAAGGGAAAGGCTATTACCACTCACCTACTACTAACTTATTTTCTCCACATGACAGAGGAGAAGATATGCCTTTGCTCAAGGGTTCAACCTGTCCTGTTCCAACAGGTTCTGACAGCTGGCCAGTGTACTTGTAGAGACAGATGGACTGGCTTGTCTTAATTTGGTCCAACCAAGGTTTTGTGTCTTACAGTCACTTCCCCTTTCCTGTATGCCAGCTTATCATATATTTTCCTCATTATGATGTGATTTTTAGTGTAGTTTCCCTACATAGGGAAACTTCTTGGACAGCGGAATACAAGTACTGGAGCCTCCCAGGAAAATTCCTTCCAAATTCAAGTCATTAAATGGAGACTCATTGTATTAATAAATCTCAGAAATGTGTTTAGAATGTACTCATTACAAAGAAGATAGTCTCTCTCGGAGCACTGACACATCTGGTTGCCGACTCGATGAGGCTAGGTCATATCCAGACTAAGGTAACTACACCAGAGCAATGAATTCTACTAGTTCTGTGATCTGGTCAGAGCTTGTGGTGTTTTAGCCACATCATCTGATGTTTATGTGTTTAGTAGACATAAACATAGCCCTGGCTATCTGAATTGAGTCACTTTAATTTGCATGTTTGTGTATATATATATTTTTAAATTTTAAACTATACACACACAAGATTTAAAAAGATGTTCTACTGAATTTAAGACAAAAGTGGTTTCTACACTGGGGAAATGGTATATATTTTTAAAGGGAAGCAGACAAATATAGTGATAATCAGTTCTTCCAGCAACCATTTCACTGACTCCCTGAAAGCAATTCATCAAATAATGAATTCTCTGAAAAACCATTAGTGAGTCTTTGCAGTTTCCATGTAGAATCTGGTCAAGGGGTTGCCTCTTCCTTAGTCTCATCCCAAGCAGCTCTAGCCATAAAATTAGGATTTCTGATATGTAGGTTATATTTTTTCTAACACATACTAACTTAATTGTATTCTTTATATTTAATCATTAGATTACATTAGATTATCAAAAGGCCTTCCATTGATGCTACATGTATCAACCTTTGGGCTGATATCTAAACAAAAGGTTCAGGAAAATACCTAGTTTTACTTTAGAGGTCCTTTAACCCCTAATATTTTATGCAAAAAAAAAAATGAGTATATGTGTAAATATGTATCCTGAGGGGCAAGATTCAAAAGGGGTTCAGAAACTTTTCCCTAAATGGTTTGAGTAGCATCCTCCATTTGTCTTTAAACCCAATTTATGCAATGCTCCTGCAGGATTAATCTTTGCAATGCACAAGCTGATTGCATCACCTTTCTTTGAGAAACAAACCACAACAGAAAAAAAAAAAAAAAAGAGTCTCTAAGTTCTACTTTAGCTCATGGAATAAAATCAGAACTCCTTTTCTTTGCATTCAAGGCCCTTTGGATAGTGTCGTACTCTCCCTTCCCAGGGCCCTCCTGCATTCTGACTCTAAGTTTCTGTCTCACATTATTGTGACCTCAGGCCATGTCTTAACATACCGACTACACTAAGATGTTGAGAGAAAGTCCTGTCTGGCTAGACTCATCTGTACCCAGCCTAACAACCCCATGAGGAAAAGGTGATTTCTCCACAGAGTTTAATAGCCGAGCCCTACATGGGACTCTGAGTGGCCTGCCTGGATCGTGAGCCCATCTCTGAATGAATTGTTAGGCCCAGGGCTCTCAGTTACTCTGAACGTTCAGGCCACAGCCACGTGCTCATCCTGTGCACAAGTACAAAACAGAACTGCTCTTCTCAGGAAAGAAGAGCCTTCCTACTAGAAGAACATGTACTGGGCAGCTGAATAGAGATTTTTTAAAAAATAATAATACAGATGTTCACTAACTCTCCCAAACTGAGTTAGTCCTGAAAAGCTTCTGCCAAAAATGACTTGAGTCCAGGTCAGGGATGCAGGGGACAGGAAATGTACAAGATGATCTGGAAATGCCTTGTCATGTTGAAAAGCAAGGGAGCTCTCCGCTCAGACGAGAAGAAGCCAGCTGAAGATGCTCTCCGTGACCAGCAACAGGGCTTCAGAATGGAACTTAGGAAAAGCCACTGCTCACTTCCAGGAAAGTCATGCAAACTAACTTATTTATTTGAAAAATGGTAAAATATAAAGAAAGATGCATGTATCCTATATTTCTTACATGACCTCGTACCTTAAGGTAAGGAAAAAAAAGAGAGAGAGAGAGAAAGAGAGGAGATTTTTCTCTGTAGAAGTATTCCATCTAATAAACGAAGAAAAAGTGATGACAATGGCTGTTAGCGGCTACTAAAAATCCCAGAAAAGGGTTACCATCCATACATGTCATACCTGCTGGTGGAAGTTACACAATAACACTGATGATGTATTTGTGCTTAGAAAGAAAAAAAAAAAACTCATCAAACTTCTGAATCTCACCACCAATTTGCAGGAAGTATGGAGGATAGAGAGTGCAATGAGGAGAGCCAGACAGTGGGGTGACTCTTCAATAACAACGATCTAATGTCCTCAACAAATAGATTGCAAAATAATAAAAACAACAACAACAACAAATTGTAGAGGCAGTCAACAAGACTTCAAATACATCAATCGATTTTAACTTGGTGTGTATTAATATTACTCTAATTCCTGATCAGCAGGCAGAACTTAAATATTATATATATAATATGTATAATGTATAAGATTATATATACACATATATAATACATAAAATTATATATATAATATATATACGTATATGTATTCTATCAGTGTTCAAGTTTACCTGATTGACACAATAGAATATCTGATGATATCAAGGAATTAATGTTAATTTCTAAGGCCTAATAAAGTTAATGATAATTTTGTTTCCTTAAAAGTCCCCATCTTTTTCATAGGGATTAAATAACTGCATGACATTTCTCACATGGCTAGTAAGTCTGAAGCCACAATTTGAGTCAACTTCTATCTAATTTCAGAGCCCTTGCTCTTAACTACAAGAAAGGAGGGAGGGAGGGAAGGAAGGGGGGAAGGGAGGAAGGAAGGAAAGAAGAAAGAGAAAGAAAAAAAAGGAAGAAAAATTATCTTCTGCATGGGGAAAATATCCAGGGCACCCAAAGTCTAATTCTGGCTGTCTATGAGTCATTTAAATTTTAATTCACATTTTCTAATTTTCAAGAACAGACACTGTATATTCCTAACTTTTAAGAACCAATATAAAACACTTTTAAAAAGTCCTCACCTTTTTAATATACATAGAGATTTTTTTTAATGTTATGATGTGTAAAATCTGGTTATATTAAGGAATTATTGCTAATTTTAATATGTAATAATGTTAATGATAATATGGTATTTTCCTTAAACAGCCTATCTTTTGAACACACATATTGAAATATTTAATAATAATGTAATGTTTGGGATATGCTTCAAAATATCCATGGGATAGACGGAGGGAGATAAAATACAACAGAAACAAGCCTGGCCATGATTTGACAGTTGTTGAAGCTGGGCGATAGATGTCTATACTATTAAACTTTTCTCCCCACTTTTGTTTATCTTTGAAATTTTTCATAATCAAAAGAATTTAAAACCACCATTAAAAAAAAAAAGACAGTGAGTTTATCTCTCTGAGGTTTCACCACATCACTTTGGTGCACTGATGACTATGGAGTGGAAAATATAACATCAGTATTTGTGGGGATCTTGAAGAAAACTCAGGAGTAATTCCAGAACTGAGTCCATAACTCATGCCCTTCCTACTTTCCAATAGAGCCTGATGTGTTAAGTCTTTTTTGCAAACAGTCTGTATCCATCCATCAACTGTCCTCCATTATTGGAATAGTCTGAGGGCAAATGACACAAAATGTGAAAGAGGATTGGCATTTCAAGACTAAAAAGAAATATCATTATTCTTTCATAAAAACATAACCTGAATAAAACCTCTTTTGGTTCTCCAACACACCCAGCTTGTTCCCATCTGGGCCTTTGCAACTCTCATGCCTTTCTGCAACTTTTTTCTCTCGTTCTTCCTGGGTCAATTGCTTGCAGTGAGCTCAGACATCATCCCCCTTCATGATGCCTCCCTTGACCAAAACTGCTCCCAACCCCAAATCATTCTGTTTTAATCACTTTTTTCCCCCTTTCCAATCTATTATCACCATCTCCAGCATCTCATTTATTTTGTTGGTTTCAGGATCACAATGGTGGCAGGTATTGCCAAGTATTGAGATATTGTTCAACAATCAATCTCCATACCTAGGACAGTTCCTGGAATTTAGTAGGTAATCAATGAACATTTGAAAATTAAATGCTTCATAGTTTAATCACTACTAAGTCATCCCATCTATTGGGTTAGCTGCAGCCATTTTATACTAAATATGATATTTTTTCCCTCTAAATCTATGCATCTCCTACCTTGAATGTTAACAACAAAACATCCTCTCTCTTCTTCAGTGATATTTTATTTTGCTAGGGCTTATCATTGATAAGTCTAATTGGAACTAATCAGAAACATTGCAATAGATGTAAGAGCTGTTTTTACATTTCTGTAACAGCCTGCACGAACATGCACAACCGTCAGACAATTAAAAGGATGTTCTGATAACTCTTCCCTGCTATTATTAGAAGATGAGTTATTTGTGCTAAGAGAGCAAGAAACCCTACCTCAGAGAAATAGGAAATTGAGTAGTTTGCAGTTGTGAGAACAACAAAGTTAACATTCAATTAAGTCCCATCACAAGATTTATACTAATCATTAACCAAAAGCTGTCTTCAGTTCAGTTTCGGGAAATTGAACAATACCCTGACGAAGAGAAAGGCCCTTTAAAAATTAAGCAATAATTATGGTATGTTTGCAAAATGCAGTCTATCTTTTGTATCTGGAGTTTCTTGGCTGTGTAATTTGCATACACATTAAACTCTGTGGGAAATTGGAAAGCAATTCAGAATTCAACAATTAAAAGATACAAATTAAAATTGTTAGCATTAACTTAAAGTTTATTGCTGGTGTGCTGCTCTTGGATATAAATGAACTCTGATCGAGCAGTCGTTTCCTCTCCTAGATGTTCAACGTACTTTTCAAATTCAGTCTCCAGTTCTACCTTTCAGTTATTGATTCTGTTGATGCCACTCGATAGTCATAAATGTGCTCTTTTAATAAATATGTATTGGCTACAGATAATTTTTTCTCATTAGAAAGAGAAGTTGGTCAAATCACTCTGGTGTTCAAAAGGACTTTCCATCTCTTCAAACACTTTCAAATTATTTGGGGGAAATGCTCAGATAATTCTGTGTTTAAGCTAATAGCGAGAAAAGACGCTGCTTTACATAGGTGTAATTCTGAGAGCAAAACACGGTCAACACAAAAAAAGATGCTTCTTGTCTTTTCACTTTTCATATGCATCTATATTTTATGTACTATAAACATACAAGCACATATATATGAAAAAACACATATGCATGTATGAATATGTATGAACATTGTCTCTCAGCTTCTGAATCTCAATGTGCAAAGCAAGGATGATAATAATCAACTCATAGGTATGTCGTGAAGATTGAACGAGAAAAAAGTTAAATCGCTCACATGTAGAAAGCGCTCAACAATTGCAACGAGCTATTTTTGTTAAGTGACGGCACGTGGGGTCTCTGGAACAAAATCCCAGCCCCGCCACTTAATAGCTCTGCGACCCTGGACAAGGAAACTCACCTGCTTATGCCTCAGTGGCCCCATGAGTAAAATGGGGATACGGTGCCTACATCATAGGGCTGTCAAGTGATTAAATTAGTTAAATATTTGCACAGCACTTAGAATTGTGCCTGAAGTAAATCCTACACACGTAATTGCTAAATAACAAATACATGGGATAGATAGGTAGATGGATAATTACATACCTATCTGTATACACGCACATCTATAAAGAGAGCTGTCTCAGTATAAAACTGGAAAAATTCCAGTGTTATGCCAATGTTGTTACAAACTAATAATACTGATTATCAGTGTGCTTTTCTTCATTTAAAAGCAGGAGGTCGGAGCAAGCATTCTTATATTGAGGATGCACAGGAAATCCAAGAGCTATAGTTCAGCAGAAGCTGCCATGGATTCCGCATGACCAATTTGGAGAGAATTAGGATACAATAAAATGCCCCGACATAACTAATTGAATATACTTGGCTCATTGATGGTCCTTCACATGCCCCAGGGCCATCAACACGGGGACCAATTATCAAGGTAAGTATAGAAGTTTCGATTTTTATGCTTAAATACAGCTCCAATGGGAGAAAGTGGCTGGGGGTAGAAAGTTTCAGACCCACAAGAATGAGGTTATCATTCCTTTATACGTGTTCTAATAATTTGGTGGTTCACACATCGGGGGATTGAGAGAAGCAGAGAGTTGTGTGTTGAGTTATAAAACTGAACAAATCTGTGGTGTGAGCATCAGTAGCTCTTATTTCAAACTTTCCTTTTCTAGTTCCACCAGCAAGACTATCAGCTTGGGAATTTTGGAACATTTAGAGCAGTCTATCCCACATAATAATAATAAAGTATAGACCCCTCCCAAAGTCGGCCATGTACAAGAACAGAACCACCACCTCCGACACACACACACACACACACACATATACACGGGGCTACTTTCAGATCACAGTCACTTTGTAATCAATACAGGTCTGAATGATGCAAATCATAGCCTCTAATTCATTGATCACGTTATATCCGATTCCTCTTGTGAAAACCTACACCATAGAAGAAATGCCCGTAAGAGTGAATTGAGACATTAACCTAAATCATAGTGTCATAGTGTTTGTTCTTAATTTTTAATTCTCCACTTAACCAAGTTAAGTTTTAGCCACAGTTATCTGATACCATATACATGAAATATCTACATATATCTACATATACATATATATACATACATGCATATATGTACATATTTATACTTTTTTTTAAAAAGATTTTATTTATTTATTCATTCGACAGAGATAGAGACAGCCAGTGAGAGAGGGAACACAAGCAGGGGGAGTGGGAGAAAANTATATATACATACATGCATATATGTACATATTTATACTTTTTTTTTTAAGATTTTATTTATTTGTTCATTCGACAGAGATAGAGACAGCCAGCGAGAGAGGGAACACAAGCAGGGGGAGTGGGAGAGGAAAAAGCAGGCTCATAGCAGAGGAGCCTGATGTGGGGCTCGATCCCATAATGCCAGGATCACGCCCTGAGCCGAAGGCAGACGCTTAACCGCTGTGCCACCCAGGCGCCCCACTTTTTTTTTTTTTAAAGAATGGCCGATTTACACAAAGGAACCAAGAATCAAACGTCCAATCAGGGACATATACTGATAAAGAGGTACCTATGTTGAGTTTAGAATTTTGTTTCGATAACACCTCACCCTGTGCCTACCATCCGAAGTGGATTTTTACCAGTCTCTGAAAGCAAATGGCTTACCTGTAATTTGGCCACTAACATACATAAATGTTTCAAGCATAACAAAATACATATTTCAGAAAGAGCTGTGGAAAATGATAGCTTTAGGACTTTCAGGATAAAACCGGGATCCTTTCTAGAGGAGAAGCATAAAAGAGATTAAGTGGACGGTACTTTCTTTGAATTACTGATGTAATCAAAACACTAGCAGATTCACAACATCAGTCTTCCTCGTGCTGGGGTCGACATTGAATTTTAGTTGGGTTTTGGCTTCTCTTTTTTTTCTATTGCAAAAGGAAGGAAGAAAAAGCAGTCATCTGCTGTTTACCCACAAGATACAGAATTTTCTCACAATTCATAACGTGCTATGGAGGTAACTGTAGTGGTTTTCATATAAAGCATTCGCTCCATCACCACCCAGCATTTAAGCTCAGTTCTGTGTTTGGGTCAGCACCTGGGCTTTTGAGATCATTAGAATATAGACACATCTCTAACCCAGCACTAAAGGCAGAGATGGCTCCATTAAACTGGAGGGCAGAGCTCTATCAGAGAAGGCTCTGCTCTCCATAGCGCAACCTTACAGTGCTAATGTGCTATTTTCCTCCCTCTCATTCTGCAGCCTGGGAAGGAGCTTCCCGATCCCGCCAATACCCCAAGCCCAATTCCCAGGCTCCCCTCATCACCGGCAGATATCATTTCAACAGATGTCAAGAACAGCGAAAGTGCACTTAGCCCTATTTGTTAAATTCCTGAGGGAGGTGGTGGATTGGCGAAATTCAGCCAGTAATTAAACCACATACTTCTTCTAAAGCTGCCTGTACCCCCACTTCCCTACATAATCTCTCCGCCTTACATCAAATCGTTTAGGCACTTATTGGCTACAATCAATACAATATGAGATACATTAATTCTGTCCCTGAGAGACTTTCGGGGAAGAGGAGGTATTGCTTCACAAGCATTTTGGAGTGTGCATGCAAGCATACCATCAAACACAGCAATATCGCCTTCGTACTCTCCCCTGGCAGATTTACGGTCTCCCTGCCGCCACCCCCCCGCCCACGGAACTGGGCTGCTGCCAAACACACGCAAATTGGGTTGGAGTGAGAAACATTAAACATATTACCTAATGCACCCAAATGCTACATAGTGCAAATCGCAGTGAAGAGTGGCCTGGCTGAGCAGAATTTTAACAATTAAACTCAAGTCTCTCCATATGTTCCCGCGCCCCTCGTGCCTTGCTATGGAGGATAAAATTATGAGGAGGAAAAGCCCTTTACCAGATATCCCAGTCACAGATTCTGTTTCTCCAGGGCAACATGACTGCTTCCCCCACTCCTCACTCCCACCCCCTGGTTGATTACATTTAGGAAAGGCTCTGGGATTTCCCAACAAACAAGAGGAAACGCATTCATTATGGGGGTGGGGGGTGAAGTCACGGTTTGCCCTCCTCACTGTTTTTTAATAACACAAATGTGTTGTTTTTAAGTTGGAGATCTGGATTCTCAGAAGGATGGTTTGAACGGTAAGCCGGACTCCCAGGAAGGTGTGTGCCACTGAGGTCTACAATTCCAGCACCACCAGCCGTCTTTCGGCCATCAATACCACTCAGCCTTAAATGATTTTATTCGACAAGTGAGACAAAGAAAGGAAAGCCGATGGTACAGTTCAGTCCATCAATGGACCCTACAGGAGAACCGAGGATGCAAACAGTGAACTAACAAAGGAAACTGGGGGTCGACCAAGAGAGCCAGACTGCCGCAAAATTAAAATCTATCAGAAACTCTGATGAAAAGCATTCCCAGTGGTCAGGCTCCTGGCTTCATGTTTAAAGCAAAGAAGTAACTGGGGGAGCAGGATTCTGTGATTTACGAAGAAAACCATGAGAATTTTCTCATTAGTGACACCCTGCTCAGGCAATGGGCAATGACTCTAATGAGAGACCAGAATTTTTTTTTTTTCTTCTTTTCTATTTGGAAGGGAAGGAAACAGGATTTCCGGTCAATGGCTGTCAATCTCGACAGGATACACAGTGAATTCTAGATACAAGGCAGTCAGGAAAGCTGGTCTCTGAAGCCCCTTGCGGCTCTAACAGCATATGGTTCACATTCTGTAGCTTTTATCCTTAACTGTCCTCGTACCTTGTCTTAACACCCATCCCGTTTTGCATTTAGCACCATAGGGAAATGCCATGGCTACTGAGGAGACATGAGCTGACTTCTGAAGGGATGAACAGCCTAGGTAAGAGACTGCCTCCCGATTAGTCTGGGTCCACTCAGCTCCCTACAGGGCGGGAAGAAGTGGCAGCCATACCTGTTTCCTCTGAGGAATGGCTGAAACTGGGAACGGTGAAGACATGTGCTGTTTTTTGGAGGTAAGTCACACTCTCTGCCAATGGTTATCGAGGGGCGGTGGGTGAAGTAACAGCATTTGAAACACTGGGAATTCTGTGAACAACATGGATTCTGGGATCCCCGCCCCACAGATTGAATCAAAAACTCTGTGGGTGGAAACTAACAAACTGAATTTGGAGCAAAATATTTAGGTGATTTTATGCACATTAATGTTTGAGAAAGGGGCAGATGATGACAATTACCTGGAGAGCTAATTTTACAATTTCAGATGTCCCTTTATTTGTGCCAATCATTGTGCCAAAACCGCCAGGAAACTTTAAGATCCCTAATGTGCAGATGATATCTTACTCATAGATGTATCCTTGGCATCCTGTCTATTGCCCGTACATGCAGATGTATGTACCTTAGTAAATGTTTCCTAAGCTGGTTGAAGAAATACAGATGGCAGAAACCCACCCTTAGTCTAATGAATTAGAATATCTGGGCATGGAGCCTTGGAATTTGCAATCAATGAGCACCTCAGTAATTCTCATTCACAATGAAGTGTGAGAACCACTTTTCTCATCTA
>NC_048227.1:33054853-33138212 GCF_002007445.2 Ailuropoda melanoleuca
TCTTGTTTTTTTTTTTTAAAGATGTGTTTATTTATTTGAGAGAGAGAGAGAGAGAGAGAGAAAGAGAGAGAATGCGCTCAAGTGAGAGTAAGTATGAGCAGGAGGTGCAGAGGGAGAGGAGTGAGAATCCCAAGCAGGCTCCATGCCCTCTGTGGAGCCCAGTGTGGGGCTGGATCTTATGACCCTCACATCATGACCTGAGCCAAAAGCAAGAGTCAGCACTGAACCAACTGTGCCACCCAGGCATCCCCGAAATCACTGCTCTTAACCAACGCGTTAAGGTCTTTCTGATCCAGTGCAGTCTTGGCACTTCTCAGATGGGGACCCTATTAATTGCTGGAGACAAAGGGCAGAGGATTCCAATACCCACGCTTTGCTCTGATGTCTTCTCTCAAAGCACACTTCCCGAACACCCACTAATCTGGGCATTGAGGGACTGGCGCTCTCCTCTAATGAGCTTATTATGTGATGCTGACACTGAGCCAAGAGTCATGAATGGCCTCCAGCAGCCAGAAGACCCACAGGTTTTGCTAAAAGGGCACCTGGATTAACACATTTTGAGGTAATGAAGGTATCACCCAATTTACAAGGTAATAGGCAGTGAGGAGGGAGAGGGGGCCAGCTGCTTTGGGAAAGGGAGCCTGGCTGTGTGCTAGATGGCAAGCAGGCTCCTGCGGGTTCTTGGAGTCCTGCGGGAAGTGCCACGCTCTGTAAATGCAAACTGATACTGGCAGGATGGGAGGAATCCATCACTCACACCCTCACATCCCTCCGAGGTTTTCCCTCAGACTTCCTCCTCTAAATCTTGATGACTGCTCTAAGAAAATGCCACTGGAGAACTTTAGCCAAAGGCAGGGAGGAACCTTGAGCTCTCAGTTAGAACAGGGGTGGCCAGATGTCCTTTGGGGTTCGGGCTGCATGAGATGGGACCATGAAAAAAAAAAAAAAAGAGTACAATGGCTGATTAACAGGGGAAAATAAGTAAAGAAAAAGAAATGTTTTCATCATTTCCGTTGCTGCTAATTTCACCAGGCTGCTTTTCAAAGATCCTTCTGGGAGTGACAGCTTGCCTGGGGGTCTTTGCTGAGTTAAAGACAGCGTGGAGGAAAGGCTGTCAGTCACTCTGGACTGAAAAGGAAGCCAAAGCAGAGGCAAGAAGACAAGGTCCCAGCCCTGGCGCCTGAGGCGCATGGCCCCTATGCAAGGGGGAAGCATAGAGCAAGGGACACATGCCAGCGGCAACCTCAGGGGTCCCAGGGTCATGCCCAAGCCCCTCCCAGCCCCTCCCAGCCCCTCCCAGCCCCAAACCGCACTGCTTCCTTAGGAGAACAGCCGTGCAGCCTCAACAGAAAGGCCAGGCTCTCTCCCAGAGTGTCTTCATCCTTCCGGCACCCAGGGTAGCAGGACAGGTGGTGGGAGGAACTGGAGCAGCGAGAAGGGGTGTCTTTTTTCAGACTGACAACCCAATTCCTCAGAAAGTGTACCTGCTTGCTTCTAATCCCTCTCTCCTTGAATTCTTGCTTTTACAGTTTGGTCACCTGCTGCCGCCCACACGTACCTGGGGGATTCACAGCTCCACAGGCAGCTGAACACGGACCATCTAAGAGGGCCTGTTTGGGCCAAGAGCTACCGTGTCAGATGTCTAGGACCTGGCACTCGAGAAGCGCCACAGAGTTCTTGAGCAAATATTGTCCTATTCATCAGCAGTGTGCTCTCAGCACGGGAAGGCAAGGCAAACGGGGGAGCAGGTGACATGAAAAGCCCTGTGCAGGAACACACATGTGGGTCAGGTCACTCAACTGTGCTGGGTTTCTATTTGCCTTCAACTACTCTCAAATCTGTCCCCTGCCACCACACCAGCTCAGACTTCACTGCTTCTTGTCATGACCCCTAACTGGCCTTCGCATGGACTCTTCACTCCCCCTTACCTGTTTCCTGTCCATGGAAGATGATAATACCCATCCCATTGCTGATAGATGATAGGCAGGCATGTTGGAAGGTAGTTAGATAGGCAGACAGACAGACAGACGATGAGAGGATGCATAGGTAAATAACAGATGGTGCATTTGATGGGTGGATAGATAAATAGATGATGGGTGGATGTCCATAGGTAGATAATGAATTTGATGGATGGATAGATGATGAGTGGGCATACAGATAGATGAATCAGTGATAGATTTGATGGACAGATGGACAGACAGATGATGGGTGGATGTAGAGAAACATACATACCTACCCATATACATGCATGCATAGCTACGTGCATAATAAGTTTGATGAACGGATGGATGGATAGAAAGATCAAGATACACGACAGATCTGATGGGGGTTAAAAGATAGATAATGAGTGGATGCATAGATACATGGTGGATTTCATGGACAGATGGACAGACAGGCAGACTGACTGACTGACTTATAGAGACTCCTCCCTGCACTTAGGATTCAGGTCACCCGGTTTTACTATGACCCATCCTACATGATTTGCTCCCTGACGGCACCAGCATCATCTCCAGCACACCTCTTGCTCTGTGCCCCCACGTTTCCCAGTCCACTGACCTTACCTTACACTAACCTTTCATTCTTCCTGATGCAAAGCCATTCATCCCTCCTTCTGAATTCCCCCTCCCCACCCCTCTCACCAGCCTAAAGAGCTCCTTGGTTAGTCCCCGCTCCTTCAATGGAAAGGGACACCTTTTCCCCTTCACCTTAGTCAAGGACGATTGTGAATGCCTTTTCACGGGACCATGTACCTTCCCTCCCAGCACTGCTGCAATTGTTTGTCTAATGTTTGTCTTTCTGATGAGACTCCCTGATCTCTGAGAGCCAGAAGTGGTTCTGATGCCACTCAGCCTTATATTCTCAGAGCCTTGAGCAACACCTGGTAATTTGTGATGCTCCTTAAATGCGTGCCGACCCTGGGCCTGACAACGTGTGAGGGGCTGGGGACAGAGAAGAGAAGGTGGATGGCTCACAGAGGTTTCACAGAGGACATCCTCTGTGCATGTGTGTTTTTCACAGAGCCATACCCTCCTTGCATGAACCTCCAGGCGGCTGTTGAGAATCCCATGATAGAGTAAAAATCACCCCTCAGAAGCCCAAGTCCTTATACCTAGAGGACACATGTATCTCAAACTTCCTATGATATCCTCTATTTTGAGTGCCTATTCCCCATGCATATTGAGTAAGAACTTGGAGCCCCACTGCTTGAGGCTGATCTCAGTTCTGCTGTCTCTCTTCACGTCCTTGTGCAAACACCCTAATCTCCCTACTTCCTCATCTGGGCAGCGAGGTCAGCAGCAGCTCAGTGCAGACTATACGAGTGGCTAATAAATACAGGACATAGAGAAAGCTTGTTATGCTAAAGAACCACTAGAAACCAAAACATTGCTATTATCATCCCCATTTGGTTACATGTTACTGTCACCGTACTCATTATTTCCAAAAATCACGATGAAAATTGGATTCATCTATAATTGGTCATTTTAGTCCTGAGTTCCCTGTTTTTTTTACACCTCAATAAGTGAAAAGCTGTGATTTCCCTTTTTCATTTTTTTTAAGAGACAGAGAGAAAGCAGGGATGGGGCAGAGGAAGAGAGAGCATTTTAAGCAGGCTCTAAGCCCAGAGCAGAGCCCGATGCGGGGCTCTATGTCACAACCCAGAAATTATGACTTGAGCCGAAATCAAGAGTTGGATGCTTAACTGACTGAGCCACCCAGGTGCCCCATGATTTCCTTTGAATTAGCAATTTATCCTCCCCAGAAGTCCCACAGGGGCAACTCTGTAATACAACTGCCCTTGGCCAAGACCCATGGAGACAGAGCCTGGATAAACCCACTTCATGGCCCAGGGAGGAGCCTTATAATACTTACACTCCCACACTCCAGGGAAGGAGGAAAGTCTAGAGATGATAAAGTGACTTATAATCATTTCAACTATCATTTATTAAGCACCTAATACATGCCACATGCTGCGTTACGTGCTTTGCTTCGGCTGTCTCCGGGAATCCTGAGAGGCGGGTACTAGCCTGGCTCACCTTCACAGGGGAGGAACCTACTTAGAGAGGTTACTAGGAGCGAGTTACCCGGGATCACACAGGGACAGGCTGGGGAGCAGGCATTTCAACCAGGCTCTTTCAGACAAAGACCCTCTTAACTTTAAGCTTTCCAAACAGCCCTGCTGAGAAGTTCTTAAATGCTTCTCAACAGGAATTCTGTCAACCAAAATGTTAAGCTTTTACTTTCCATTGACTCATTTGCTCCTTTTCAAGTGGATCATCTAAGATATATCCAATTATGGACCAGTGCTTCAGGTAACTTGTGTCACCACCACCGGCTTGACAGAAGTCCAGCTGAAAGCAAAGCACTATCATTTCTCATGATGTTTTAAAAATTCTGCAAATGGTTGTGGGATGTCTTTCCCACTATTATAAACTTGAGAACCACAGTTGGGGCCGGTAGAGGGGGGGAGAGGAAAGCCACTGTAGAGAGACCCGGAGACGTGCCAGCTCTATGGCAACATATTGCTGCATTCGATGCTACTTTGTGACATAAAATTATCCAGCAAATGACTTTTAAAAAAATGCAGGTGGGGTGTACAAGGCTGGGAACCATTCCTAGGCCAGAACCCAGGCTGGTGCAGCCAAGGCTGAGTCTCAGCCTTGTGAAGTGAAGAAGAGAGAACTCTGTCTATTTCAATTGCTCTGGACAAGTCACACAATAATTGTGTTTCCAATCCAACTTTTACAGAGCTGAAGTCCTGGCCCGGAGTCAGCATTCCTGTCTTCCCCTAGCCATGCGAGTTGCTGGAGGGGAGTCTGGACAAAATCTTCCCTAGCCCCACACCTTATCTTAAGGGGTTGACCAGAATTATGTTTATAGTACCTTTGAGGTCTGAACATCTGACATCAAGAGTGGAGACCATAGACAGAGGATATATTATTAACCAGGACTCTTTTAAGGGGTGAGGGGGTGGGGAATGAATTAATAAAATACCTAAAAGAAGCAGCAACCCAGGTTGTAGTGAGTTGAATTGTGCCCCCTGCCTGCCCCCTCAAAGTCAAACGCATGCCCAGGTCCTAACTCCTGGTCTTGTGAAGGTGAGTGTAGCTTTCTTAGAGGAAGAGTCTTTGCAGATGTAATTAAGTCAAGGATCTCTAGATGAGATCATCCAGTGTTTAAGAGGGGCCCTACATCAAGTGAGGGTGCCCTTATAAGAGAAAGTAGGGTGCATCTGACACAAATAGCAGAGAAGATTCGTAAAAACAGAAACAGAGACTGAAGTTACCCTGTCACAAGTCAAAGAACATTTGGAGCCACTAGAAGCTGGCAGAGACCAGGAAGCACCTTCCTCTAGAAACTTCAAAGGAGAATAGCCCTGCAGACACCTGGATTTCAGAACTTTGACCTTCAGAACCACGAAATAATAAATTTGTGGGGTTTTCAGTCACCAAGTTTGAGGCAGTTTGTTTAGCAGCCCTTGGAAACGAAGGTAGTGAGAGGGCTTGAAAATGGTATGGTGGGCCCCAGCACTGTACGCACTGCTCAGCTCTGCTGTCCTCCCTATACCTCGGTCTCTAGCAGGTTCTTCCCAGGAGGTAACACAACGGTAACCAGCAGCAGCTCAGGGTCCACCAGCTTCATAGCCCAGGCATTTTTGTCTTTTTGTCCTGGCTTGGGCCCTGGGCCCGTGTCGGAACCAATCTCTGCACCCAGGAGAGGGGTGTGCCAACTGAGGAGGTCAAAGTCTGGCTTCCGCACGCTCCCCTGGTACTAAGAGGTAAAGAGGGGATGTCAGGGAGACAAGATGCTGGTCTCTACAAGGCAAAGGGAACGTGATATGTGATTTGTAACTTGAAATATATATTTGATCTTTGCCCCTTCTTATGCACAGAATTCCTAAAGCCCTTGGAATTTCCTAAGTGATGGGAGAGATAAAGGCACCTCCTGCTTTGTTATGAGGTGTCTTTTGGACCGCACCTGAGGATGGGGGCTGATTGTCAGGGGAACCAACCAAGTGTTTAGAGGGTTGAACTTTTAGTCCCATCCACCTGATCTCCAGAAAGGGAGAAAGGCTGGCAGTTGAGTTCAGTCACGAATGGCCAATGACTTAACCAATCATGCCTGTCTAATGAAGCCTCCATAAAAGCCCCCAAAGGTGGGGTTTAGGGAGCTTCTGGGTTGGTGAACACTTGGAGAGGCGAGAAGGGTGGCATTCAGGGAAGGGCATGGGAGTTCTGTGCCCTCCCCACATCCCTTACCCTACACATCTCTTCCATCTGTCTGTTCCCAAGTTATAACCTTTCATAATAAACCAATAATCCAGTAAGTGAAATATTTCAGTGAAGTTCTGTGAGATGCTCTAGCAAATTAATGGCACCCAACAAGGGGTCTATGGGAACCTCCGATCTATAACTGGTCAGTCAGATAGCACAAGTGTCAACCCTCCTGGCAATTGACCTCTGAAGTTGGGAGAGGGCAGTGGTGTGGGACTGAGCCCTTAACCATGTGATGCTGTATCCGGGTGGACAAAGTCAGAATTGAGCTGAATCATAGGACACCCAGTGGGTGCTGGGAGCTGCTTGGTGTAAAGAATAAACCCACATATTGGAATTTCCTGGGATCATTTCAGGGGGCAGAGAGGACAGGAGGCAGGAAGGGAGGAAGAAGGGGGTCTCTCCTACAGACAAGAGTGGTAAGTTTGGATGGGGCTGAGAAAGGCCCCAAGGAAGAGATGTAAGAAGGAGGTCTCTGAGGAGTCTCTGAAGCCCTGGGTCCAAAGGCACACAGAATGAGCCAGAGAGAAAGAAGTCACTCCCTGGAGATCAGGCCTAGAAATGGGATTTCATTCCAACTTCTGCCGTCATCCCTGCTGTGATTAAGTTTAAGATACGATTCTTAGAAACTTGAAATGTGCCTTTTGGAAAATCCATTCAAATTTGACAGTTATCAGATGTATTGAAAACAGTAGTTTTTGAGAGATTAAAAACAGAGTTTAATATGCCCGCGCTCTTTCCCCTCCTCATAAACACAGCTTCACAGAATCTGCCCATCCCCTGAGCTTAGCGGGCAGAAGCACTTTTAAAATACAATCTGCAACCAAGTGAGTATTTCACAGATGAAAAGGCATGTGCTTCCCAATCCACGGTATTCTGAAAAGGTGGATATTAATTTCCGAAAAGACAAAGCCGAAAGAGAAAGAAAACGCCTATCTCTGTGCACTTAAGAACTATAATATTACTTAGACGGTGGAGTTTTATTCTGAAAAATGACTGTCAATTATGATTAATATTCTCCTTATAATTAATTCAAAATCTTATTAAAATCAAACTTTTATAACTTTACGTATCACCATGCTGCCTATATCAGGATGGAGAATATGCCTTGCCATTAATTTTACCTGTATCATTTCTCAGTTCTCAAAAAAGGCAATAAAAGATACCTCCTTGAAAATCAGCAATGCCGGGCCACCCTCATCTCCATAATGACACAATTTTCAATTCACGCCTCATTTTCATTAATGTTTCTGGCCATAAATTTTTAAGCATATGATAAAAAATTTCTGAAGCGGCATAAAACTAACATGAAGAGAGAGTTCATTAGCATGTGACCCTAATTAGAAATTCCATATTAACTTCCCATTTCTACTTGTGCATATCCAGTGTCTTCACATCTCATTCTAGACGTGGTTTCACATTGTTGGGAGGAAATACTCCTTTTGGTTGTTTAATTCTTCGGCTTTATTTTTAAAATGATCCATGTGTTTCCTCTGTTATTGAATAAGTCAACAGACAATTGTATCACACGACGCCTTTTGTGTCACAAATTATCCGGAAGAATTGTGAGAAGGTCCTTGCCCAATGCTTTATTAATGATACCAGATCATAAAAGGGGGGGAAATATGCTGACTCTGTCTCTTTTCTAATGTTGGGTGATAAAAATGCTAGTTCAGGATTCAGAAGGTTAAGTTCTAATGTGTATTTTGAATAGAGTGTGTTAGAATAATTGCCTCATAAAGCAAAGCATTGCCCGCCTGCTAATGGCTGCATAGTGCAGGGCTCAGCAAAGACGGGCAAGCTTACTGGAAAAAATGCTGTGCGTCAACTTTTGTAGCCCTTCCATATTAAGTTAACTTTCCCCTCCCCTTGCTTTTCAAAAAAGGTATAAAATCCCATCACCCATCTTTGTGGCATCCAGGAGCTGCTGCCTTTAACGCTGGTGAGAGCTAGTCTCCAAAGGTGGCCCTGTGATGAACCGCGCATCCTTCTGTCTTCACCCCTGCTTTGTGTCTGCCATACTGTGCTTGGGCCGGTCTTGTATAACCAGCAGCATGTGCTGGAAGGGATGCCATGTGACTTCTGAGGCGAGGCCATAAGAAGTCTTGCAGCTTCTACTTGAGTCACTTGAACACACACTCTGGAGAAAGCCAGGGACCATTTAAGGGATCAGACCAATGTGAGACTGCCATGCTATGAGGAAGCCCAAGCTTTCTATGTGGCAAGAGATGCCTGGCCATCCATGAGTTGTTCCAGCTGACCCAACCCAAATGCCAGACAAGTGAGAAAAGAAGTCACCTTGGACGTCCAGCCCATTCCAACCCTCTGATGACTCAAGCTCCAGCTACTCTCTGATTGCAACCACATGAGAGACCCTCAGCAAGAACTGCCCAGCTGAACCCAGTCAACCCACAGGACTATGACAGACGGCAATGGAATTAGTTTTCAAAGCTGTAAGCTTAGCAATATTTTGATACGATATGACAGATAACTAGAACCACATCATTCCATAAATAGCAGGAAGGGAAGGGAGGCAACAGATTTAAACCACCCATTTCTCTGTCTCCCACACGTGAGCACAGACAGGAGCCAAACTGCTCCTTTTATTCCTTGGTCTTAAATTCTTCTTCCTCATACCATGTTTACTCCTCAATTAGTGTCTGCACTTCTCTTTGTGAAGTATAGGAGAAGGTCCAGCATGTGGTCTCTTGACAAATGCAGGTGAAACTAGAAGAAAATCAAGCCTGCTCATTTTTCCTTTGAGACCAGGCTTGAAAAGAAAAAAAAAAAAATCAATGCCAGAGGTTTGGGGGCGGTGGATAATTAATGTAGAAAATGACAAATGGGGACTCCACAGCAAGACCTTCTAAAAACTCATCACCCATTCCCTTGAAGTCACACTATTCATAGCAAAGGCCCTCTCCTCTGACTGTCCCCAAACTCCACAGGTCCTGCCTCTCTGCAGGTCCTCCCATATATCCTCCCACCCCTGGCCTCACTTTCTCTATCTGTCCCCTGATTTGGCAAATTGGCCCAACAACCTGGCCTCTGTTGCTCTTACTCAGTTTTGTAAAACAAACCGAAGGTAACCAGCTTGATCTTAAAAGTATCCTCATCCTCATTAAAAAGGAGCTTGGGTAGGGGAAGAAGGCATAAATATTCTCTCTTATTGCTGTCACACGAGAAACAGAATGCACCGGCCTAGAGCACCAATATTATGCCAAGACACACACAAAGGAGCAAAAACTGCCCTTTGAAAAAGCATGCAATGAACAGAGTTAATGCCGCAAGATTCACGTTTTGCTTAAAGTGTGATCATTTTAGAGACCTCTAACCAGTGGGATATAGAACAGAAATCTCATAATCAATTAGTCCAGAATATAGAGGAATGTCTGTGTGCATGTGTGTCTGTGTGTGTGCGCGTGCCGGTGTGTGTGCACCAGGTTTAAAGGTGAAGGAGGGAAAGAATAATTTATCAGTGACTTACTATGGTATACTTGGGACTTTTCTCATATTAAATTTTATCCTCACAACAGCCTTGTAAGGTCGGAATAATTAGTCTTCCTGACTTCATAGATGAGGACAGGATTCAGAGAGAAGAGGTGACTTAACCCAAGGTTATAAAGCTGATAAACAATAGAAATGGGGTTTGCACCCCTCCATCTACCTCCGAATTTGGTTCCTAAACCAGGCCATGCTTCAAGGTCCTCTGGAGAGGCTGTTCCCAGGGGCTCAGTCCCACACCTCAACGCAGGCCTGGGAATCTGTACTTGTAAGCACACTCCTCAGATGAACCAGAAGGCTATGGGAGAACTACCCTGGAAAAGTCATTCATCTTTGGGCCTCAGTTTCCCCATCTGCAAAATGAGGTGGTTGTGGGAAGCTATTCCTAAGGATCTTGGCCGTTTAAACCATCTAGGTTATAATTAACATTGCATGGGGGTGGAGGGGGGTACGAAGAATGAAGACACTAACAATGTATTATATCTTAACTATCATTATTTTATTAAAACAAATAAATGTTTCAGCAAAATTATGTTTTAAATAGAGGTTCGTTCCTGCCTGACAATTTGTGGCCATGTAATTTTAAAAATGCCAATCATTAAATACAAAAGAGCGACTCATCTACGCCCGCCAGAAGTGTTAATGGATGGGGGCAAGTTATTGCAAATATAAATCAACTCCTCAGATCTTCAAATGCCATAAATAAGCAAGTCTCTGTGTCACAATTGGTGAGATGACCAGAATCACTTCGCTGATTTATTACATACCACCTTCATAATCAACACCCTGTTGATCTGCCACTTTCTTTTTACATAAATATGTGAATAACTTTCTGACATCACAATAAATCATAGCTCCTCGATCTAAAATCTAACTTCAAAAATGCCTGCAAAGGTGAGTGACACTTTAGGTGTCGTCTGTTACATTGTGTTAGAGCCTTGTTGACAGAGAAGTTTTATTTCTCCCTTGTCATCATTTGAGTGATATGTGGACTTGGCTCCATATCTTGTCTCAACTTTGAGTACAACCTATCAGATTTGTAACAACGTAAACACTTTTATAAATTACAGGTTACTCTTCTGTCATAAGAGGGATACAATTATGAGAAAAGAAAATCTTTACATAAACAGTCATCTTGAGCCGCCGATGTGCAAAGACAGATTCAATTAGTCCAGCCAGCCAATGTTCTTTTCTGTTGTGAGTATCAGTTGCAAACTGGTCTGAAATCTTGACGTTCAAAGCCAAACCTATAAAATTAACTGCTATCCTTTGCGTATATAAAAATGTGTGTGGGCATGTGTATGCGTGTTTGTGTATGCCATAGCCAGCAGAACAGTGTGGTCTCTATGGGAAAAGTTATTAAAGCATGCTCAGTACGGCTGCCTTAGATCTCCTGACTCAGAGTAATCTGATTTATTTATGTTCCATTTGTTTAAACTTAAGTAACTTTTCATGTAAAGAAGGAGCCCCATGGCTAACAAAAGTCCGAAAGCACTGGGCATACATAGTCAGCTTAGCAATGTAAAAGGAATCGTCACAGTTATTTTTCTTTCCAATTAAAAGAGCATGAACCTTAGCTTTTACCATTGTAAGGCCTTCAATTTTTTTTTTAATTAAAAAAAACCTTTTTTTAAGTATTCGTGCCTGGGTTTCTCCACCTACAAAATGGAAACAGTCTTGCCTGATACACATGGCCAGGCTGGGGGAGGATGAATGGTTCTCCCAATGCTACTCTTTCTGAGTTTAATTTCCAAACGGTCTAACTTCACGTATTTTGACAAAAGTGGGACTGTACATTTTTGCACATGTAAATTAAGGGAATTTTTTTTCAGACACCTGCAGGGCTCAGGAGAACTTTACCTTTACATTGCTCTTTTAGAAACAGAAATCCACAGAAGTGAAAACAGAGGCTCTGTTCTTTCCTATCAAGACAGCAGGGAAGGGTTTCTCCATCTGAGGTGCCATGTTGATCCTTGACAATGGCTCCGTGCTCTGCATAGCGCATCTGGAGAAATGTCAGCCTCACTGAATCCATGTGGTGGAAGTGACACTATGTGTAAGACATCTGACTACCCTCTCTCTCTCTTTCATCTCTCACCATGATAGAGACCATGCAGAGAGATGGCGGAGAGGGAGAGAGAGGGATCTGAGTAGTCCCAGCTATTCCAGCTCTGCTATCGACTGAATGTTTGAGTCCCCCAAAATTCACACATTAAAACACAACCCCCAGCGTGTTGGTAGTTGGAGATGGAGCCTTTGGGAGGTGATTACATCGTGAGGGTGGAGCCCTAGTGAATGGGATTAAAGCCCTTATTAAAAGAAGCCCCAGTAGGCTCCCTCACTCCCTCTCCCATGCAAGGACACGGTGAGAAGATGTCTATGAACCAGAAAGTAGGTGCTAAGCAGGCACAGAAGTTATTGGCACCTAGATTTTGGACTTCCCAGACTTTACAATAGTAATAAATATATTTCTGTTGTTTATAAGCCACCCACTCTATGGTCCTTTCGTTAGCAGTTAGCACCAAGATGAGCCCCTACTCTTTGAGTCTTCCACACAGAAATGTGAGTGAGGAAGTCTCCAAAACAACCGCAGACCCAACTTTCTGGAACCACAGGAAAAATCCAAAGAAATGCCCGCCTGCGCTCAGCTGCCAGATCCTTGAGCAAAATAAGTGAATGCTATTATTTTAAGCCACTGCATTCTGGCAGTTTGCTAGCCAGCTGCAATTAGCTAGAACACCCCAGAAGAATAATGAAAGATTGCCCCAATTTCTAGCCCACAGGCAGCTGAGCAGAACCCCTCAGAAAGTGAGTGACTTCATTCTGCTAATAAAAAGTCGAGATCAGTAAGAGACCCACTAACATCTGTTGTGATAGAGACCTTCTGTCCGGTGATTGAAGTCATCTACCCACATTTCATGGCTCTTCCTCTCCTCCCTTTCTTGAGCAATAGCAGCTGGCCAGGGGCACTCCCCAGGTCACCTCTTCTCATTCCTCCACTCAACCTACACCTTGCCTCTTTCTTCATCACGGGAGAGACTCTGACCTTCTACACAAGGCACACGGCACCAGGGTATGTACAGCGAGCCTTGAACAACACAGGTTTGAACTGCACAGTGCACTTACACGTGGATTTTTTTTTAAATAAATACAGTAAAACACTGTAAATGCATTTTCTCTTCCTAATGATTTTCTTGCTGTTTTCTTTTCTCTAGCTTACTTTATTGTAAGAATATAGTAGATAACACATACAACATACAAGATATGTATTAATCAATGGTTTATGTTATTGGTAAGGCTTGCGGTCCACAACAGGCTATTAGTAGTTAAGATTTTGGGGAGTCGAAGTTTACACTTGGTACCTGACTATGCAGGAGGTCAGGGCTCCTGATCCCTCTGTTGTCCAAGGGTCAATTATATTGTATTATCTTAATGCTACAGAAATAAGTCTTCTCACTCATACACAATTTCTAAGCCAGAAGAAAAAAACTGAAGCCACATACCTTCAATCCAATTCAAGCCATTAAACATTTATTGAACGTCTACTCTGTAGCGGCTCTGGAGATACTAGACTCCTGAGCCCTTATCCTTGTTCTCAGTATGCACACCGTTAGTGAGTAGCGGGTGGTGACGGTGTGTAGGGAGACAGGCATGTGACAAACCACTGTGGTTCGACGGGGTAACACAGTGGGTGCGTAGATGAAGCTGTAAGATGCAGAGAAGCCTGTGGTTACTGAAACCGAAACTGGAGCCAGCTTTAACGAAAGAAGAGTTCAGCAGGCAGAGGGGGTGAGAATGCATTCCCTCCAGTTATGGCCTGAACACAAGCAGAAGAATGCAGAAGGAATTAGAAAATCCCAGTGTTAGGGACTCAACTGTGTTCCCCCAAAATTCTGGTTGAAGCCCTAACCCCCAACCTGACTGTACTTGGAGATAGGGTATTTAAGGAGGCAATGAAGGATAAGTGAGATCATAAGTGTGGGGCCCTAATCCCCATAGGACCAACGTCCTTATAAGAAGAGGAAGAGACACCATGGATGTGTGTGTAAAGAGAAAAGGCCACGTGAGGACACAGCGAGAAGGCAGATGTCCACAAGCCCACAGGCCTCAGGAGAAAGCAAACCTGTTGACACTTTGATATTGCCTGTTCAACTTCCAGAACCAAGAGAAAATGAATTCCTGATACTTAAGCTGTCCAGCCTTGTTATGGAAGTTTTTAATGGAAGCTCTAGCAGATTAATATATACTGAAATAAGTAAAAGTCATCAGTAGAGACTGTTTCAATGAAAAGTTGAGCCAAGACTGAAAGCCAACTAATACATTATTTTTCTTCTGTTTCTTAATGGTTTTTATTGTGAAACTGAGGATGTCTCTTCATGAAGTGTCCTCATAGTGTGGTTTCTACTATGGATGTTAGACTTTGGGGGGTAAAAGATATCAGTTGCGTGTCACTATACAAACCCAAAAAATAATCAATAATGAAATTTCCGAGGAGAAAGGAACCTTGAATTTATCTGAGTCCTTACCCTCTAATTAACAAATCATATTCCACAGAATTGGGTCCCTTTTCTGCCCAGAATCCCTTCCTTTCAGAAATTACACCAAACTATCCCATTCCACAGCAATCCTGTTCAGTCTACGTGACTTAGGATGGCATCACTCTCTCCTTCCCTCCCTCATGTTTTCTCCCTGGTCGCTATGGTTGCTTCATGGATGGTTGGATGACTTTGGCAGCCAATCAAATACCTCCATGGAGCCTATGCCACAGTTATCAGAAAAAGATAGTTCCTCTTCTGGATTGTAAGGATATGTTCTGCTCTGTAGAGAAACCAACAACAAAAACAACAACAACAACAAAAAATGGAGGATCATATGCTAGAGAAGGGAGTCCCTGATAACACTGTAACATCATCTGTCCATATACATGTACACATACTTTCGCATATGTGTGTCGGTATTTGTGTTTGCTTAGGGTATATATGTTTGTTTACTACTTGTTAATGCTGGTCAGTCTAAGGATTATAGGAAATACTGCCCAGATTTCTCTCTGTCCTTCAGCAACTTTATTCCCTGTGATAGGTTTAAACATAAATGGTCCCCCTACCTTCCTCCCACCTAACCATGCCCATGTCAGGCATTGCTAACCAATCCCAGCACAATTTCCCACTAAGCCTCCCTACCCTTTTCCTCAACAGAGTACTTGAGGTAGCCACTACTCGTCAACTCAGTTTGGCCCTCCCGAAGAAACCCTTCTGCCATACCTGCATCATTCTATCTTTCCATGCTGGTTTCCTGCCCCCTCTTCCCCACAGTCAAGTATAAGGTGTCTTCAAAGTAAATGGCTGGCTTTGGTTAGAGTTTGTTTCCAACACCTGGCTTCACAGTGAGAAAGCACATTTATATTTTTTATTGGTTCATGATCCACTACTTTTCAAACCCCCAGGAAATTGAGGCTTAGAGAAGTAATATAGCTTGCCCAGGGTGACAAGGGCAGTGCAAAATTCAAATCCAGTTCTGTCTAGTACAAAGAAGGGTTTCCATTCCTCCAAAGGCAAGCAGCAGCTAGCCAGGAGGAAAGACAGTGAGGATCCAGGGCCATTCATGTATTAGAGGATCCCTCCCATCTCACATCTCCTTCTGTTTCCTTTAAATGTGTCCCTTCATCCTTCCTAGAACATATGTTCCCAGCCAGTTGAAGTAAGGCCAGTTGAAGACAGAAGCTCTGTTCCCCCATCTGTCCCTTCTCTTAGGGAACCAGGGAGAGTGATTAAGATTTAAAGTCTCAGGCTGCAAACTCATACCCAGGTGTCTCGGTAATCTTACCTTTGAAAGACAGTTGCATCTCATCCCACCAGTGGGAAAGGTGACCTCGCTTCAAAATAAAAACGAAAACCAGAAAAATAACAAACAGGAAAAGAGAGCCTCCAACTCAACATTTTGGCAGATTCCTAAAAGACAGCCAGAGAGCTGGTGCAGAGCCTGAACCTCTGTCCTCCACACAAGGAAGGGCAATCACAGCTAGCATTTATTGAAACTTTATCATGTGCCAGGAAATGAGCTAAGAGTTTAACAGACATGATCCCCTTTAAATCCCTGAATTATTCTTTACATGGGCACTGACATTATTGCCTCGAATGAGGAGCCTAAGGGGGGAAAAAAAAAAAAAGAAAAGTTAAATCACTTGCTCAAGTCAACACAAGTAGGAAGTGGTAGAGCTGGGATCCAAATACAACTCAAGGGGTTCTAAAACCCCAACTCAATGATCACTTTTAAGATTTCTGAAGACTAAGTTTCAAATGCAAGGAGCCTAGAGGGAGGAAGGTTTTCAGGAAGGCCCAGTGGGGTGGGGGAATTAAAGAGAGAAGTTAAGCTGCAGGAAGTCCATTAGGAAGCCAACTGGTACTGTGGGTAGAGTTTACCTCCATCACAAAACCCTGGCAGTAAGCCTAGAACGCAGGCTTCTCAGGATAGGTAAGCAATATAGGGCTGGTATAAGGCCAGCCAGCCAAATCCAGCCCACTGCTTGTTTTTGTAAATAAAGTTTTATTGGAACACAGCCATGCCTATGTTATTGTCCCTGGCTGCTTTCCTGTTACAATGGTTGTAACAGAGATCATATGGCCCCCAGAGCCTAAAATATTGACTGTATTTTGTCCTTTACTTTAAAATACTTGCCAGCCCCATCTCAAGTTATCCCACCTGAGATGCAAAGAAGCTGGGATATTTATATAGGAAGTCCTGAGTCATACATTAAAGATTACTGGGGAAGGGTGCTTTAATTTCTTCCAACCTGACATTTGTGTGGGCAGAGCTGGCTCCAGAGAATCCAAAGTGGGGGGGGGAAACCCCACAAAACCTCAAACTGAAATACACATGCAGAAGTCAAGACAGATTGTCTTGAAATGATAAATGCCCCCCAGGGAGTGGGGTAGGGTAGCCACTAAGAGCCTTTGCTTCAAAAGCATATTTAAAAGTTGCAAACTGGTAGCCCATGAGTCACAGATTTGATTTGCTTGGCCATACAGTTTTCCAAAACTGTGAATTAGTCGATTTCCCATTTTAAAAATCCAAATATTCAGCTTTTCTTAAAAATAAGAAAATGTGGCACCACTGAGCCTATATTGTTCTATGGCCATTTAGAAATGGCAAACATTGCCTGGTCATTAATATGTTGCTCGTTTTGACAGATAATATGAACTGCATGGCCCTAGGTAAGCATCTAAGTTTGAGACCCCTGGTGGACACATTATCACCATCCTAATAGGCGAAGAGAGGTTACATGACTTGCCCAAGGACATGTGACAAGTAAGTGGCTGCACTGGAACTTTGCTGCCACTTTGCTTTCCTAAGCAGTCTGAGGTCAGAGCTCCCTTTTGTCCAGACTCTCATCCCTATGTACTACACCCCCACCTCTGCATGACTCCAGTAAAAGATCTGTGGGTGCAGAGCTGACCTCTGCTCTGTCCTCACAAAGCCTGAATAATGCATTAGAGAACATGGGATGCAGAATGTTAAGATAAGAATAAATGCTGCTAAAAGTCATGACCCTTTTCACCCAAGAGGAGCAAAGGGTACTCAATACAGCAGTCAGCCTTCATTCTTATGGACAGGAGAGCTGAAAGCTGCAAATTCACCCCCTCCCTCCCCAGGAATCAGCCACCACCAATCAATTGGAGTTGCTAATTGGATTCTGACAAATCATATTCAAAGCCCTCTATTTCTCAAAGTTTTTCTCCAGTTTGCATGGATGAGATATTCCCGTGCAAGGGAGCCACGGTGGTAGCAGTTTATCCAAGCATACAAAAGGGCAGAAAGGTTGCACAGGAAACCGTGCATCGACTAAGCCACGGAAACGGTCTGGGCTCTTGCACTTTTGAGACTGGAATGTATAGCCATAACTCCTAGAAAAACCAGAAAGTGGCTTAAGTTTCAATCTGAGATCTAGGAAACCCAGTCTCTCTCTCTCTCTTTTTTTTTTTTTTAAAGATTTTATTTATTTATTTGACAGAGATAGAGACAGCCAGCAAGAGACGGAACACAAGCAGGGGGAGTGGGAGAGGAAGAAGCAGGCTCATAGCGGAGGAGCCTGATGTGGGGCTCGATCCCAGAACGCCAGGATCACGCCCTGAGCCGAAGGCAGATGCTTTAACCGCTGTGCCACCCAGGCGCCCCGGAAACCCAGTCTCTTAATGCACACGTTTCCTACAAGAAGATCTTCAAAATATACCAGGACCTGAACATTTACTGGGGTGTCTAAATGGGGTGTCTCTTCTGATCAAATGAGGGCCCCCAAATGTGGAGCAACTGGTTGGGTGGAAGCTGGTGGCACTGGAGGTGACAGGATTCACCTGAGGCAGAACAAAGGAGATAGAAGTTTGCTGAGCCCCCAGGGCGTGGAAGCAGCAGGCAGGACAGCCGAGGAGAGGCTGTCTGCAAGGAGGCAGCGGGCGGGGGCTGTTTTTAAAGGGGGTAGATGAGGAGGTATGGCGACATATGGAATTCTCCCTTTTTAGTCACTGTGCCTGGTTGTGAGTAGCCCACTGGTCAGTTGGACCTATGGCTATTTTCAGGTGGGTCACCTGATGGGCCTGTCTGTCTTTAGCCAGGTGGCAGCTGTGGGCCCTTCTACATTCCCTCGCTCAAGCCTGTTGTCTAAAAGCGGCCTCTCTACTTGCACTACTGCCATGTGATCCAAGCCTTCACTATCTATAAACAGGTGGCAGAAACAGAGTAGGGCAGGAAAGAATCCACGCAAGGGGTGGCCTTAAAAGAGTTTAGAACAGCTTTAACCTGATCTATAGGTTTGGGGCTCCACAGCGTAAAATGCTCTGTAGGGCCGTCTCACATTAAGGTAAAAGGGCTAGTCTTTTTGCACCTGGATCAGTCACTGACTACTGACTGACCCTCTGTGAGGATTGTATAGTGTGTCAGGCAAGGCAGGTCAAAACCCTTTGGCCAAGGGCAGGTCTGTGAAGAGGGGCCAGTGGGAAACCATTAGCAGGCAACAAGCATGCAGCTGGGGGTTGGGCACAGAGTTCAGTAAGGGGATCTGATCTGAGCCAACAGCATCCAGCATAAGAGATCTCACTTCCAGCTCCCTTCGTTGGGTCTTCTGCAAGAAGAGCCGTGGGGAGCCCAGTTTGTTTGTTCAGCCATGAACTGTGTCACAAAAGGTGCATGGTGATTTCAGGTTTCCATCTTGAACCCTGACAGAAACCTAGAGCGGTGTGCTTTGACAGGCTCCTGATTGCTAGAGCCATTCAATGCCCACCCAGACAGACTGCCCTCCTCAAACCTATCTAAAGTCAGCTATCTTCTCTGATAGTGACTTGGAGACAACATGTAATGACCATTTAAAATTGTTTTCCTGCCAGAGAATCTCTGTCTCCCAAGAGAGTTCCTAACTGGAGTGTCATCGGGGACTCCCTAGTCTCAGGCCTGCATGAAATTCAGACAACATCCCATCCTTCTCTTCATCCCATTCAGCCTTCGACTCTGCCCTAGCAACTCCCCTGCCCTCAAATGTCCACTCTCTCTCGTTGACCAGATAGCATGCCTTCATGTACTCTTGTCTTCAGAGCGCTTCCTTGGCAGCGTGGAAAAAGCGACCGCCTCACTGGACGGCTACATCTCCTAGGAGATGGGGATGCTGTCAGCACAATTAAAGCTCGTCCTGACCTGTCAGACCCTTGTTCTACAGCAGTGAGTATGGGCCCATCAGTCTTTCACCTGTGGGTACAGCTACCACTTTTCTCAGACCGACCAGACCAAAGCCACTTGTCTACACCCATCCATCCGTTCCTCATCAGCAATACCGCCATGACAGATCCACTTGATAGACAAACTCACCCTTATAACACCTGACGGAGGGGAGGGAGGCGGGTGGTGTCATTGAGCAGGTAGGAAAGTTTTTGCTGAAATTTCAAGTCTAATGGGGGACAGGAACAAGAACCTTCGAGAAATTCACCTGCATTTCTCCCTTCTCTGCTGGCAAGGAAGAAATGGTCTAAGGTTGACGATGCTTCTGCCGTACGTTAGAGAAAACTGAGGTTCCGCATGCTGAGTTTCTTACTGAAAGCCACACAAATTAAAATTAATTAATTAAAGCCCATTTGAACCCAGATCTGTCTGGCCCCATAAACTGGGAACTTCATATTACATCATGCTCCCAGTCGTGGTGGGCTCACTGATCAGATAGCTGCCACAGACACCCTTCAAAAGACAGAGGAGAAAAGAAAAGATAGGAGAAATGCATAGAATGAAATGACATTTCAAAGAGGATTTGATTATTGATACACATGTGGGTGCACGTACACACACACACACACACCCCTGAATATCCAATTTTTTTGGTTCTCTCCAAGAGAATGGATTAGATTTAAGGGAATTTCATTAAAGGTTCAAAGAATTATTCTTCCCCTCATCAATATTTACCTGAAATATCATTATCACCACTAGCTCATCGGTTTTTGCTGTGTGGACAGAGAGGAGGTTAGAGAAGCTTTAGCTGGTCCTGAATTGTTAAGTTCCAGGAATTATCTGAGGGGAAATGGGCATCGCATTTGAGCCTTTGCTTTGAAAGATCTCACGAATTTCAGTTGGTCACAGCAACTGCATTGGTCCCTTCCCAAAGGGGCAGCAACTGGGACTCCACACTCAAGCTCCTTTCCTTGCTCCACCTTTTAAAAAAAATGTTATGTATGGAATAAATTACGCAAACTTTAAATATTACCCATGCCATTTTTACTGTCTCATTTAAACATGAGTTTTGATTAAATAATATATTTATGGAGTGGAATTCAGTAATAGACAGTAAATTACCAGGAGCCTTGACGTTTATCTTCCACCATCTACATGAAATCCTCTTAATGAAAAACTCTGAAACTTGGTTAAAATTCCAAGCAGAGCAGAGCACTTTCGTTAACCTAGATAAAGATAGATGTTTATGATATATATATAGTAAACATCTATTTTATACATATATAAAAGAACCTAAGTAAAACTTTGGGCCAAATTCTACATTATTTGTGACTCTAGGTAATTTATTTGGTTGTCATTTCAAACAAAATTGGCCCAAAATAATGACTCATGTTACATTCAAGACTGGGATATTTGTTTGAGAAGAAAAAAGCTATGGTTTTCATATATCAAATTTCAAAACTTAATACTTAAAATAGATTTCTCTCCCATGAAAAGTGCGTGCCAGTGGTAAGGAAGCCTGCGGTCTCGTTTCAGCTTTGCCATTAGCTAATGGTGTGACCTTGGCAGGTGGCTAAGTTTTTCTGGGTCACAGTTTCTTCAGCGTGTAAAATGGCAGGAAAAAGACAAAATTTATTCCAACACTAGTGTTCCCGAGCTCACCACATGTCAAGGTAGACCTCCAATTAAAGTCACTATGAGGGGGCACCTGGGTGGCTCAGTCAGTTAAGCGTCTGCCTTGGACTCAGGTCATGATCTCAGAGCCCTGGGATCGAGCACAGTGTCGGGCTCCCCACACAGCAGGGAGTCTGCTTCTCCCTCTGCCCTTCATCCCACTAGAGTTCTCTCATTCTCTCTCTCTCTCAAATAAATAAAATCTCAAAAAAAAAAATCACTATGAGGATAATTATAGCACATTCTATGACAAAATCTCCATTCCTCATTTCCTTTCTTTTTAAGTTTTTATTTATTTAAGCACTCTCTACACCCAATGTGGGGCTTGAATTTAGAGAACCTTGAGATCAAGAGTCAAATGTTCTACTGACTGAGCTAGCCAGGTACCCTTCTATTCCCCATTTCTTGTTTTTCAACCCAGAAGGAAGCTCTAAAACACCCAACTGGATATTTCCCCATAAACAACCCCACTGAATACCCACATGTAACCATGAGAAATCAGAAAGGAAACAAACAACACTGAGTGTCTGGTATTCTAGAATGCTAGGCACTTTCCTCATTTACTCCTTACGGTATATCCCCATGTGGCAGGTGAGGCTCAGAGAATGTAGGCGCCAGGAACAACAGTGATGACAGCAAGAATGGCAACAACCATAACAGTAACAGTAATGTTCTAAGAGCTTTATTCATTTAACCCTCTTGACAATGCTATGATGTGGAGTCACTGATCATTTCCATTCCACTCATGAGGATACCAAAGAACACAACAACTAAGCAAGTGCCTGGGAATACGTGGTGGCTTTGATGTAGGTGTTTGCTGCTGCAGAAAAGGAGAGAACCATGCTTTCTTTCTACAGTTTGTGTATTCCCCCATCTCTCCCCAGATTCGTGCTGGATATGTACACAAATTAAACAAAACTAGGGAGCGAGCTGAATGTGGGCCATAACTCAGGAGAAGACAAGGTCCTCTAAAATGATCTGAGAAGGTAAACTCTGGGCAGAAACTAGATAGGAGAAGGTTACTGGATATCCCACAGGTAAAAGTGTGTCCCCAAATTTGGCAATTGTGTAGCATGACCTCCTAATGATAAAAAATAATGATAATAATGAGGAAGAGGAGAAGGACTTAGACTGGTACGGTGCTTTTAACATGTTTTCATAGAAAGCCCTTATATGTACATTGTTTGCTTCATGGAGGAATGACAAATTTGTTCCATACTGAAGACTATTTCTAATTGATTGGTGGTGACTGCTGAAAGCAGCATGGGATAAATGACTATCTAATTAATTAAGCTACATCCAGGCTCAATAAGAAGGAGAAATAATCTATTAGTGATATCTGCCATGGGTACAGAAAAGCACTCAGGTATCACAGACTTGCAAACCCTACGTATGATGCTTATAGTAACTCAGTGGGAAGCAGGACATGCAATATTATTCCTATCTCACAGCAACAAAAAATTGAAGTCAAGGAGATAGAATGCTTTGCACATGGAGTTAGTGAAAAAAAAATACTGAGACAATGCAGACCCTCAAATTATTAATCCACTCTTTCCACTGTCTTGGGACTCCAGAATTATGGAAGAAAGCTCTGTTCAATGTCCTAATAACGAAAACAACGCAGAGTTTAATTTTGTTGTGAAAGCTTCAGTCTTCAAACAGTCCAACCTGGGTGTTAAGAGTGGTTGATCGTGCAACACTAATGGGTCCATCATAGCCTATGAAATGGATTTAGAAGGAGACAAATATGACTAGTCCATGTGCCAACGATAAAATAACCAAAGGCCACAGCTACTCTCACTCAGCTCAGGACTTGACATGATACAGCTCCATAGAGAAAGACAGCATATGTTGGAATTATTTCCAATAATTTGGACAAACTCAATCTTTTTCAGACAAGGTAAAAATCTGCAAAGAAACATCCCTAGCAATCCTAGACATGCTTGCTTACTGCCACCATTTGAGTGTCAGCACACTCAGCCTTTTCCTGATGGATTCATCACCAGGTATATTTATCTACAGATGTTAATAATGCAAATATTTGCAACCAACCTGGGATTTATGGGACAGTGAGTTAATCTGGGCATTAAATTACATTTCTACACTAGGGAAGTGAATCCATACATTTTTAACAATAAATTTAAACAGTTCACGACGCCCATATGTAGATTCCTTTTTCAAGGTGTTTGAGCACAGTTTTTTCGAGCAAGTAAGTAAACAAAGGCTGTCCTCACTATCTCTACTCGTCTCAGTATCTCTAATGGTCTCAGTAACTCTAATGGTCTCAGTATCTCTAACGGTCTCAACATTACTACCAGACACCTCCCATTTCCATAGGCAACTGAATGGTCAATGCTTCCAAAACTCCAAAACAGTTAGGCACATATTTATGAGGCTTTCCTGTAAGAAATCCAATGTACTTTTTATGACTTCTACTAGCCAAGTTGGCTAGGTATTTCATCAAGAAATCTCCATTCAAAAGAATCCCTTGTATGTGTGGTGGTTGTGGGGGTGGGAAGCAAATGAGGGTAAAAAGGAAACAAGATTAGCCAGGTGTTCGCAACTGTTGAATCTGGGTGAAGGGCACATGGGGATTCATTATACTATTCCCTAATTTTTTAAATAGATGTATTTGGAATTTTCCAGAATAAAAGTTAAGGAAAATATCATCATTTTACTAACACTTAAATGGTAACATTATTATTGGCTGGTCAGTCTTAAAAGTTTCAGAGACCAGCTTAAAATCAATTCTATAGACCATCTTTTCTAGGTGTTACATGCTTTAAAGGGGCAACAATGTTTATCAGCTTTGTATTATTGATACAGCACAGAGTTAAGAATTTAGGATTGGCCCGATTTATACCCTATCTCTAACTGTGCGAGTTCTTTTTTTTAAAATTATTAATTTGATTTTATCCTAAGACTTAGTTTCTATGTCTATAAAATGGGGGTAATCATCTTATTTGCCTTATAGTGAAACTGTGTAAATTTTATATGCATGTTAAATGCTTAGACTACAGTATCTAGGAAATGATTAAGTGTAAAAAAATATAGCTCTTAGTTTTCCCAAATAATTTTATGCTGCTTGGCACATAGTAGGGAATTTGTCAATGCTGGATAAAGAAAGCAAGTAATAGTAACAGAAGGAACATGAATAAATTGTATCCAATTAGTTGTTACCTACATTTCACAAAGTCACAGAAAAGTTTTTGTTTGTATTTGTGCATCCTCTCATCAGGAGTCAGTTCAACAACTTGATAATTAAAACAAATATCCTGTATTTCCAACAAACTTAGTGGCATAAAACGGAAGGCAATTATTCAACTCTGATTTAGGCTTAATATGCAGCATGCCTTAATTTATTCTAATTTAATATTCAAAAGAATATCCTTAAGGTAATATCCTTCCACATCTTGCAACGGCTGCAACATACCAAATTAAGGCCAGCATCCATCAAGTGCACGAGAGCTGAACCCCCAGAGCAGAAAGCAAACCTCAGATCTGAGGAAACGCCCGAAGTGAGCCTGATACAAACAAAACACCCTTGGGCATTGAGAAGACACCCTCTCGCCTTTATCCAAACTTAGCTCATTAAACCCCAGATATGCGATCAGTGCCTGAGTGTAAGCAAAGCAGACATATTTACACATCATCGCAGATTGGTCCCCAGTCACACAAACCCAAGGGTTCCATTAACAGCTGACGTACAGGATAATATCTCTCCTGTCTAGGATCTAGACCAGAGATATCCTGGCCCAGAGAATCCTGCACACATTTGCAGCATGCACTGGGGACAAGCCCACTGTCTGCTTGCAAACCCATCTAATCTCTTCTGCAAGGCATTTTCCCTATTTCTGGCTAAAACAAGGTGGACATCTCACTTAGCTCAACCTTTGATGCTCAGAAGTTTTCGGTGCCGCTTTGAATAAGGCAGGTCAAATTCAGAAATAAGATGTCAACGAAGTGTGTGTGGGTGTGGATGTGGGTGCATGCACACGTGCGTGCTGTAGATAAGGTATGCATTTCCAAATACCCAAAGATGGCAGGTGATTATATCGACGCAAATATTGATGGAGTGTATGATGAACTATCTATTGCTGTGAGAAAAATCACCCCACAAATTTTAGTGGCGTCAAACAACAGTCATCTCTTATCTCATGGCTTCTGCGGGTTAGGGATTCAGACAGGACACGACAGACAGATCATCTTTGCTCTACCGTGTTGGGGGTCTCAGCTGGAAGACTTGAAGAAGACTACAGGTAGAGTCGGGGACTCAAGAGGTTTGGCTGAGCACAAGGTGTCTTACTCACTGGGCGAGCAAGTTGGTGCTAGCTGTTGGCAGAAATCCTCAGCTCCTCCTCACATGGCCTTGCCACAGGCTGCCTGAGAATCCAGGCACCGGGTCTCTTTCTCTGAGATTTTCACTGAACACCAAGGTGATAAAACATAGCACTTCTCAATTTCTGCTAATCCCTTTCTCTTCTTCTTAAATTTATTTTTTGAATTGTGTACATATAGATAATATAAAATTTGCCATTTTATCCATTTTTAAGTGACATTAAGTAGATTCACAGGGATGTGCAAACATCATCATCTTCCATCACAGAACTTTTTTCACTTTGCAAAACCTAAACTCTACACCCATTAAACACTAACCCTCATTTCCCCTTCTGCCAGACCCTGGCAACCACCACACTCCTTTCTGTCTCCATGAATTTGATGATTCTAAGTACCCTCATGTAAGTGCAATCACACAGTGTTTCTTTTTTGACTGGCTTACTTCCTGTACCATAATGTTTGTATGGTTCATCTCTGTTGTAAGATGTGTCAGAATTCCCTTCTTTTTTAAAAGCTGAGTAACAGTCCACTATATGGATATGATGTATTTGCTTTCCATTGATAAATACTTGGGTTGGTTCAACCTTTTAGTTACTGTGAACAAGTCTATGTACTGGGATGTCTTGGATATCCTGCTTTCAATTCTTTGGGGTATATACCCAGAAGTGGGATTGCTGAGTCATCTGGTAATTCTGTTTTTCTTTCTTTCTTTCTTTCTTTTTTTTTTTTTTTGAGGAATGTTTACATTCTCGCCAGCAGTGCGCAGGGTTCCAATTTCTCCACAACTTCCCTAACACTTATTTTCAGTTGGTTTTTGTTTTCGTTTTGTAATAGCCATCCTAACGGGTATAAAGCAGTGTCTCCTTGTGGTTTGAATTCACATTTCCCTGATGATAAGTGATGTTGAGCATCTTTTCATGTTTCTTGTCGTTTGCATATCTTCTTTGGAGGAATGTCCATTCAAATCCTTTGCCCATTTTTGAATCAGGTTGTTTTGTTGTTGTTGCGGTTGTCGTCCTCGTTGTTGTGTTTGTTCATTTGTTTGTTTTTATTGCTGAGTTCAGGAATTCTCTATGTAATAAAAGGGACATTAACAACCCTTGTCGGATATGCGAGATAATATCTCTTTTCTCTTCTTCATTCCCCAGCAGAGTGAGAGGCAGACGAGGAGCCTCTCTCATCACTCAAGAGGAGGCAGTTAAACCAGCAGAACTAGCTGGGGGAGGTTGGTTTTGGGAGAAGGGGAATGGGCACAGACGCTGATGGAACAGAAGAGAGACCTCACTCTGTTTCCCCTGCTCCTTCCTGGACAGCTTGGCAAGAATCAGCTTGATTACCCGCAAAGCAAGGGGTAAGAAACACACAGTGGGCATTTTCCTTCCACCGTTTTTTCTGTTGCCTGTAATAAGGGTTAATAGTGTTTTAAAAATGTGGGTCAGGACGAAAAGAGATTTAACTTTTAATGTTTGAATTAAAACAGCATGAGCAACTGCTCTGAATACAATAAAAAAAGCTACAGGACATTCCCTGAAACAATCATTTCTAACTATTTTCCTCTGCATTTCATAAATAATAAATGTGTTAAGAAATAACCCCATAGTAACACATTCTCTAATATACTAGTTATGCAAGCTGGATATAACTCTAAGAATCCCTAAATGTGAGAAAAATTGAATTTGGTGGTACTTTTTTTAAGCTAAAAATTAAATTTCCCCGGCACCACGCAGACCTTTTCCCTCACAGCTATAGTCATAACTGGATTTTTAAGCCTTCTGAAAACATTGTGGTTTGCAATAAAGCAAAACACTGTGTCAAAAACTGCTTAGAATACAGAAAAGCATGTTTCTGATCTAGACCACAGGGCTGCTGTTTACCTGGTAGAGGCATCGATATGGCTGTGGGTGTCATCCTGACAACTGTGACAACTTGTGCCTTGGGACTCTGACCCCACCTCTGTATTCTTATTAGGAATTAAAAATATGAGCTGAATTCCTTTCAGGTTACCAAGGAGGTTGTTTTCCCAGTTTCCTATCCCTAATTCAACCCTTAACACTCGTTTCTTCTTCTCCATGATGAAGGAAGGTTAGGAGCCAAGCAGCTGTAAAAACACACTTGGCTTCCAAGCATGGAATGTGTTTGCTCTGAAGGTAGCGGGGTGTCCTGGAGAAGAGATGTCTTTAATAAAGTATTGAAGGGTTGCAATGTAGGCCTGTGAATAAAACACTAGACTGGGGATCAGGGGAAGCACGTGGCTTTCCTGCCTTCTCCCTAACTCGCTTGTATCTGCTCACTCGGATCTCCAGGATGCGTGTGCACATGCAGGTCTCTGCCCTGGGAACATTTTTACTTCCCAGTGACATGAGATGGCATCTGCTTTGGGGACGTCTAGCTGTCTGACAGCAGATGCTCCACGGGGATACATTTCTTAAGTTTCTGTTGTGACTGGTGGTATGTGGCTACCTTTTCAGTTTTGTGTTATTGTTGTTCTTCTTCTGTGTGTTTTCATAGTGAAAAAAAGAAGAGGAAAAGCAAATAATTTGAAATGCTTACACACACCCACACCCACACAAACTGCTACTGACCAGCATACTTCACAAGTTTTCATTTCCTATTCCGACCTCATGCGTCCTTGATCTGTTGAGGGCTGTTTCTAAAGATCTCCACATGGAAATGCAAATCAAAACCACAATGATGGTGACTAACATATCATCATCATCATAAAAAAAACACACAATGAGTTATCACCTCACACTTGTCAGATGGCTGAAATCAAAAACACAAGAAACAACAAATGTTGGCAAGGATGTGGAGAAAAAACAAACCCTGTACACTGTTGGTGGGAATGCAAACTGGTGCAGCCCCTGTGGACAACAGGACAGAAATTCCTTAAAAAATTAAAAATAGAATTACCATATGATCCAGTAATTGCACTACTGGGTATTTACCAAAAGAATACAAAACACTCACTCGAAGGGATACACACACCCTGATGCTTATAGCAGCATTATTTACAACAGCCAGGATATGGAAGCAGCCCGTGTCCACTGATAGATGAATACATAAAGTAGTGTGTATATATATAGCAGTGTGTGTGTGTGTGTGTATGTATGTGTATGTATATATATGTGTGTATATATATGTGTGTGTGTGTATATATATATATATATACATATATATACATATATAATGGACTATTCTTCAGCCATAAAAAAGAATGAAATCTTGCCGTTTGCAACAACATGGATGCATCTAGAGGGTATAATGCTAAGTGAAATAAGTCAGTCAGAGAAAGATAAATACCGTATGGGTTCACTCATATGTGGAATTAAGGAACTAAACAAAGAAAGAAAGAAAAAAAAAAAGACAACCCCTAAAACAGGCTCTTCACTATAGAGAACAAACTGGTGTTTGTCAGGGGAGGTGGGGAGGAGATATGTGAAATAGGTGATGGGAACGAAGAGTAAATGTATTGTGATGAGCACTGAGTAAATAAAACATAGGGTCGTTGAATCACTATATTGTACACCTGAAACTAATATAACACTGCATGTCAAAAACACTGGAATTAAAATTTGAAAATAGTAATAAAAAATAAACATTCCCACTTGAATGCAATGTCTCTAGAGACCTTGGGAGCAACGGGTGTTTGTGTCCAACTCATGGAGATCCCAAAGAATTTACAATCTCCTTGGGCCAACATGGTTACCCCAGATAAAATGAGTAGGAGAGACATTAATCTTACTTCTGAGTTGCAGGTTCTTTCCCCAAGTGTGTCCCAAATTCTATTTTGCTAGCTCACCTTTCCTTATCCTGCAACTATCTCTCCTCTGCAAGTGCCACTTGCTGGCTCCAGAAATCAGCGCTCTTTCCTCTTTTCTTCCCTCCCTCTTCCTCCAGATCCCCTTGGCCCCTAATCTAATGGTTCCCAACATTGGCTGTGAGCTTTTAAAAATCCTGATGCCTGGGGATCCCCAGACCAATTAAGCCAGAATCTTTGGGGGCAGTACTCATGCATCAATCTTTTCTAACACTCCCTACGCGATGCCAGTGTGCAGCCAACGCCGAGAACCCTAATCACACACGCTAAGAATTATACCATCTGTTGAAGGGATTGAAAGCAACAGAGTAAAGCAGCAGCTCCCAGGCGGCTGGGGGTGCAACTCGAGCAGGGGAATTCATAATTCTAGAGAGGTTGGGGTGGGGGAGAAGCGTTATAGCAGCAAAGCAGCAGCTCGGGGGACACAGTAATATTGTAGTTGAAACTGCAACTATTGTAACTAGTATTACAAATGGCATTCATTATTATTTCACACACTGAAATAATCTGCTGCAGGATCCACAGAGTTCTATTTCCTGTAGAACTAGGTTTCTGGCTCTCAGAACTGGCTCAATTCAGCAGAACAAACATTCACCATGAGATTTCAATGTTCCACGCTTTATGAGGGCTCTGAGTTACAAAGATGATGAGCCCTCTACTGTGCCCCAAAACTATCCCTCCAGGTACAGGAAACCCAGGTGATGATGACATCACCGCCATTGTTATTTGACCCCTGACAGATGTGTCTTAAGCCTCTGTGGTAAGGCAGCTACTGTCCTAGGCAGTGAGCACAAAGCAGTAAACAAGAAGGGAAACAAACCCACATATAAATATATATATTTATACATATCTGCACTTGCATTGGTATTTATGAAAAGAAAGGAAGAGAAGCATTTTTTAAAAAAGATCAGCCTACTAATAGGAGCTTGTTATTGTTGTAAAGAATTTGCTTCACTAGGGCCTGGTGGACTAGCAGCTTCAGCACAATTTGAGAACTTGTTAGAAATGCAAAGTCTTGAGCCCCACCCAGAACTAGTGGTTCCGAAATTCCAAGGGTGGGGCCCATCAAGCCTTTCCAGCCACACAGATGCAGACTCAAGATTGAGACTCACCGTCCAGCAAGAGAGAAAGGGTCCCTGGAATTAGGATTCAAGTGTTCATAACAATAGAAGGTGGATTAGCAGCTACTGAGAAAACAGGCTAAGAAGCTGCTGGGGGCTTGGGAAAGGAGAGTGAGAACAACTGCAACCCAGCAACCACAAAAACACAGATTAGCACATCCTGGGGGAATACCTGCAAGGAGAATGCATGGAGTCTAAATGAAAAATAAAAATAAAAAAGAGCCACGTGGGCTTTTATTTATTCATCTGTTTATTTTTTGTATTGGCATGAGACAGGGAGCTCCAGATTGAAATGCTACTTTTAAGAACTCAAGGGACCCAGAAGAAACATCTAAACGTTGAGTCCCCAAGATGTGTATTCTCTTGTACAGGTTCTTAAAGGAAAGAAGAGCTAAGTGGCATCTTTACCTTAAATATGCACAGATGTTCCTTCAGACTACAGAGCTGTGTCTTCCGCACCTTCAAGACAAAGGGAGCCCTTGGCTCCCCCTGAGAGAAGAATGGAGGAGCACACAACATGAGTTGTCTTTCAAAAGCCCCCAGGAGAACTCCCTATTTTCCAAAAAGCCTCCCAGGCCCACAGCATCTCAGACCACTGCGTATGTCATTAACTTTATCTACCCGAGCAGGAGCCAGGGAGTTTCTACCTGAGGCTTGCCCAGGGTGAGGACCCAGGCAAAATGCCCTGTGTGCAGGGGCCCCTGTGACAAATCTCAACCGTGCTGAGTTAATGGCAATTGCAGATTTGGATACCATGTCAAGTTTTGGTTTATAGACAAAGTAGAGAGCTCTGACCCATAGGGTTGTAGATTTAAGGATTTCTTTAGGCTATTTACCAAAAATGAATAGAGGAATGAATGGCAAAACAAAATTACTTAGAGAAGTGGAATTATAGAATTGTTTAAAAATCATATAACTTTGTGAGGAACTCACCAGAGATCATTTCATGAGGCTTATTTTAGTCACATTTCCAAATAATCACGCTACCTGGTGAGGATTTCCCATTCTCTGCTTGTCTGTGTTTGTTTAAAATCAACTTGATACATTTACTGTCAAATACTTGATCAAATACAAGCCCTTAATACATCCTAGGCCCTGCACTAAGCCCTTTGAGGCCACTATCTCAAATACCGACGCCCCAAATACTTACTGATTGCCTACTCTATGCTTGGCTCTTCCCAAGGGGGATTTGTCAGCAAATAAAATACACCCAAATCTCAAACTTGCATTCTAGTTGGAGCGTGGAGGAGTTGAGACAATAGATAGATAAATAAATAAATAAATAAATGAATAAATAAATAAATAAAGAATATATCAGATGACAAGTGCTATGGAGACAAAGGGGACAGAGACTGCAACGTCTACCATTTTAAGGCCAAGAGATAAATCCTTGTACTACAATGAAGAAATGAGGCTCAAAAGGTTAACTTACTTGCCTAAAGCCACAAGGCTAACAGATGGCAGGACTTGCATTGGAATCTATAGCCTGAGGCTTAATTATCAGGCTCTGATATCTGTGCTCCTGACCACCTCACAGGCCCCCTATTGCTTTAAGGCTGAAAGGGGGCCATGAAGGAGTGTTGTCATGTTCCAGGGGGCCCCTGTGGATCCATGGCTTCCTGCCCTGTTGGATGACTGGCCAAGGTCATCAACAGGATATAGCTCCTTCTAGCAGCCTGTTGGGTTGTGGGGATGGAGAGTTCAGGCAAGAGAATGGAGAAAAGAAGGAGCCCAGGGAATTTTTTCCAAAGCTCATCTTGGGCCAGCTGCACCCCTATCTCTTTCTGAGTTCACTCTCTCTCATGCCTTCCCGGTTTAGAGGTGATAACATGTGTTTGAATAGCCCTGGGCACTGCACTGCCTCCGGTTTCCTTATATCCCTGCCCATAGATTGATAAGCAATCTGTTTATTAAACTCTCCTTAAATCAGATGATTTGGGTATTTCTGGTTAGCCATCACCAACAATGGCCAAAAGGAAACACAGATATGCAGGCCCTCTCGTTTAATGTCACAGAAGTACCCTCCTGGAAATGGGAACGTTAGCAACACTGGGACATTATGGCACCATCGTGACAAATCCCTATTGAGAGAACACTGACTCCCTGATTTATTACCCAGGCACCAGACAACAATGCAATTCAGGGGAAGCTGGTCCCACCTTCACAGGGGCTTTCAAATTTTTGGAGTGTGGGATGCTATGAGGTTAAAATGTGGCCTAGGTTCACCCAACACTCGTGGCCTACAGTGGCTATGAAATTTGCATTCAACAGCTAGCAAGTGAAAGAATCACAAGTTAATTTATCCTTTCAAAAACAAGCCAACTCTCTGCTGGGAATCAAATACAGACACAGGAAAATAAATGATGTTAATTGTGGAAAAACACTGTAAGAAAAATAAGCAAAAAAGATTGGCAACCACCCTCAAATTTAGGAAGAGACATTAGAGTTGGCTGGTGCAGACAGCAAAGGATTGTATTCATTGCCTTGTGCTAGCTGGGGCTCTAAAGATCAGCACACACAGGGAAGCACTAAAGACAAATACAGCAGTGCCCCCTCCCCCATCCATGGTTTCACTTTCCCAATTTTAGTTACGCATGGTGGTCAATCACAGTCTAGAAACAGATGATCCTCCTTCTGATATATGGTCAGAAGGTCAAGAGGAGTCTAATGCTATGTCCCAAAGCCTACGTCATTCACCTCCCTTCCTGTCATCACATAGGCATTTCATCATCCCATATCATCACAAGAGGAAGACCAGTATAATAGTATAGTACAATAAGATATTTTGAGAGAAAGAGAAACCACATTGACATAACTTTTATTAGAATATATTGTTAGAACTGTTCTGTTGTATTATTAGTTTTTGCTGTTAAGCTCTGACTATGCCTAATTTATAAACTATACTTTATCATAGGTGTGTATGTATAGGAAAAAAACACAGAACACATAGCATTTGGTACTAGTCACAGTTTCAGACATCCACACTGGGGGGGGGGTGTTGGAATGTAATCCCGAGAGATGAGGGGGGGCTACTCTATGCCACTACCACTCAACAGCCAGAAACAAAGCCAGTGCTTTCCAATTTTAAATCAGTCACAGTTTATGTCAGTGTAGGATACTCAGGCCTTTTGGGAGTCTATTCCAGTGCCTTAGACCCCTTATCACAGCTAGAACCATTGAGTTTCACACATCCTGAGGGCTCCATTCACATCCTGATCCATGTGTATGGCACCCCCTGGAGTTGTGCAGTGCACAGACTGTAGGGATGTATATACTAACCCTGATATCAGAACAGTAATGAACATGGATTACAATTACAGCTACCAGTTAACAACAGCAGTTACGTGCATTAAGTATCTACTAGGTGTTAGGCATTGTGCTAGAAGCTTTGTGCATATTTTGATTCATGCAATATTTTAATACAGCATTCAGACTTTACGGTGACCCTCAATGAGGCTGATTTCTGGAGTTCATACCCTTGTATAATTTCCTCCTCGAGTGTGAGTGGACTTGTGACTTGTTTCTAATCAGTAGAATGTGGTAAAAGTGACAGAAAGTCACATTGTGATTATGTTCAGTCTATATCTATATACCTGTGGGTGGCCTCTACAAGTTCATGGCAGCCTCTATTAGCTGAGAGGCCAAGAGCCAACAAGGAGCCCTCAGACTTAGAGTTAACGAGGAAATGAATTGTGTCAATACCCTAAGTAAGCTTAGAAACAGATCCCCAGTCAAGCCCCAGGATGAGAACACAGCCCACTAGACACCTTCACTGCAGCTTTGTGAGACCCTGAGGAGAGGACACAGCTAAACTCTGCCAAACTCTTAACCCATAGAAACTGTGAGATAATGGTTATGTGTTAAACTGCTAAATGTGTAGTGATTTATAACAGAATAGAAAATACATTCACTTAATGAAGTCAAGATTAATATCATCATTTTCCAAATAAAGAAATGGTACTTTTGAATTTGGGAAACTTAGCCAAGGTCACACAGACAGTGAATGGTGCTGAAGTTTAAACCAAGATCTGCCAAGCTCTGAAGTCTGTGGGCTTGACCACAGCCAGCATACCACCCGACATATTGCATTCCATTCACTGAGGCACAAACTCACCCAGAAACCTCAGAATACTGTTCTTAAGTAGTGACTGCAGAAGGCTGAACAGTGTCCTCCAAAAACTCATATCCAAGTCCTAACTCCTGATACCTGTGCATGTGATCTTATTTGGAAATAAGGTCTTTGCAGATGTAATGAAGTTAAGTATCTCAAGATGAGGTCATCCTGGACTTAGGGCAGGACCTAAATGCAATGACTAGTATATGTACAAGAAGGGGAGAGGACACACAGAAACACAAAGGAAAGGTCACATGAAGATGGAGGTAGAGATTCGAATGATGTAGCCACAGGCCAAGAGAGGCAAAGGATTGTCTGGAGCCACCAGAAACTGAGAGGGAAGCATGGAATGGTTCCAGAAGGAACCAACCATATCAACACCTTGATTTTGGATATCCAGCCTGCACATCTGTAATAGAAAACATTTCTATTGTTTCAGGCTACCCAGTTTGTGGCAGTTTGTTACAGCAGTCATAGACTGACTGTGTTGTCCTAGGTTCTTTATTAACTGCTAGGACCTGTCTAATTTTCTAAAGATCAACATAAATAGGCCATTTATGTTCTGAGGAAGCAAGAGAAACAGTAGAAAGGGCTTCAGTTTCAGGCAGAAAAGTGGAGATCCCATTGTGGCCACTTTAGGGATGATCTCGGCCAAGTCACTCAATCTCTTAGGAATCCTTCCCTCACCTACTATGTAAATTATCATTCCCCAGTACAAGGCCATATGGGTCTATCATTGTGATGGTTAATTTTCTGTGTCAATTTCACTGGGCTAAGGGATGCCCAAATGTCTAGTAAAACATAATTTCTGGTTGTGTCTGTGAGGGTGTTTCCATACGAGATTAGGATTCCAATCTGCAGACTGAGTAAAGAAGATTGCCCTCTCAAATGCAGATGGTCACCATCCAATCCTTTGAGGGCCTCAAGAGAGCAAAAGAGGCAGAGGAAGGGAGAAATTGTTCTCTTGTTTGAGCTGGGGCATCCATCTCCTGCCTTGGGACACTGGTGCTCCTAGTTTGTGGTCTTTGGACTCAGAGTGGCACCCCTTGTTCTCAGGCCTTTGGTTTGGACTGGAACCAAACCACTGACTTTCTTGAGCCTCCGGCTTGCAGATGGCCGATTGTGGGAACTCTCAGCTCCATAATCCTGTGAGCCAGTCCCTCATAATAAACCTCTTTGTGTGTATGTATCTCTCTCTCTTTCTCTCATTGTTTCTGTTCTTCTGGAGAACCCTAATTCGACAACCAAGACAGATTTCTACCCCCCCCCCCCCCCCCCNCCCCGTCAATGAAATCAGCGGGATTTTCAGTCATTTATTGGAAGATAGTTTTTCTTTTAAAACAAGCTTCAGGGTAGCAGAATTATAGAGAACTAATTCAGACAGTGGGCTCTGGGCTGCAATCCCATGTTTTAGTTCCCAGGTCTACCACTTATTAGCTGTGTGACACTGAGAACTTTGCTCTAACTCTCTGTGCTTCAGTTTTTTTTTTTCTTTCATTTATTAAATAGAGCTAATAATAGTACCTACTCTATAGGGCTGTTTTGAAGGAATTAATTTGAAGAAGTTAAACTACATGATTAATAGGAATCACTCAATAAACATTAGCTGTTGTTATTAAATGGAGAAATGGTGTTTAAACAGGACACCTTATAGACAAATAGAACGTCCCCCGCCCTCCTCCTCCTCCTTCACCATCTTTTACTTACGGTGAAGACTGAGTCTGCATTTGTTGCACTGAACATACTTACTTATTGACTGAGAATGCCTGTAGCCAGTGCTCATGCATATTTCTGGGTATGATTAATTATTAAGTATAATACCAGTGTGAAATTGCTGCTTCATCTTGTCTACATTCTGAGTACAGGGAACAATTTCTTTCTCTGGAATGACCACAAACCACTTCCATCAGGTGAGATTCTCAGGGATGCACAGCCACATTTTCACTGGGAAGGCTAAGAAGGTTTGGGAAAATAAACACATAATTCATTTTTATGTCCCTGGTTACTCATTCATTAAATGGTGCCTCTGGACATCAGGAGGGAATTGCAACATGAAAGTTATGAATTGGGATATAGGAAGATGTTTATTTAATTAATAATTAATTTGATTGGATTTAAGATGGTTTCACCAGGCATTTATGAAGTCCTCTTACACTCATGGTTTGTAAAATGAGCAGACACTGGAAATCACCTGGGTAGCTTAATACAAATTCAGATGTACTGGCTCTAAGCCCCAGTGATCTGATTCAGCTAGTCTGGGGTGGAGTCCCCAGATTCACATTTTTAACAAATCCTCAAGTGATTCCTGTGTAGGCTGCCTTGAGATCCATGCTGAGAAACAATACCCTAGAGGGATACCCAGGAGTCCTGCGTCCCTCTGCAGATGAGTGCCAGCTTCCGTCCCTGGTATTTTTCCAGGACTCCTGACAAGGGATGAATTAAGCTCTCCCCAAGACACTCTTCTGGGACAGGCAGCTGAATGTCTGTGGTGGGGGAGCCGGGCTCTGAGGTTGTGGAAAATCTCCACCTGGCATGCCGTGGTTTGGCTGAAGCAACGGAAAGGGTCAATTCAACAAAGTGTCCAGTCCCTACTTCAAGAAGAGCACATTCTATCTGGAATATCTGAACCCTCCCTAGGGTGCAGGAGACAGGGAGGGGGACAGTGTTAGATCTCCCTAACTCTCATTTCAGGAGAGGGGTACAGTTGGGGCAATGGTCATGATTAGTATTGATCTTCTTTGGGGGGAGAATATTTTTACCAACTAGCTTGCTTCCTTTCAGATTTAAAGAAGGAGGAGACACAAAGGCTGAAAGCAGTTTTGATTCTCTTTATCCAATAAAGAGCTACACCTCAGGTTCAGAAACTATTTCACAGGTGACCCCACATACTGGTTTCACCAGACAGACACAGTCACCAGGTACAATATCCTCTGTTGAGTGTGTTTGTTACAAATGAGTACCCTAGTAATACCTAACACAATGTAACAGTAGCCAGGACAGGCTCTTTGCAGCAAGAGTAGGGACCAAGGCTATAACTGGGGTTTTCTACAAAAACACAAATCAAGTATAGAGATTCAGCCCATCCTTAATTTGGGACCTTCAAAACAAACAAACTAAAAATCCATTTGCAAAAATTAATAGTTGGTAAAATAGAACACGAGTTTTTGGAGATACTGATGGATAAAATCTGAGCTGAGGTAGAATACAATTGACTGACTAGAATTTATCTTGTATCATAGAGAAGTGATGTCCAGAACTAGTAAAAGACCAATTCAGAACCTTGGGGTTATAGTTTTAAAGACTCAAAGAGATCGCTGGAATCTAACTTGTTAATCGTGTGAAGAGAGAAGGAGAAGGTAACATTTACCTTCGTTTTATTATGTGCTATGCTTAATAATAATCAACCAAACACAAAGGATGTATTGAATAAGGCATTAATAAAAGTCAGTCAAATCTGACTTAGAATCCTGGCTCTACTCTTTATACTGACTTTGGGGATCTAAACTTCAATTTCTTATCTGTAAAATGGAGACAATATATATTTTTAATTATTGGTGATATTTCTTAAATTGTATATGTACCGCCAATGGTCCTGGAGATGGTGATAGGATAGAGTTTTTTTTTTTAAATGTTGTTTAATCAAAAGTGTAATAGACTATATATCCCAGCAGTTCTGCTCCTAGGTACATACATCCAAGAGAAATGAAACATAGGTCCACACAGAAACTTGCATGTGAATGTTCAGAGCACCGTTATTCATAATAGTCAAAAGTGAACACAACTCAAATGTCCATCAGTGGATTAAAGGATAAACCAATTGCAGTAGATTCATATAATGAAATATTATTCAGCCACAAAAAGTGATGAAGTACTGATAAATGCTACAACGTAGATAAATCTCAAAAACACGATGCTCAGTGATGCAAGCCAGATACAACAGGTCACATACTGTATAACTACTCTCACACGAATATACAGAATTGGTCAATTCATAGAGATGGAAAGTAGGTTAGAGGTTACCCAGGGAATGGGGGAAGGGAGAAATTACTTAACAGCTACACAGTGTTCTTTTAGGGGAAAGATGATGTTTTAAATCCAGAGCTGGGTGGTGGTTGCACAACACTGTGAGTGCCCTAAATACCACTGAGCTGTGCACATTAAAAAGGTTAATTGCATGTTATGTGAATTTCACCTCAATAAAAGAAAAGTGTATTAAAAATGGGTTATTGTTTAGATTGAGGCTATAGTTGGTAATTGTTTTTTAATGAGTCAATTTGAGGAAAAATATCAAGGAAATAATAATTAATGTGGCATGTGTAGCTGACAAAAAAACGAAAAGGTGATGCTCCATTGATTCACTTTTAGGAAACTAAAATTCATTCCCTTCCCAATAGGCAGGGTGAGGAGCATGCCAAGAAAAGGAATGGGCAGGTACCTCCTTAGTCTATGACACAGTGAGTAGAAACAATGAAAGGCCCTTCTTTGATGGAGTTCCAGCAAGCACAGAGGACCAGGGGCCTATCCAGCTGGGAGGAGAACAAGGGAGGGGGTCTCAGGGTGTCTGCGGAAAGTTACAGCTAAACACCAGAGCCTTGACCCTGAGTGGAAAGAGCGAGACTCTGTCACTAATTAGCTGGATGGCCTTGGGCAAGTTCCCTCAGAACAGCATTCTTACATCCTTCAGCTGATGAGTGCTCTGCAATCCTTCTCTCTGGAGGAGCAAGGTTGACTTGCGCCCCTTGGTCGGCTTTCTCCTTGGCAATGCCACTGTTGCAGTGATAATTTGCATATATTATCCCATTTACTGCTGTGACAATCACGTGAGGGGAGAGCTGTCCTGATCCCTGTGATAGTGTGATTTATAATAAGAAATATATATATATTTGGTCTTCATACATATTTCTGGCACAGAGCTCCTAAAGTCCTTGGAACTTCCTAAGTGATAAGAGGACAAAGATGTCTCCTGTTATGCTAATGAGGTGACTTTTGGACCCCATCTGAAGATGGGGGCTGCTTGTGAGGAGAATTAACCTTGTGATTAGAGGATTGGAATTTTCAGTCCCAACCCCCCCAATCCCTGGGGAGGGGGGGGCTGGAGAATGAGTTCAGTCACCAATGGCCAAGGATTTAATCAATCGTGCCTATGCAACGAAGCCTCCATAAAAACCCAAAAGGGCCAGGTTGGGTTACTGAACCCAAGGACGGGTCATAGTCTGAGTCTGAAGCAGGGAGGGAATAGTCTTGTGGGACCAAGCCCTTCACCTGTGGGATCTGACGCTATCTCAAGGAGATGATGTCAAGATTGAGTTGAGTTGTCGGACACCCCCTGGAGTTGGAGAACTGCTTGGTGTGCAAACCCGTCCCCACCAAATCTAAACAGTATGCAGAACCTTAATCCCCTTTTGGCTTCATCCCCTAAAAAGTGAGGAGCAGAGATTCCATGATGTATCAAAGGTCGTAGGTGGAGGTAGAACTGATGGGGAGGTCTGCCTGTTCTTAACCATGGCAACATGGCAAAGGGGCCACAGGCCCTCTTTACTGACATTCACGGCTTCTTCCTCTTTGTCTTTTCTCTAACTCCTGAGTTCCAAATCTACAAGTCAGATCATTTCCCAGTCAACACTGTAATGGGAGTTGGGACACCCCCAGGCTAGTTAACCACTAAGGCCCTCTAAGCCCTGAAATTATTATTATTACTTTTTACCTTTGTACTCCAATATGCAGTGAACATTCCACGGAGGAACAGATATGCTAAACTCAGTGAGGTCTTTTAGAAGGAAATTACAATCTGGTCTGAAATCAGAAATGCACTTATTATGTTCATATTTCCTTCCCAGCAGCATGCAGACATATCATTCCAAATATTTTAGCACTGGATAGATTACACATAAAACAAAAGATGGGTTTCTAACCCAGGCTGCAGCACTATTTTTGCTTAATGTTTCTGGCCACGTCAAGTAGAACATTCTCATAAAGGGCAATGTATACCTTAGCTGGGGAGGATAAATCATCCATAATTATAATATCGTTCACCCTGAGAGGCCTTTAGTGTTTCCTTTATAAAAGTTACACAGTTGAGACCTGCACCTGGCTAATAGATCGGCCCTCCCTGAAAATACAATTATGCCACATGCAGAGCTGGGAAGTAATTTTGCATGCCTGCTGTCCCTGTGTTTCACACACAATGGCTTCCCACTATGGTCTTAACTGCTGGCTGCCTGGAAGCTCTGTGTAAGAGAGGATGTCGGGGACGGCGGGGCCTCTCAGAGAAAGACCCGCTGGCCACAGGGCACCCCAAAGAGGCTCTGAACTGCAGTCATACGATGAATCCTGGGTCCTTGGGGATGCTGCTGACTCAGAACTTCTCCAAAGGACGGGCTTGGTGCCAGGCACTGTGCTAGGTGCTGGGCATGCAAAGAATATGAAGATGGATGGGGGCAGAGGAGCTCGATGTCAATGTGCTCAATGTGCGGAGAGGGATACCAAGAGAAAAGACAGTGTCACACAGCACAGAGGGCTTGCTGTGGCAGACAGTGGGAGGGAGTGCAGATACAGTGGCCACTCGCCTGGCCCTCCCGTTCCTAGACGTGTTGAATGGGAAACACTGGCCTTATGCTCAAGTGCAGCCCTGGCGTAGCATTCCAGAGCCTGTAACTGTGGAAATGAATTAAAAGTGCTGCTTTATCAGATTTAAATAGGTGGTCAGAGAACAGTTTCTGAAACTCTGTTTTTTGCTTTTCTTTATTTTTAAATGACCCACAGATTTCCCACCAGGTTCTCCTGCCAGGTGATGGGGGAGGAGGCTCCTTCCATTCCTCACCTGGCAGAGGCTGCTGGCTGTCACCTTCTTTCTAAACTCGGTATATTACTCCACAGAAAAAGGTCTAACTTCCCAGCAGCCTTGCAGCTAGGTTTGATCATGTGACTCAATTCCATATTTTGAGATAGTAGCAGGAGTTTCCTAGTACAGTTCTGACAGTGAACACTACAAAGCCACATAAAGGGGAAATCTGGACACAGAGGCAGACACACAGACAGGGAGAACACTATGTGAAGGCTGATGTAGAGATTGGAATAATGCATCTACAAGTCAGGAACGCCCAGGATTGCCCACATACCCAGAAGCCAGGAGAGAGGCATGGGGCACATTGTCCTTCAGAGCCTCTGGAAAGAACCAGCCCTACCCACACTGTGATCTCAGACTTCTGCCCTGAAGTACTTTGAGAGAATAAATGTCTGTTCTGGCAGCCTGTGGTCTCTGTTTCTGGGACAGTGTTAGGGCCGCCCAGCAGACTCACGTGCTGCCCGAAGTTCTCAGTGTCCAGTTTTATGTCTCTTTGTTAACAGAGAGGCTTAGCAAGTGTCACAAAGGTGTAAAGACTGAGGTGTTCTCCTTCAGGGAAAGGCAGGTATAGCAAAGAGAACAGAAGAGGAAATTGCCTTCTCATGTTGAATCTTAGGGTGCATTGTTTGACCAGCCCTGGGTCTCGTATCTTCTTGCCTCTTCATGCCTCCTGCCTCTACTTTAAGAAACACTATTGCTTTGGAATAAGCAATGTACTCTGGGGAGAATCCCTGAGTATAAGCTAAATCTTTCCTGTTACTTTGGAGGGGGGAGAGTGAAGCTAAAAAAGTCACCTCCTCCCTTTGCTCTTAAAAAGATGCTCTTTTCCCAACTCCCGAAATTATTCTGGAAGTCTGGAGAAGGTGCATGACCTGCAAATGTGGGTTATCATCTCATCAGACTTCTCTTAGCCTTCTTCTTTTCCCATGTTCTGCTTTAGTCTGCTTTTTCTCTTTCCTGGCATTACAGCAGAACCCCACTGGTGTGCCAGATCTGCACGCCCCCCCCCCCAGGTTTCAAGTTGCCCCAGGTGCGGTCTCCGTACACTGTAGTCTCTCTTTGGAGACTCGTGACCCCCAGAGGCAAGGCTAATGAACAGAAGGTAAACAAACCAAACAAACAACATCTTTGCTTTGAAGAGAGCTCTGTCTGCAGAGCACCATGAGAAATCTGGAAATGCCTCATGGAGTTTGCTAAGCAAACAAAAACCAAATCCTGCCCAAACATAATTAGTAAAGGCACCAAGGTAAAGGCAAAGGCAGATGATTGCATGGGGTGGTCAGGGCAGAGGGCCTCAACTGCATTCCTTGCTTCAGACAGGCGGAAAGCGGTTAGCTACAGGCAACGAGGGAAGAGCGAGACTTGGGGAAACATCACACAGATAAGAGTAAAACCAGCAACAGTCCTTGTAACATCTCCTAGTTACCCAGCACATGGTTGGCCTGGCACAGAGCTCTCTACTCATCCCCTGTCCTCACTACATGATTTCTCACTCCATTTTGCAGAAGAGAGGATGAGCTTGGAGAGATTAAGTGTCCCGTGCGAAGCCACTCAGCTTCTAGGTGTCAGAGCCTGGACATAGGCCATGCACATTGGCTCCTAACCAATCGTGCAGGTTGAACACCTTTAGAGAGTGTGGTAGACAGGCCTGTCCCCCGAAGATGCCTACATCCTGACCCCTGGAACTTGTGAATACATCACCTTACATGGCAAAGGAACCTTTCAGATGTGATTAAGTTAATTAAGGATCCGAAGATGGAAGATTATACTAGATTATTCAGGTGGGCCCGATGTAATCACAGATATCCTTACCAGAGGGAGGCAGGAGGGCCAGAGAAGAGGGTGTGAAAGCCAAACCAGGGGTCAGGTCAGAGATTTCAAGATGCTAAGCTTCTGGCTTGGAAGATGCAGGAAGCGGCCATGAGACAAGTAAGTGCGGGGGTGGGGGTGGCATCTAGACACTGGAAAAGGCAGGAAATCAGATTCTCCCTGAGAGTCTTACGAAGAAATACAGCCCTGCCAATATCTTCATTTTACCCCAGCAAGACCCATTTTGGACTTACGGCCTCCAGAGCTGGAGAAAAATGCATTTGTGCTGTTTTAAATTACCACTAAATTTGTGGTGAGTTGTTACAGCTGTAATAAGAAGAAACTACTACAGAAAGGGAGGTCTGAGCATGTTCAGAAGCAGAGGAATGGAGCCTCTGACAGCTGCCACATCTGTGAGCGCTTAGCCTGTGCCTAGAACTGTGCAAACTTCTTTCCACGTGTGAACTCCTTCCATTCCTGAGGTTGGTACTTCAACCATCTCCTTCTGTAGATAAGTTAACTGGGGAAAAAGATTGCACAATGGATAAATGAGGTGGATAAGGACTTCAGACAAGGCATTCTGACCCTAGAACCTTCCCTCTTCATGCCCTCCACCCTACTCTGATACCTGGAGGAACAACTTTCTGGAAGAGATGGAATAGGATTCACTAACCCTTTTTAACAGTTATTAGTTGAGGGTCTGCTCTGCACCAGCACATGGATAAGTATGCTGTGTGCTCTTTTGCTGTTGTTGTTTAGAGATTTATTTACTTATTTTAGTGGGGGAAGGGGCAGAGAGAGTCTCAAGCAGACTCCCCGCTGAGCATGGAGCCCAACACGGGGCTTGATCTCACGACACCAAGATCATGACCTGAGCCAAAACCAAGAGTGGGATGCTTAACCGACTGTGTCACCCAGGTGCCCCACTCTGTGTTCTTAAAGGTGATTTGGGAGGGGAACTAGATAATTAAGTCACTTATGGGCTGCAACCTGGAAATACCATCAGAGAGGATTGGACACAACTGAGGGAAAGTCTAGAAGAGGTCATGCTCCAGGGTCTTGGGAAGTGACCTCGAGGTTCCAGTGAAGAAAGAGGGAAGGAAGGAAGGAAGGAAGGAAGGAAGGAAGGGAGGAAGGAAGGGAGGGAGGGAGGAAGGAAGGAGAAGGGAAAGGAAGGAAGGGAAGGAGAGGGGAGGGGAGGAAAAAGGAAGGAAGGAAAGCAGAGGGAAAAGCAGGTACAAAGGCAGAATCCTAGAAGAGCCAGGCACAGTCAAGCACAGTCAAGCTGGATGTGGCAGGCTTGTCCTAGAGGGTCTTGTCCTTAAGTGGTGGAGAGATCCCTGAGGTAGGAAGATAAAATGTCAGATCTTGGACAATGCAGTGCTTGGGAAGAATGACAGACATGAGCTATAGAGCTGGAGAGAAGTGGATTTTTATGGGTTGAAAGATGTCCCTCCACATCAATGAAACTGAAGTCCTAACCCACAGTACTTGTGAATGTGACTTCATTCAGAAAAAAAGGTCTTTGCAGATACACAAGTTAAGTTGAGGTTATTAGAGGAGGTCCCAATCCACTATGACTGGGTCCTTACGAAAAAGGGAAGGTTGGACACACACACACACACACACACACAGAGGAAGAATACTGTGTGAAGATGAAGGCACTGACTGGGGTGATTCCCCCACATCCAAGAAAAACCAAGGATGTCCAGCAAACCACCAGAGGCTAGGAAAGAGGCCAGAACAGATTCTCCCTCCCGGCCCTGAGACACCTTGATCTCGGACATCCAGCCTCCAGACGGGGAGACAGTAAAGGTCCGTTACTGAAGCTCCCAGTTGGTGGGACTTTGTTCTAGCAGCTCTAGAATGCAGATGCATGGACACTGCATTTCTCTAGAAGACAGCGTGGTGCAGTACTTCTGAATGTGAAGCCCACTGGGCACTGTGAACAGCACAGGGGATCAAGTGCAACTGGAAGCCCCGCACGGCTGACACATTGCCGTGGAGGAATGCCCTGTGTCCTATAGGATGCAGTGCGGCCGTTCTGCCTTCTCTTCAGCCTCCCAGTTTGCAACAGCCTAAAACGTCTCCAGACATCACCAAATGCACACTGGGGAGCAAAAGCACCCTCGGCTGAGAGTCACAGGAATAGAGAGATGAAACAGAGATACTAAAATAATATTTTTATTTAGTTATGCAAGTATTTATGGGTCATCAACTCTGACCTGGGTTCTGTGCAACTGCCAAGAGTCTAAGGATGAAGAAAGAGCTGCCCCTAACCCTCAATGAGCTCCAGGTCCATTGGGATGGTTTGCAATTCACTGCAACATTTACTGCAAATACTACTGACAAAAACATAAAGAAAAGTTGCTGGAGATTAGAGCGTGGTTATGTAAGCGGACTTCATTTTTTTATGCATACACTGTTATTTCAAATTATTTCAAAATAAAGCCACATTTCTACTGGCCAGAGGCTATTTTCCCATAATTTTCTTCCAGCATTGTTTATCCTGTATTTTTTATGAGTTTTGAGGTTATTTCCAAGTTTTCAACAATCATTAGGTTGTGCCTACGCCATAATTGAATACGGTTTTATTACCCCAGCAAACAGACATAAATATTTAATCCTTATGCTCTACCTGACAATGTACATTTTGGGGGGCTAATAAATTGCTTTTTGGGGTTACCCATAGGGTAGGTACCTTCTGCGGATTTGCCTCGACATTTTGTCCAATGTGCTATTAAGCACATCAACGCCACTTGCAGTCCTAAGTGGGGCATTTTTTTTTTTAAGATTTTATTTTTATTTATTCGGCAGAGATAGAGACAGACAGCCAGCGAGAGAGGGAACACAAGCAGGGGGAGTGGGAGAGGAAGAAGCAGGCTCACCAGAGGAGCCTGATGTGGGGCTCGATCCCACAACGCCGGGATCATGCCCTGAGCCGAAGGCAGACGCTTAACCGCTGTGCCACCCAGGCGCCCCCTAAGTGGGGCATTTTAAAGCAATGACAGAGTATGTGTTCCATCGAGGATGAAGTAACAGGTGGAGTATTGCTCACTGTTGCTGATTCTATGGGGCGGTTTGCCTGACAAGCAGAAGGCGCAGGATTTCTCCAGAACGCCGCTGAGGACCCCTGCAGCCTGGCTCCCTATGAAGTTCATCTTGGAAGCATCAGTGTCATTCAGAGACAGCGTGTGGATACTGACTCCACTTCGAGGGAACAGCAGAGAGCCCTCAGCTATTAATAACCCTATGTGGAAACAGCATGTTTCTCAGGTGGGGACTGGCTCCGTCTGCCTGCTGCAGATAGCACCCCCACCTGGGGAACGTGAACTTGCCTCCGGCATTTGCGAAACACTTTCTGGTGTGGGCGGTTCACCTGCTGCCTGCCTTCCTTCCCCTTTTGGTAGTTTGGGGAGCGACGTTCTTCAAGGAGGAAGAATCTGAATAAACAGAAACTTCAACACGCTAGTGATCGGATTTGAAAGGGCAACCAAACAACTTCTCTTTTCTGGCTACAGTCACATCTGTTAGCTCGGAAGCGATGGCTAAGGAACAGTTGCTATTTAGCAAGAAAGGGATGAACAAATAGAGCTTGAACACCCTGCCCAGATGCAAAAATGTTAATGCTGCAAAATAGCCTTATTGGATTTTTTTCAACCGCACGGACTCCCAGGGAAGAAAGTTACACCAAGTTTATTAAGTAATTCAATTTTGTACAACTTGAAGGAAGCCTCTAACTCTTTTACCATGCTAACAAGCACAGAGCCTCTGACAGACTGGCTGCCAGGGAAGTTCCATCCCTACTGTTTTTGTTTACCCAGCAAATTGTAGTTTTGTTGTCTGAGGGAATTGGGAACCAGGGAATTTGTAGAAAAGTGTAATAGAGAGAAACTTCACCAAACCCAGAACAAAACAATTCTTCTCTAACAAAATTAACCACTTGGACTCCATCCATTTGAGCTTCCTGCAGAACGAGTGGCCTCCAGCGGCCGAGCCGGCCTGCCCAGCAGGTGCAAAGCCGAGGGTCCCTGAGAAGTGAGACGCCAAGGAGAACCTGGGGGGTGAAAGAAGATGCTTCCCCACACAGTAATCGGGTCTAAGATGGATGGGTTTCATAAACTTACCACTCCAGCCTCACAGAGAAAAAGGTTCAACAGCCGAAGTCCTGGAAATAATATTCTAGGACACACACACTTATGCGTAATGCAGGCAGTGTGTTGGGATGGTGCTTAAACACACGCAGGTGCACACACAGCTTTCATTCTGACTTTAAAACGTTACTGAGAAATAAAGGGATGAAGAAATGTGCACTATTTCTATAGCAGAATATTATGCAGCCTTTAAAAGGAAGGTAATCTTGTTGTATCACTAAAGTGTACATCTGAAACTAATATAACACTGTGTGCTCCCTAATTGGTATTAAAATAAAAACTTAAAAAATAAATAAAAAGAAGGTAGTCCTGCCATTTGTGACAACACAGATGAACCTGGAGGACATTAGGCTATGTGAAATGAGCCCGAGACAGAAGGGCACATACTGTGTGATCCCACTTACACGTGGGATCTAAAATATTCAAACTCATGTTAGCATAGAACAAATAGTGACTTCCAGGCTTTGAAGGGAGGGAGACATGGGGAGTTGTTCAATGGGTATAGTTTCAGTTATGCAAGATGAGTGAGTTCTAGAGTTCTGCCATAGAACATTGTGCCTGTAATTAACAACAGACACTTAAAATTCTGCACTTAGAATTTTGTTAAGAGGGCAGATGTCATGTTAAGTGTTCTTAAAAAAATAAAAACTGGAAAAAAACCCCAAAAGGCACAAGGAAACTTTGAGAGGGGGTAGATATGTCACTACCTTGACTATGGTAACGCTATCATGGGTGAATACATATGTTCAAATGCATCCTTCTATATGCATTAAATATGTCCAAGTTTTTTTTTTCATTTATCAATTATACCTCAATTAAGCTACTAAAAAAATAACCCAAGAAAGATGTGCACAGCTAAGTGGGGAGGAGGCCAATGAAGACATCCTGCTTTCTGCCCTAAGGCCCCCAGGGGCACCTTGTCCCTGTGCTGCCTCAGGTTGGAGCATTTACAGGGTGTATTTTGTGAGAATGTGGTCGGTGCCCGATACTCAGACCCTGGCTGTAGGGATGGGCCTCCAAATGGTCCCAGCCTCCTCGAATAACAAACACCCTCCATGCACGGCTTCATCCAGGAGCTGCTCACTCCCAGCTTCTATGACCCTCTCCACACACTGAGCTCCATTACTTTACAGTCCCACTGTTGGGGGAGCACCCTCCTTCACTTCTCTGGCTTAGCAGGACCCAAAAGCATGGCACCTCTCTTCCTTCCTTTTCTTTCCCACATTCTCCATGTCTCACCTGTGGTTGCTCTGCTGTCCTCAAAACTTTCTAAACAGCATCTCTTTGTTTGTGCCTCAGCTAAAGATAACACCAGGGTATCTGAAGGAATGCCCCCAGGGACATTTCTAGAACTTGATGGAAACTTCTGCCCGGTTATGGGGCGAGCCACTGTGGGGTCTCTTTTTGGAACTTACACGGACCTCACCTCTCCTCGAAGTGCTTCTCTCACATCACGTACTATTCCACAGCATTCACTGACCACGAGATGTAAAGGAATTCAAAGACAAATAAGAAATGAGGGTAGATCTCCACGATATTTTGAAGTTGGAATGGGATCGTGTTATCCACGTCTGTTAGAATCAAGCAATGGTTTCCCGCTGCCCCTTGCTCTGTAAGCACCAACCTCCTTACCCCAGCCGACGCCTGGGTGTCTGGGCCTGCTGACCTCTTCCGATTCAGCAACACTTCTCTCCTCTGAGCTCTCCTGGCTCCAGCCAAACTGGCCTCAGTATTTCATGAAATGGTGCATGAACCCTCTGGTGCCCAGATATCGACATATGGCTTCCCTCCCATGGGAAAGCCTCCTTCTCCCCTTCTTTGACAAGGGACATCCTTGCTCACCTTTTTCATGACAGTTTCAAAATCGCCTCCTCTGAGAAGTCCTCCTTGAACTCCTGGACCAGGATCTTTCAACAGAGACTCTCACAGACCCATTTCTTTTTGTAAAAGCTGTCATCGCATTTGAAGTTATCTATTAATCATGGTGATTCTTTTCTTTGTGTCCCTCTGCCTTGCTCCCCTGTGAGTTCCATGCCAGTATGGAGGAGAATCTCCATGTTTAATATCTGGCACACAGTAGGTGCTGTCAGCCAATATCTGATGAAGGGAGCTGTGAGTGGCTGCAGCACAGTGTGCGATCTGGTGGGTGCTGCAAATGCCTACTTTTGGTGGCATTCTTGCTGCAGCACCCTGATAGCACGGTGGGCTCAGGGGTTCTTTTGAAGCCTGACTTGCATAGAAACCACTTCCTGGGTCTTCTCACTATGTCCAGGAAGGCTTTACCTCCGGATAACGCCAGAGTTCCATTTGTTTGACAAACACAGAAATACCCACAGAATCTCACCGTGAAATCCCCATTAACTAAGACTAGTTTTCTCCTGCGGTAAGGGACATAGTGGGAACAAGAAGCAGCAACGCTACAGAAAACTGGAGTGACATGGAATTCCGCAGATTGATTTCCCAAAATCGAGACATCAAGAACACACAGAGCAGAGCAATTAATATCCCAGGGACTAAAAGCACCACTCACCCAGTTGTAGCATTCCGGGTTTTGAGGACGGCACCTGATTTTATGTAGACAGATATATGCCGACATTGAGTATGCAACTTTATATTTCCATATGTCAGGTAAAGTACAACCTTAAGCATATTCTGAATAATTCATTCAGGCAAAGGTCTGATAAACAGATGTCTGTAATGTGATAGTTCTGAAGGTGCCATTTTTCTGACATGAAAAAAAATCCCTGCTTAAAAGCCAGATGGCAAATAAACCCCAGTTCATCACTTAGGCTCACACGGGGAATTCCAGCACATTTTTCATCAATTCCCACTCTATATTTAACACAGTAAATATAACAGTGAAGTATTATGTCTCTTCCTTCTCAATCCATCTCAACCATGAGTGTTAATCTCTACTGGGTCGGAGGCAGTGTTTACCCCAAATAAGCAAATGAGCTTCCATGTAACAAATTATCTCTTTGCAGAAACAACAGAAAATTCTGTAAGCTCAACTGTTTTAGTTTATTGACGATTGCTAGAAACAGATTTTGCAAAAATGTCTGCTTTTCCCCTGCAGCCTTTCACAGAATAATCGAGGAGTTGAGCATTCCATTACGTAAACAAGAGCCTTCTCTGCATTTGCTTAAACAGATATGAACTTGCTGTTATTCTGGGTCAGAGATTACAGTCGAAAGGTCAGCCCTTGCCAGGTGCCATTTGACGGCTTGGGCTCTGGTTACTGTCTCCTCTAGCTGCAGTAGAAATGTCCTGTTTAGTCTCTTGACGGCACGCCACCAGATGGGGCATTTCTAAGATGTAACTTCTCTTGACTTGCCATGTTGCTAAAATGTCCCCAGAAGAGGGACGGACTTAGTGGTCAAGAAGTGATTTCACTCCCACTGGATTAAAGACTGATCTTTCCTCCCTACCTTCCTTCTCTCTCTCTCTTTTTTTCTTTTCCTTCGAGACATGTCTATCAAATACCTATGTCAGACACTGAGATGGGAGAAATGAATGAGACAGTCTAACGAGGAACACTGTCAATAGATCATTCACAATACAGGGAGGTGAGCACAACTTGGGAGCACACAGCGACCATGCTGAGAACAGGGTAGGAGGGATGTCAGGAAGTCTTCCCGGTTCTAATGAACCTGATGAGAACCTCTTTAATTGCACCTCCCCTGCCTTCCCCTCCTCGTCATGAAGTAGGCAAATATTTCCATAGCATCTATTATGTGCAAGGTGCTGGGGGTAGAGCAGTGAACAAGACACTATCTCACGCAGTTCACATGCCAGCAAGGAAAGCAGAAATCAACAATAAAAAACACAAGTTTTTTGTTTTTTGTTTTTTGTTTTAACCAACTGCACTGTATGCTATGAAAGAAGAGGAGCGGATCTTATAAGAGAGGAGTGGATCCCCATTTACAGATGGAGAGGAAAGGCATCATGGGGAAAGCAATATTGATGCTGAGACCTGAAGAATGAACAGCACTGTCAGCCAGGTGAGGTAAAGAGAGGGAAGCATTCCAGGCAGAGGCAACAGTCTGTGCTGTGCTGCTTAGCACATTGGTAGAACTGGAAGAGGGCCAAAGTAGCTCCAAATAATAGTAAGAGGGAGAAGCAGATGAGTGTGTAGAGAGGCACAGGGGCCAGACCATGCAAGGCCACGCAGAGGAGTCCGCTTTAGTTTTCACAGCAATGGGAAACCAATGATGAGTTTTAAGATTGAGAGCAGGTAGTGACAACGTGATCAGATTTGTGTTTGAAAAGACTCCTCTCCTTAAGGGGGACGTGGGCAGAAAGGAGTCATTACAGAAAGATCCACGGAGGATTTTGTGGTCATTCTGGTGGGAGATGATGACATTTTGGACTAGGATATTGGTGAAGGAGCTGCTGGAGAGAAATAGACAGCTTGAGTATATATTTTATAACGAGATGTTTGAACCTGCTGAAACAAGAAATGAATTATTCACTGGCATGTTTCAATTCACCACACAGTCTCGTTCTAACAACATCAACAGCATCAATAATAACAGTAAAAGAAAAACTAACTCCTACCAACCTTCTGTGCACCGGGGACTATTCTAATAATTGTATAAATATTAACTGACTGGATCTTCCCCTTAACCCTAATAAGTTGGTACAATGAGTATCCCCATTTTATAAATAAGGAAACGGAAGCACAAAGGACTTAAGTAACCTTTTCCAAGGTCACACCCAACTATTAAGGTTAAACATAATTCACATGCCTGGATCCTTTGAATAAGGGCAAAGAAACCTCTCCCATTGCTGGTATCATTTACTTACGAGACACCAGTGCCTGCCTTTGGTTCCCTATTTCAATTAAAGGGTGTATATACCTCAAATATAGAAATATGTCGTAATTTCTTCATATACAAATTGAATACAACCATAGGCATTTCGTTATTAGGGTAGCACAAAATGAAAGAACCCCCATGTGCCTGCCAGGCAATTTTTACATCCCCTTCCACATCACACTCAGAGAGGTGTGTATTTTTACTCTCCCCACTCCACAGATTAGGGAAAGGAGGCTCACGGCGTTCGGGAAGTATGCCCAAGTTCTTACAGCTGGTTGGAGATGGAGAGGGATTTATAACCAAGTGTCTCTGCCTCCAAACCAAGTCTACACACCCAAGATAAAGCAAGCGGCAGACTCAGTGCTCCTGACAGGCCGACAAATGGCCACGAGCCGCTGATTGAAGATTGAAAAATTGTAATGCTTCCAGTCTTGGTGAGAATTCTGAACACAAGAGGGAATCAGTGCCTGGGGCAGGAGAAAGTGCCTGCTGCCAAAGAGAAAAAGGAATGCAAGGAAACCCAAAAACATACACAGGAGAGCACACATGTACACACACACACACAGCTGAAAATCTCTTCCAGGAATCCTTGTTTTTTCTTTAATAGCCTATTTCTCTTTATGTTACTCTCATTGACATGAGCAATTTATATATACTGTGTAACTTTGATGGCAGAGCCCCTGTTTGCTGTTTTCTTTGTGTCTGTACTTTGTTTTTCAGTTTGTTGCAATAAATCTTTAATATGGATTGAATTATGAGTTTTAAATAATTGATAGAGCTGATTCCGAATGCTTCCTACCGCAGTCATAAAACAAGCTGAAACTTTGGGGGCTGGGGTGCACTCAATACCCTCACATTCTCCAACATTTACCCTCACCTCTCTCCTGACCCCCAACATCCTCGATATGGTCAGTGATCACAGCTGGATACAGAGATGGATGCCAACGGGGTGGTCATTGGTTCGAGCTACATAATAGGCTGTGAGCATTCTTAATGGCATTGGCTCCAACCTCAATCATTATGTATGATTTGGCAATGAAGTGGCAGGTCATGAGCATGACATAGAATTTATTCATTCAATTCATTTTTACTGAATAGCTACTAAGTATCAGGCATGGACTAGGCATCGGAGAGACAACTCTAGCAAAAGCAGACATGGTTCTTTGTCCATGTGGAGCCTGTGGCTTAGCGGGATTACAGATATTAATTTAAAAAATCCCAATGCCAAAATAAAATTGTAACTGCGCTTAATGCTATAAAGGGAGAGATGTGGTGTGGTGAGTACATACAACAAGGAGATCCGACTTGGTCAGATGACACATAGGGTGGGAAGATGTCTGAAAGGGGGCGCAGGGCGTGTGGGATGAAGAACACAAAGGGCTACAGGTGGGAACCTGTAGGACCAAGGAAGTCGTGTTAGGGATTTGGTCATTTTCTTAAATGCAGTGGGAAGAAACATCACATTTTAGTTTGTGCAGGGACATGATTCCATCGATACACATGTTTTCTATTATAGCTTACATATAAGAAGCAGGCTTTTGGAAGCAGCCAACCTGGGTTCAAATTTCTACTTTACTCTCTAATTGTTGGATCAGCCTGGGCACGTCTCTTCTCAGCTTTCTAGTTTCCTTATGTGCCAAACAGGAACAGCCCCTCCACCCCACCCCAGGTCCTTCACCAGGTGTGGTCGGCACTCAGTAAGCAAATGTGTGGAAAGCTCAGCTCTTGGCACATGGTACTCCCCAAAGGTGTGCTGCTGCTGCTGTTGCCATGGCTGCAGTTACCATAGTGAGTTCCCTCTAGATGGGTTGTCAGCTGCCCTCAGGGGTAGAGCACCCTTTCTGCACTTCTTTTTTTTTTTTTTTAATGTCATCTAAATACCCTGCCCATTTGTCACAACTCTCCCATCGATGTCTACCGTTCACCAGGCCCTTTTCTGTAACACAATCACTAACTGTACTTACAGAGCGTCGGTTATGTCCAAGCCCTGTTCTAAATGCTTTAGACACACCATCTCAAAATTGCACAGGAGGGTAAGTATGAGAATGGTCTTCATTTTACAGATGGAAATACTGACCCCAGGGAGTTTAAGCAAATTACCCAAAGTCATACATCTGAGAAGTGTCAGAGCTGGGATTTCAGCCTGCCTTATGGCTCCGTAGTGCTCACTGCCAAAAGAATTCACCCTTCTTTCTCTGAAATGCAGTCCACTCGTGTATAATCTCATGGGGCTCCATAATCACCTTTTATTTCCTTATCCCCTCTCCTTTTCACAAAACACTGGTACTGTCAGAGATCCACAAATCTGGGTCTCCTCATCTCCTCTCCTTTCTTCATTTCCTCCTTCTTCTTTAATTTTCTGAGCACAGATCCTTCTCCTTATCAATATCAGACAGTTGTCTTGTAGAAGCCATCGGAGGAATGGGTAGATTGCTTTACAAACCCTTGCTTATCCAGCAGCGAAACAGACATTTAGAACAACTAACGGTGGAGACAGAGGAACTGGGTAAACCAGTTGGTTCTTCCACTCTCTGACTCCCATTCCATATTTACTAAATTGAGATATTTGAGGGAGGAGGCCTGATTCTATATTTTCTTTAAAGCTACCAGGGGATTTGAGAAATTAGGAACCACTGGGATATATAATCTTGGAGTTTTGGACTTGCTCTTTCAGTCCTAGAACGTCATAGAAGTAAACAGTTTTACTGATATATATCATATTCTTTGATATGGTCCTTCTCGGAACTGAACTTCTATGGATGAGAGGACCAGGTGTTTTTGTTTTGTCTTTGTTTTTGTTTTGCTTTTTTTTTTTAAATGACATTAGATCATTCTAAGGTCTGTTTTATTTGTTTGTTTTAATTTGATCTACAGCCAGCATTTAAAGCTGATGAAATGTGTGAAATACACTGACATTTTTAAGTGGTAATTTTCAGAGTCTTTGTTAGTTCTGGAAGGGTGTGTGTTGCAAATTCTAGATGGAAAACATTTGGAAACACTGAGACACTTAATTTTAGCTGAGCGAGCCACATGTTACTTATGAAACATCTATTTTGAGAACCGCAGCGGAGAATTAAACCGGACACTTTTTATTCTGGTCTGCTACCTTCACTGATAAACAAAATAAAATTACAAACACAGGGAAAATGGCTTTTAAGGATACTAGGGAAAAAAATGAAGTAAGGGGAGCTTCATCTAAACTGATGCAATATGGTTGTAATTGCCTGGTTTTTTTTTTTCTTTTTCTTTCTTTTCTTTCTTTTTTTTTTAACAACCCAAAAAAAAAAAAAAACCACCTTAGTTAATTCATAAATATTTCAGTGGGATCTAAGGTGTCAGTTTAAAGTTTCATGAAATTGCATTTAGGACCCCAAATAGGGCTAGTATTTGGAACCATATTCCAGAAATACTTTTCATTTTGGGGTATCCTTGGGAGTACTGCTAGTTGGGATGGATAGTGGGATGTGAACAGAAATATGAGATGATTTCCAAGCTTGAGACAGGAGAGGACATGGGCATAGATTCAGGAAGGACCTCTCCGAGCTGGAGAACAAGTCACCACCTGTGGTGGCAGCAAAAGAGATCTTCTGCTCCAGCAATTCGTGAGGTTGACTCAAAGTCACCCAGGCCACAGGGCCATCTGGAGCATCTCAACGGGCCTGAGTCTCTGTCTTTACATGAGTAGCCTCCCCTGTGGACAGGGCAACTGGAAACACACATCAAATGGCCTCTTAGAAGTCGAGGCATCTTAGGAAATTGTGGTGAAATGACCAAGGCTGGCTGTGACAGAACAAGCAGCCATGGAGGGTGGGAGGGTTACTTGGGAGAAGGAAGGAGGAGGAGATGGAGATAGACAAGGCTGAGAAGATAGATATATAGATATAGACAGCTGGACTGAGAACCAGACGGAAGAGACAGACACACTGTCTGTCAATCCTGTCTATATCTCCCTTCATCTATCATCTAAGCACCCATCCATCCCTCCCTCCAACCACCCGTCCATCCATCCATCCATCTGCCCATCCACCCACCTGTCCGTCCATCCATCCATCCATCCATCCATCCATCCATCCATCCAGCATTATCCACAAGGAGAGAAACCATATCAAGAGCTGTGTTTTGGATATTAGTGGAAGATACTGCAACTCTTGGTTTAATTACCATGTTCTCTCTAAAGCCATCCTTTGAGTCATCTCTCTATCTGTGATAGTTGATCCTATCGGATTATCTAAATTTTCCCTCATGCAGTCTGTTCCAGTGGCCCTGCAATATTAAGCACACCTTTTGTCAGTAGTTACGATTTTTAGGTATCTAGAAAGAAAACTTCTCACCTGAAGATACACTCACTTTGGTCACTACGGTAAATGCAAATGTCGTACTTCATTAGAAATACCACTGAGACTATATTTTAGTTTCCATGTTAATAAAGTGCAGGCCTGGTCATCTCAGGCCAATGCCATATTGGAGGATCAGGTTTATACTCTGTTTTCACCTTGTATACAGATCTGAGAAAAGGAGTCTAAGAATCTGTGTCCAAAAGTGACTTTGGGCCGCATGGAACTATTTGCTTTGGGGCTCTGTTCTATGAGCCCAGCATTATTCCCTGGCTATCCATACATACAAGGCATCTCTACATCACCCAGCTACAAGAGTTGGGGTTTATAAAAAAAAAAACTTTCAAAGAATCAGGTGATTACAGAATGGGTAAAGTACAGGGATATGAAAAGGCTTTTTACTTGTGCTTTGATAACTTGATAACACTTTTAGATGACCTGCATGAATTTGGCCTTTATGACCTTTTTTTATTTTTTTTAAGATTTCATTTACTTAGAGAGACAGAGAAAGTGCGAGTGGGGGGAGGGGGGGAGGGAGAGAATCTCAGACTCCACGCTGAGAGTGGAGCCCAATGCAGGGCTCCGATCCCAGGACCCTGAGATCATGACCTGAGCCGAAATCAAGGTCAGATGCTTAACCGATTGAGCCACCAGGCGCCACTCTATGACCTTTCTCACTGCTCTCAACAATTTAACACAAGAAACTAAGCTCCTTGAAGTCATGCTTCTCCAACAGTCCTTGCTTTGGGACTTACTCCACCCAACTGACCACACATGGTAAAACAGTGTCCTATAGCTGATCCTAGGCAATTCATTCTGCAGATGGTGAGCTCCTGAGAATGGCATCTAGGAGCTCCAGGTAAAGCAGGCAGCCTTTGGTGAGCTCTAAAGTGAAAGATGATGTAGTTCAGAGCCAAAGCAGGAGCCAGCCCCACAGGAGCTAGAATGCTCAAGGAACAAGTGTTGGGAGTAAGCAGAACAAGATAAACTGAGAGGAATCAGGCAGATGAGCAGGAATATACAGAGACAAAAGACTGTGAGAGGGAGAGAGAGAGACAGACAGACAGAAAGACACACACACACACACACACACAGAGGGAGAGAGACACAGAGAGAGGGGCAGAGAGAAACAGGGACTGAGAGATGGCAGGGTGGAGAGGACTTTGAGAATGTGCATTTCTGACCTTCTCACTTCCAAACTAAACCTTACAAAGCCCACTGGACTTCACTTTCAGTCTTTGGATTTTGAAGAGTTGGTCCCTGTCTCCTTATGATAGACCCTCTTCTAATTGAGCTATATTTAGAGAGATCCTGTTCCTTACCATCAAAAAGCCTTGTCTGAAATACATCCAATTACAAAGTTCTATTATTAAAAATGTGAAGGCTTGCAGGAGATGAGAGTTTTGCTTGGCCAAAGGCCACTGATTTTGTATGAAATTGCAATGGGAGGGGTCATTAGGAGGGCCCCTAAGCACCAACTGAATACCTTATGGATGTGGAAAAGATTTCATTTTATTCAGAGGAAGTAAAGAAACATGATCTATCTTGTCCTCTTGTCCACCTGACAAGTTCACACCAGCGTAACAGGAAATTCCAAGTGAGCAACACAGAAAATCCTCCTTTTCAGTCCATCATGAAGCAGAATCAAAATGCAAATGGTAAACAGGACGAGTCCCAGCTGCTTCTCAGAAAATAAAGCTGCTGGGAAGAAAAGCAAGAAAAAGGAGCCGGGACACGATGAAGACATTCATCACAGTGTGGACCTTGCTGTCCATTGAGTGGCCCATCATGGTACCAGACAAATACACCAGACATGGGCTGGCTTAACCTTTACTCTGCTGTGGGCCACAGGATCTTGCTGAGATGCTAGGTTTAAGATAAACTGCACTTCTGTGCAGTGTCACCTTTTTTTTTTCTTTTTTGAAAGATTTTATTTATTTATTTGACACACACACAGAGAAAGAGAGAGAGAGAACGCACAAGCACGGTGAGCAGCAAAGGGAAAGGGAGAAGCAGGCTCCCTGCTGAGCAGGGAACCTTATGCGGGGCTCCATTCCAGGACCCTGGGATCACAACCTGAGCAGGTGTTTAACCAACTGAACCTCCCAGACGCCCATGCAGTGTCACCTTTTGCATTCAGATGAAAAAGAGTAAATGTTAAGTATGTCCAAAAAGAAAACACACACACACAACATCACATTAACACTTTGTTGAAGCTTGCAAAGATTAAGCAAGGAAACTAACACTGTCATCTGCAGTAATCTGGAACAATGGTATTGAGGAACGCTATGCCGGAAGCACTGAAACAATTAACCATCAAAGGGTAGGGGACTAATACGGAAGGCTGGATTTGGAAGGTTATAGCTGATCTCTCTCCCTCCCTCCCTCTTCCTTTCTTCCTCGAATTCTGTCTCTCCCTCTCCCTCTTTCATTATCAACATGGCAGTAGTAGGTAGAAGAAACTTCTGGTTTTGGGAATCAGGCAGACCTGTATTTGGTTCCTACATCTTACATCAATTGACAAGTTGACGAACTATTCTTAAGTTTCCAGGTCCTCATTAGAGATAATGTCATCCATCTGGCTAGGTCCCTGTAAGTTGGAGTCCCCAGAGACATAAAGTATCTAGCAGAGCTCCTGGTTCATATTCTGCAATTTGTAGCTACTACAAATGTTGTCGCAACCATTATTACTAATAATAAAAACGGATGTATTGGCACCTATAATGGAATGCATCAGCACGCCTTAATTGAAAGTTGCTAATGAAGGAATGGCTGTCGGAACAAGGCCTGGCTTCGACAGATAAAACATTCATTAAGTGACAAGGGAACAGTCCAGCGAACTGGACCCAGGTGCTGTCCTCAGAAAGTTCACAGACCTGAAGGGTCAGAGACACAAATAACCAGGTGAGTCAGACAAAATCTAGGCAATAAACACAGACACAGGCAAGCAAGAGTCTGTTCCCAAGGATTTTCAACTTCCCACCTCCCAGACTTCGTAAGTCCTATTTAAAACCCCATCAAGTCTGCTAATCATTCTTTTCACTCTCACCAAGGAGTCCAGTAATTTCTCTAAGGGCAGGAAGTAGGTGTAGATGGTTAAAAACTTTAAATCAGATGGTGAAAGTGAACATAGGCACCGCCCTTGCTCTCCACTTGGAAGAAGCTAATAATATGGAAAACTGCTTCGGCGATTTGGCCAGGAGATTGGATGGAGGGGAAAGTCCTGGATGGGAACCACAAATACCATCAACAACGACCACAGTGATGATTCTCTGATTCTCTACAGCTATCATTTTACCATCCAAAAAGCCCAGTCATACTTCCTCTATTTTGGCTTTCGTAACAAAGTTTGTAGCGTACAAAAAGTCCTACAGTAGGGTTTTTTCACATTCCAATTATTTGCTATACCTTTACTTTTTGCCTTATCACCTTGCTACCTATAGTATTATTTACTTGATATTTTTTCTTTTTCTCACTCTTTACACTAAACACTATTTTTTAAATGTATAAAAGCAACTATTAGCATCAATGGGAAGCTACTGCACATATTTGTACAAATACGTATAAATCACTCTTATTATATTCTAGTTATTATTGTTATCTGCTAACATCTGTGGATATGAGTTTTGTTTGTTTGTTTGTTTTGCTAGTTCATTTTTTTAAAGTAATCTCTACCCCTAACATGGGGCCTGAACTCACGACCCTGAGATTAAGAGCTGCATGCCCTACTGACTAGAGCCAGCCAGAGGCCCCCATTGATGCCATAAGATGCATTAAAAGAGAACTGGGAAGAGAATAACTTTCTCACGATGCAACATGACGTTATATACTGAGGACCACCTAAAATAAACTTGTAAAACTCTTAAAGTTTCAGCCACCCTTTGGAAAACACAGGGTTTGGGAAGTGAAATGGCTGGCCTGGGACTATCCAGAGCAATCTGAATACAGCTCATCAGGTGTTTATCCAGCAGCCAGTAGGTGTAAGGCAACACGGTAGGTGCTGGTGGGGTGAGGGTAGGCTGGCAGATGTGAACTGGCACTCCTCCCCTCCTCCAAAGTCTCAGAGACTGCTTGGGAGTCCGACAATAAATGCGGCAAACACTAAACATTATCATCTGAGACGAGTTAAGTTGCACCGTGCTAAATACTCATTTCCCCTCTCGGTGCATGTCCACCTCAGGTCCCCTTCAGTTTGGCTCCCTGTTCTCTTCTCAGTGGAACTCTAAATCAATAGAGCATCCCCTAGCTAAGATATCACTGGTCTTACAGCGGGGGGGGGGGGGGGAGGGATCAAAATGAGGCACACACGGACTGAAATTTTCCACTTGGAAATAACATGCATTATTTCCACTCACAGGTCATTGACCAGAGCAAGTCATGTGGCCAAGGATGGCAGGAATGGGGTGGAAGAACAGAACCCCCTCCAAGGGAAGACATGCAGGCAAGTTTGGGAAGGAGCAGTGAACATTCCGAGTAATACTACAGCCCACCGAATACTACAGTAGTGGAACTGAGATTTGAACAAAGACTTTTTGGAATTCTTGCCCATTGTGGGATCCCCATTACCAACCTGTCTCGATAAGAAGAAAAATGCGGCAGAATTTGAGTACACACACACACACACACACACACACACACACACACACATTCTCTGCAGAATGGCTTACAATCTAAGTGAATGACCGGGTTGGATACACTCATATACCTACTGCAAGTTACTTATGGGGTTCCATGTACTTGACATGCAAAGGAATTCAGGTGCTAAAACAACTCTTTTAACCAAAGACTAAGATTGCAGAATAACACCATATGCACTCTCAGAAGCCCTCCTCCCCCTTTTTCTTTTCTTAAGAGTCCTTGGATATTAGAATATAGGGGACTTCTGGGTCACAAATAATTTAACTACTGACCTGCAAGGAAGAGCAGGATGAACCAAAAGACCTCTAAAAAGCACTTCCAACCCTGTGGATCTGTGATATTTTACCCAGAGGACAAATAGCAAATAAAAACTATGTGGAGATAAAATTTCTTGGGTAGACAGATAGTGCAATTGCAAGGGAATTTAATTTCCCCCTGAACCAAAAATGAAACCCAAGACAATAAGTGTCTATATAAAGAGAACATTGCTTCCTAAATGTTGACATCAGTAAGCTCTTTCCACTCCAAGTTTGGATTTTTACAGAAAAATGAAAAAGTTTTCCAACAGCTTCAGCCCTTTGGGTTTGCACGGCCCGTCTGTGAACACCTCCAAGACTATGGAATTTACACTGTCAGGATATAAACTATAAAGCATTATTATCCCTTATTTTCTTTTGATTTCTTTTTATTGGTTTTACAGAAGTTAATTATTTTTCAGTAAAGATATAAAATGTTCAAAATGTGACAATGACTGCCTCGTGTTCTTGGGTTCTAAATAGAACCCGTTCTCCAGGGAAATGATCCCAAAGCTTAGGAGACTCACTGAAAATTGTATTAATTACTGGTGAGCATCCATCCCATACCAAACACACAGGCAACACCCCAAACTGAGTAGGAGCTGCTAAAAAAATGATGACTCCGGAAAGAGAGCAAGAAAAATAAATCCTTCAAAAACAGTTTTACTAACTTCATGAAGGTCTTTATAGTGATGCGACAGAACTACAAGAAAAAACTGTGTGTGTGTGTGTGTGTGTGTGTGTGTGTGTGTGGAGAGAGAATAGATAGATAATCATCTACTACATATAAGGAGCGACTCCAAGGATAGAAAAGGCCAGAAAAGACGATGCAAAGTATAGGGAACGATCATTGTTTTTCAGGGAGGCATCTGTTGATCTTGCCTTATCCTTCCTGCTTCTCAAAATCACACCGGACCTGTAACCAGGGTCAGGCTTTCACCACCAATATCCTTTTATCATGCCACCTCGCTTTGAAACATCTTCAGCGATAACGTGGGTTTTAAGCTGGAGGTATTAGCTACTCTGTAGTCTGCTCTCAAGTAACAGAACTGTAGGTGTCAGAGAAAGAGGGCATAAACGGCACAGAAACAGTAAGAACAAGAACAGCAAAGCCAACAATATAAATGGAAAAGAGGACCACGAGTCTGGCATGTTGATTTTGAGACTGCAGGGAAAATCCAAATTAGAGAATATAACCAGACAGCAGGTTCACCAGCATATCAACGGTCATCAAAATTAGGGGAGTGATAAAACTGTCATGAATAAGAAAAGACCATTTCTTTGTTTTGTTTTAAATGGACTAGAACACAACAGTCTTGCTTCAACAGACACCTGACCACACTGGCTAAGAGACCCAAAGTGAGGGATTTTGCAAAGTTTACTTAACTTTCATTTCTGACACACCGTATTTCATTGATTTCTAAGGTATTTGCTTTTTTGCATTTTAGTTCCTTGGAATCTGGATATAATTAATATGGATATAATTAATGGTGGGACATAATTTATTTGGTAATTTTTTTTCTTTTCTCAGTGGTAACACACACAGACTCTCTCTCTCTCTCTCTCTCTCTCTCACACACACACACACACACACACACACACCACATTGCACACAAGATGCTTTGACTGATAGTAACGGCATTTCTGAAGCATGGAATCCAGATAATAGCTTGTACTCTCTTCAAATAAATTTGGTTTTTAATTCTTAACTACAAGTCATCACGAGGAATATTTTTTTAATTTTATTATGGGGTTAATAACGTCAATATTCATTCTACAATGTTGCATTGAGTAAATAGGACCCGTTCCTTGAATTTCTTAAAAATAAGAATCACGAGACTGGGTCTAATTCACCATTCTGGACCTTTCAGGGAAAGCCTCATCAGAAGGCAGGATGGAGCTGAGCTGTTGTCAGAATTTGTTTTGGAAACTCTCAATCAGTGGTTCTCACACTTGGGCACACATCACCATCACCTGGGGGGGGCTTGGTAAACACAGATTCCTGGGCTCTAGCCCTAGAATTTTTTATTCAGTCTGCCTGGGGTGGGACTGGAGAATGTGCATTTTTCACGAGTTCCCAGGGGATGCCGATGCCGCTGGTCTGGGGAGCACAGCTGGAGAACCACCACTCTACCTTGCTGAGGTGATGGATCTGTGCTCACCTGGCCATCAGGAAAGGAGGGAGAGGTGAAGTCAGAGCTGCAGAATGTCCCCACTCTGCTTCGATCAAAGCAGTCTTGGTTTTATCTGCCTCTGTATCAAGAGTCTCCATGATATTTCATATTAAATAAGTTTTGCTCCTTCCATTTTTCAATGAAAATCACCACTGGCACTGAAAGAACTAATATTTTAGGATAAGACAGGTCTGAGCAGTGATGCCAGTTTCATCATTTAGCAACTTACAAAAATATCTACACTTCAGGTTTTTGTTTTGTTTTGTTTTGTTTTTTTAATCTCTCCAAGATGGGGGTAAGAAGCCATATTTGAGGTTTGGAACTAATGTACACACAACCCCTAGTAGAGAAAATGTCCTGCATATTGTAAGTGCCTAACACTTTGTAGCCACTGATAATGATAAGAACAGAGTTCTGATCCCTGAAGGCAGAGACTTTACTGTCGTCACCCCTTCTGTAAATGTGTGTTCACTTGCAGTGACCGAGGACACAGCATCTGTTGTCAACTGACTTTGGAACAGCCTGCCAGTTCCCCAGCCCTGGTTAATCAAGGCTCAGAGCTGCAGTTGGGTCAGTACCCGGGGTTTTTGGAGAACTGGCCGCACACTTACTGCCTCACTGCCTCTGGGCCTCTGGCATCTGGAGCGCGGTTGCACTGTCAACTAGCCAAAAATCATGCCCTACGGGCAGAGGGAGCCTCTGGACCAGCTTCTGTCTGCAGCAGCTCTATTCGGTTCAGTACCAGAGGCCCCTCTTCCTCTGCAGTTCATTACAGGTGCTTGCATAAGACCTCTGCCAGATACTCGGCAGTGCGTGCTTAAGAGGCTCTGTTTGTCACAGGCATAAAAAACACTCCCCTCCTTGTGTGTGACTCCCCAGTTCTCACTATTCCCCCATCTGCTCAGTGCTTTAGAACTCAGCAAGTGGCAACATCATTTACACTTAGGGTAAAGACATTCCTTCCTAACTTAAGTCTAAGCTTTTATTAAAAACATTTAACATTTTGGCTACCACAAAGAACAATGCTTATTTTTAAAAAGAAGAAATAAAAGGAAAAAAAAAAGGAAAAGAAAGGAAAGAAACTTCTCCATTTAAACGTGTTTTCAGCTCATATCATCTTATGAAATCTATAGAAAACTTTTAGACTCTATCATTCTAAGAAACTATTTTATCTCATATTTGAACAGCCTGGATGTAGGAGGCAAGGTTTCAATACTTACTACAGAGATAGAAATCTAACTCTGAGTTCTCAACACAGAGCAGAACAGCTTGAGGGTGTTATTTCAATATTTTCCCTCAAAGGTAAGCTGAGTAGTTACATATGGCCTCTGCCTTAGGAAGATCCTTTTTACACAACAAATTATAAGCAAATATTCTTGCAGACAAGTGTCTATGGGAGAGAGACTGGTGAAATCAAATAAAACTTTCCCAGTGTCTGTGAACCAATGCATTAATTAAATTGGTTGGTCTATGAAATTTGTGACTTTAAAGGCTGTGATTTAGTTGATTATATGCTTCTATTAAAAATCAACCTTATTAACTTATTCCAATTCCCAGACGCACCAACAGTATAACATTAAAGCAAAGAAGAAGGTCTAAAACAACTTTTTAAAAAATCCAAAATGTAGCAAAGCGAGATTTCTAAGCTAAGCACTTTCTATTGCTTGGATTCAGACCATAAAATGTATCTTTGATATAAATGGCTACATCCCCACCTCTGCCTTAACGACCTGCTTGATATATACTATAGCCATTCATATTAATTACATCATTAATAATGGTTTCTTAGAGAAGCCATCTATGAATACAGCGATGTCAGGAGACGTATGGATCATCTAGGATATCTGCAGATTGGCCTTAAGGAACCAGGTCCTCACCTTTAGAAATGGCCATTTATTGATGGCTAAAACAAGAGAGGAATATGCTTAAGACTTTCAGGCTCAATTCATAAATCCTGCTGGGTCTCCTGGAGAGCAGGAAGGGAGAAGAGAGCACTTTGTCATACTAGGGGTGGGCATAAAGTCTGAAACAGCAAAGAAACAGAGAAAGAGTGCTCCCAAGAATGCCACCTACACCCTGGTCTTGTGTTTCTACCTGTCTGAGGGACTTGTCTACATGGCTGTCTGCTATTACTTTGGACTCTAAATATTCCATACTGAATGGCTACTATGGGCACAGGCAATGGCCACGTACTAGCTACTGACGCGAGTTGTCTACATTCCTTATCTTGTTTAATCATCACAAATATTCCTGTAAGGGTACAGAAGTTCCACTTTATTTTACAAGTCGGGCAGATAGAGAATCAGAGATGGTGAGAAACTTAACTGAGGTCACACAGCTGATAAGGTAGCCAGGTATAAAACACAAGAATGAGTTTCAGCATTCATGGAAAGTATGAAAGGNCTGCTCTCCCTTCAGGTCCTTCATACTTTCCAAACCCCTTTTCGTCTCCCCTCCCCGTAGTGGAGACTGAAAATTGTTTAGTTTTNGAAAGTATGAAAGGGGTTTGGAAAGTATGAAGGGAGGTCCTTCATACTTTCCAAACCCCTTTTCGTCTCCCCTCCCCGTAGTGGAGACTGAAAATTGTTTAGTTTTGATGGACCAACAAGACCAAGAAGAGAGTAGTGGATAGAGACAGAATTAATGAGGCACCTAGGATCATAAGCAGCTTTGATTTTCCTGCTAAATAATTCCGGTCTTAACCTGAAGGGAACAGGGAGCCACTGAAATACGAAGCAGGAGGATTCACATCACCCTTTCTCCGCAACCCAGTCCCGAAATGTTGGTGATTCTGTTTTTGTTGTTGTTGTTGTTGTTTTCACTCCCTCCATTATGTGCAATACATAACCAAGTTCCCATCTCTTTATGATATGGCAAGGAACCAGTCAGAACCCTGGGTCTGAATCCTGATCCCACCAGCAACCCCAGCTGTGTGACTCTGCACACATTCCTCCGAGTCTCAGTTTCTTGTTCTACAAAATGGGCTAATAAAATACCTACCATATAGGCTGCTTTTAGGGTCAAGTAGCTGACAGTCCATAAGGGCACGTATGGTAAGCACCAGTGAGTGTTATGCACTGAACTGTGCCTCCCCCAAATTCATGCATTCAAGTCCTAACTCCCAGTACCTCAGAATGTGACTTTACGGGAGACAGCATCTTTATAGAGGTAGTCAGGTTAAAACGAGGTGTTTAGAGTACTCTAATATGACATATCTGTATATGAAGACATTTTGGGTATATATATACACACACACACACAAAGGGAAGATGATCTGAAGAGAGACAGAAGACAGTCATTTGCAAGCCAAGGAGAGAGGCCTGGAACAAAGTCTCCCCCACGGCCCTCAGAACCGATCCTGCCAACACCCTGACTTCGGACTTCTAGCCTCCAGAAGTGTGAAACAACATTTTGTTTCAGCCCCTCAGTTGTGGTACTTTGTTATGGCATCAGTCCTAGTCAACTAATACAGTGTTAGGTATCTGGCCCTTCTCTTGCTCGCTTTCTCTCTATGTCCAGTCTGGAGAAGCTTATATCTGATTAACGCTCAGACTCACTGTCCTCCTTGCCTCTGAGCCCAGGAGAGCAAATGGGTTTCATTTTGTGAACTAGCTCTGCTCATCGGCAGTCTCTGCCTGGAGCACTGCGTTGAAAAGGATGGTGAGGCCAGCCCAGACTTAGTGGGTAAAATGCCCTAATTGATTAGCAATATCTGCCACAGGCTCAGAAGGGAAAGGGCGAGGGTGCATGCTATATATTTTTCAACCCTGTTGTAAGGCTTTCATGGGTGTATTCTTCTTGAAAAACCATTACCAGATGAAGCCTCCTAACGCAGTCCTTACATCTTCTTATCACTCTGCTCAAGAGCTTACGGTAGCTTATTTCTGCCAACCACATACAATGTATACACTTTGGTCTCTGGCAACTGTAAAAATATTTAGGCATTGACTCATTCATTCGTTGCAAGAACTAATAATAACCTCCCCCTAGAACATCACATGGCCCAGGACCCTCACTTTTCATCTAGTTGTCACTATTTGCTAGCCTTCTTTGGGTTCATTTCTTCCCTCACCCTGCCTCCTCCAGTTCACATCTTTGAAGCTTTCTGATCTAACCAGTAAGCTTCCACAACCCCTCCAATTCCCCTTTGAAAAGCCCACACATAGCCATCTACCTGGCCAGCTTGGGTCACATGCTCATCCTGAACCAATCACCAATGAAGGGGAAGGACAAACCCTGATTGGCTGAGCCAAGTCACATGTTCATCTCTGCGGCCAGAGCAGTAGGCTATGATAAGTAGGGAAGGGACCCTGCAAATCAGGCTGTCTTCAAAAGCAATAGTTTCTCTCTGCCTCCCTCAACTACCCACCCAACCTCATTGCCCATTTATTCCCAATTCTCTCTCCTCCTGTCTTCCCTCCTATCCTTCCTGGCATGGCTGCTGCCATGGGTGGAAAGACTGGCTCTCTCTTATCCCCTAAAGTTTCACATAGATTTAGGTGAAACATTCTATGAGGGGGTAGCTGTGAATCTATCACTAGCCACTGACAAGAAATAACTTGGTAGCTTAGGAGACTACCAGGAAAATCCCTTTGGAGTTGTTGGACCTGAAGGCAAATTCAGTTGAGTGGATGGAGGGAATAAAAGATACTTCAAGTATGAAAGATCCAGAATACGTTAGAAGATTAACAGATAAATAGGTGGCAAGAACTATGGATGGGATCGGGTAGATAAAGGGCTGATTTGGCAAATCTTTAAATAATAATGTCTTAGGAAATCATCAGATCTGAGTGTGAGCCAAGATTGCACATTCCCAGAGAATTCAAAGGTCTCAAGCCCCTCATAAACTTAACAATGAATAGAACAGAGAAGGCAAACAAGCTTCCCACTCCACAGTGAACTCTGAGAAACTCGGAGTGGCTCCCAGGAACACTGTTAAGAAGGGTTCAGAGGTTCCATTTACTTGCACAAAAATGAATGTGCACTTCATTTTGATTAATTCATTATGATTAAACAGAGATGTATGGCATGGGTAAGTGGGATGATACAGCTGGGCCTTATTTTATCCTCCTTAAAACACCTGTTGACAAATTGTTGCTTTGTAGATAACAGCTGTGTAAAAAATGATAATGGAGACCTTACCTGAAAAATGAATCATAAATTAACCTATCTCTAACTTTGAAGTGTGTATGCCAGTTGTAATTAAGATAGTTTATGGGGCCCATCTCTAAATGAGATGTACAAAGGTAAAGGATAGTTTCCTAAAGTAAAGGGAAACCTCTAATGATTAAGTACCACACCATCCAAGGAATATCAACAAGTTCAGAGAGGCATTGGAGGATGGTTTTCTTCTGAGGGAGATAAAGCTAGATAAAGATGCGGGAATAAGGAAGAGAGAGAGTGAATAAAGTTAGTCATGGCAGGTAAAATGTAAGGCCTGCCATGCTGGGCTGCCCTTCAGGAAACAGGCAGATGCGGTGATAAATAAATGCACTAGAAGCCAACTCAACAAAAAATCATTTCACTGAATATTAACAAAAATATATTACTGAAAAAACTTTTAGAGTGTTAGTATTCTTACAATTATTTTGTCAATGATTTGTCAGTCCCATTCAGATGAAGATCAACTTGTGATACATTCACACTTCAGACAACTTAGCATTTCAACACACTCAATGATTTATATGTAAAATCATGAGGGAGGGAGGGGGGAAGTAGGCTATTAGTTGGTTGGCACTCTGAGAACTTCTTAAAGGAGTGGATTCAAAGATCATGATCAAAGGATTTAGTAATCTGGTCTCCACTTATTAGTAATTATACGACCTTATACAAGTCATTTTATTTATCTGAATTTTTAATTTCCTTATCTATAATACAGGAGAAAAAAATTCTACTTTGTAACTTGAAAAATGCATTGGGAGAATTGTCAGAAATCACTTCTCATGTCTCTCTGTACCCAGTACACGTTTTTCCAGACACCCATTCTATAGTTTGTGAAAATTCTAAATCTTTTTTTAAGATTTCTGCAGACTTCCAGATGCTTACATTCTCAAGGGCATACTCAGTTTCCATTTCTTGCCCTCACTGTGTTTTTGTTCTTTTCTTTCCCTCTTGCTGTTCCAGAATTACCTTTGAATTAAAATTAACCTTAACATGAAATGCATTCCCTTTCATTGACAACACGTAAGCAAAATGTTTGCATCAGGGCATTTCGTGTGTACCCGACTGTATCAGTCAGGATAAGCCACCTAATTCTGTGTAACAAATGACTCCAAAATCTCAAGAGCTTAGAAATACATGAAGCTAGTTTCTCATTCATGTGACATGCCCATCATGGATTTGGTGGAACAGAGGGAGAGGAGCTTGCCCCACTAAGTCTCTCAGGACCTAGTATGAAGGAAGAGCCATCATCTCAAATATTTCTAGTCACTATGCCAAATGGGGGAAAAACAGGTCTACAAAGACTTGCATCGGCAATAAAATGTTCCAGCACTTGTCATTTTTATTTGCAGCTCGGTGGCCAGACTAGTCACATGGCTCCATTTGAACCACAAGAAGGCTAGGAAGTGCCTGGCAGAGAGGTGAAGCAGGGTATTTGTTGATGAACCCTAAAGGTCACCACATAGTATTTTGTACGGGGAACTTGAGTTTACATTGCGGCAACAAAAAAAACTTCAAACATTAGGCATTGGTACTCTTCGAAGGGCATTCACACACACCACCATGCTGTTCAGCCATTTTCCCTCTCCTATTCCTTTCTCCCCTAATGTGACATATAGCCCAATTGCTCTGAGAAGCAAAAGCATCTTCAAATTCCACTTCTTTGCTTATGTAGAGCGACTCAGATCTCTGCAGCCTTTATCCTCTGATGCAGTTCCAGAATGCTCCCAAGCCAAGGCTCTGGGTAAGTTTTAAAACTAGCATTTGCAGGAGTTCCTTTAGTTTTTAGTCTGGAGCCAACCCCCTCCCTATGTTCTTTGAGTTGGCATTTTGAAGGCTGGAAGAAGACAGTTCGGTGGATTTTTCTCCCAGTTACACAACCAAATGTGACTGTATATATGGAAGTAAAGTATACTGTTTTAAAAACCTATGGAAAGAATTCTTACCATTTGGGTAACTTCTTTGAAACTCAAGTTTTCTCATTATAGAAAGGGAATAACAATTCCTGCTCTGATTACATCACTGTGGCCTTGTACAAGAAAATGCTTTGGAAACTCCAGAGCAGTATGCAAGCACAAGGCCTGGACAGAACTGCACACAAACAAGACCCCACTGCAGCAAATTCAGAAGTTTCCCCAAATTCCAGGCACTGAGGTCTGTTGCTCTTACTTCTTTCTGGTTACAGTAAGTAAGCATTTCATGGTCTGATATCAAGTGGAAGTCAAGCAGCCCCACTACTCAGGTTGTGTCAGTCTCTGTGATTTAATAATGGGGTCCATATTGGAAGATGATGCAGTTATGTCAGTTATTAGAGGATTACATTTTTGTGTTCTGCTAAAGGGAAGTAAAGATTAGCTCTGCCAGATGCACACAGGAAACTAGATAGAAGCACACCTCCAAGTCAACACATCCATCTTTCTCCAGGACATGTCAACACGTGGAACTTATGAAATATGGACTGTATTAAAAATGTTAAATGAACTTTTTAAATACAACCGGTGCAGACACAAAATCCCCTTTCTTCAGTTGTTTGTTTTTGCTTACTGTTGGTTGGTATCATTTTTCCTCAACTGGACTGTCTGTGCTTGTTAAGCATCGGTAAATGGCCAGTTATGAGGCAAACACAAAATATACGTATAAATATTTAATAAGAAACGATAGCAGAAATATAGTGTGCAATTGTTGCTCCACTGGAAAGCTATATTCATTATTCTACAAATTATTCTCCCATAAATATTTCAGAAACTTGAAAAAAGGTTAGAATAGTGTACCCAGTGCTTGGTGGGTTGAAAGCACTTTTGCATTCATACTATGATGAATTCCAATCCCGCTTTCATTGCTGAGGTCTGAAATCTATCTTTTGGTCAGTTTTAGGAGGTGGAGTTATTTCATGTTTTGTCATAATGCACACATAAATAAGAAAAAAGCACCAATTAGCATATAGGAACTATGGTTCCTTCTTGATCAGATGGCAGACTAGCAACTTTCCTGGTATCAGGAATGATTAAGGAATTGGACTCTTACTGTGAAAGGTAGTTCAAGATAGGGGGGGGAAAAAGAAAAAAAAAGCAAGCAGTCTTTTTATCCTGCCATAATGCATCATAAAACCCAGCCTCCTCAGTCTATTGACCTTGATAGGACTGATTTTTTTTTTTTTTAGCTAACAAATGTTTATTAAGTGTCTAATATGTACTATGAGCTGAAGGTAAAATAGTCACCAAGAAGAATATGGTTATTTTGGATATCACTGAATTTCCAAAGAGTGACTTTATTTCAGTAGATTAACTTTGCAGAGAATATTGTCTTATTTAGGGTATTGAATGGTGTTAACACTATTCCTTTTGAAGGCAGAAGAGCTGTCAAGTCATTCAGTGTCCAATGAACATGGTAACCAGGAAGTAATCACATGATTCTATGAGCACTCCCAAGGGAGAATGGATGTGAGAGGCGGGTTGATGGATTGTGTAGGTGGTCCTTCTAGGATATCAATACATGGCAGCTTATGATCATCAAGAAAATATAACTTCTATGTTTAAATTATCTTCATCAAAATGTGGACTGATTCTGACTTTCTCTTCTGAAAACCCTCAAGGTCTTAACAAGGCTATTTTCCTTACCTGCATCCTTGCTTTGGCCATAAACATAAAATTCACAGCCCTGCCAGAGAACCATGTTGATAGATGCCTCATTTAATGGTGACTCTGGGACTCTTGGCTTTTATGTGAGTCACATGGAGTGGCCCATCGAAGAGCACTTGCAACTTGAGAGACATGGGTCTTAATGGACAGCAGAGGTCAAAACCCTTAGTATGAAGGACAAATCAAAATACAAACATTTCTGTAAGGAACTTCTCACTCCAAAGTGAGTCATGTCACTTAGATAACTAAAAAGAGATACTGATAATTCCAGAGTAACAGTAATGACTATGTCACCATCATCAACAGCAACATAGTAATAATGACAAATAAGTCCATTATACACACAAGCATTTTAGGCATTATATGATCATGTGTTTATGAGTTGCCCAGGGTCACACTGTGGATTGATGATGAGGTTACGACCTAGATTTTGAGTCCTTATATGCTGTTTTTTCAATTCCCTAACCACATCTTGTTCCCACTCAATGTCCCTCCCCATTATAAGGCCAACCTAGAATCATCCTTATGATTAACAGTATGAGCTATGAAGTCAGTCTTGGTTTCCGATCGTACACACTACACTTCTTAGCTATGTGACTTGATGCAAATTCCTTAACTTTTCAAAGCCTCAGTTTCTTCAACTGGAAAATGGGGGTAATAAAGATCACAGAGGTTATTGTAAAGATGAAACAAAATAATGTATGTGTCCTATTTTTGTGGTGAACATGACAATGATGAGGATGGTGATAATGACCCTAAAGGTACCATAACACCCAAGACATTTTCCACCCAAATCTAAATCTGTGAATGGAGAGCATCTTACAGCTGGTATAAAATCTCAAGAGAATCCCAATAAAAACTAGATGTTTAATGTGTTTAACTCAATAGTTTATGCAGCAAATAGGTTTTTTCCTTCTTTTTTTTTTTAACTGAAAATAATTACAAGAACACAGCTATAATTCACTGTCATAGCCTTAAGGAAGCCTCATGCAATTGAAGAAGATACACATAAAACTGTGATAAATTGAAAGCCTATTTGAAATATGTAGTCATAGTGAGCACTTCTTACTTAATTGCATTCTGCTTACATAACGAAAAGACCTAAATTAAAGCATAATCATGTTTCTAATGATTTTGCATTCTTCTCCCCCCTCCAACATAAGGCAGCTCAAGGTGTTAAAATAGTTATGCTTTGGGACTGAGATAACTAATGTATAAATTAAACATGCATTCATACATTTATTTCCATAAATGAAAAAAAAAGGCAAAAATTCCCACTCCTAGTAATTTATTCTTTCTTCATGCTTCAGGAGGAAGACTTGCTATAGATTTTTTCCAATGCATAGAAACTAAAAGTTTCTCAAGGAAGTAACACCAGGTACACATATTTCAAAAGTTTGGGTGGCTTTGCATAGCCTCCGAAATGCTGAGAATAGAGAACACGCTCCAGTATATCTAATTATCTTTATGAAATCTCTCAAAATCAATGGCATTATACTCAAAACCAGCTGCAGCGGGGAAGTCAAACAGAGCAGAGTGTCACTGGGGTTACTGAGAAGTATGGCTTTCTTCTTAATAGTCCTTTTTTTATAGAACATGGAAGGTTCAAATCATCATATTCTATTAACTCTTTTAAGAACCCAAACAGAATTTAACCATTTTGCTTGAAAAAATCGATTCAAGTCTATCTCAATATATTTGGCCACTTTTAACTCTGTAAAGACAAAGAATCCTGGTCTAGCTCACATGGGATCATAATTTTGCTGATAGTGCTAGCACGCAGTCATTCTATAGTAACTGCTGCTGTTGCAGGAATAGTCAAAGCACCTGATCATTAATTGGGTGCTTGTTGTTCTTACAAATGCTCTTCTCTCTTCTGGAAAAATTGTTCGAATATAAAGAAGAACTAGCCTTCCAAATAAGCAAATTCTTGGGAATTCAGGGGACCTAGAATCTGGNAACCTAGAATCTGGAAGAAATAGGTTACTTCACCTGTTTTCTAGTTTGGATTTTTAAAAAATAGTTTATAAAATGTTAAAAGCTAACAGGTAAAGAAGTTTGATCAGAGGCAAAGAAAAAGAAAGGTAGGGGGAGAGAGAGAGAGAGAGAGAGGAAGGAGGAAGGGTGGGAGGGAGGAAGGAAAAAGTGAGAAGCAAAATCATCTAGAGCTATTCATCTGGATAAGAGTGACTTATTCATTTACCCAACATTTAAAAAAATTTTTTTAAGTAGGCCCCACATCCAGCATGGACCCCAACACAGGGCTTTAACTCATGACCCTGACATTAAGACGTGAGCTGAGATCCTGCCCAACAATTATTAAGTGCCTATTAACCAGTGCTGAGCACAAAATGATGACCAAGATAGACATGGTTCTGTTCTCACAGAGTCTGCCATCTGGTAGGGGGGATTAGAAAAATCACATTAAGACAAAACAAGGGTTGGGGCACCTGGATGGCTCAATTGGTTAAGGGTCTGACTCTTGATTTCAGCTCAGACCATGATCTCAGGGTCTTGAGATCAAGCCTCACATTGGCTCTGCACTGGGCATGGAGCTTGCTGCTTAAGAGTCCCCTCTCCCTCTGCCCCTCCTCCACCACTCAAAAAAAAAAAAAAAAAAAAAAAAAAACAANGTGTCTGACTCTTGATTTCAGCTCAGACCATGATCTCAGGGTCTTGAGATCAAGCCTCACATCGGCTCTGCACTGGGCATGGAGCTTGCTGCTTAAAAGTCCCCTCTCCCTCTGCCCCTCCTCCACCACTCAAAAAAAAAAAAAAAAAAAAAAAAAAACCAANTAACAGGGCAATACCATGGGCCTGGGAAAGGACAAGGAGGGGTATTTAACTGAGAAGATTCCCAGAAGAAGTGATGTCCACCATCTCAAGGAACAATAAGATTAACTTTATAAAATGGTTTTATAGACACACATGCTTCAGAGAGAAACACACATATATACACACACAAACTGAAAGAGCATAGATGTGTGAGAAAGTGATATGGAGTGGGGATATAGGGCAGGGGAGACCAAGCAGGGACTATACCTTGAGGGCCAGTGATAGAATTTTTAGAGTTGACCCTATAATCAGTGGAAGAAATGGTAAGGATTTCAGCAAGAGTAACTGATGAGNATAACTGATGAGTTTCACACTTTAGAAACCAGCATCCTGGCTGGTGTATGGGAAGAGATTGGTGAGGGCGAAGCTGGAGGAAGGGAGGCTGAGGAACAGGAGCTCACAGCATGCCAGGAGAGAAGTCAGAAGAGCAGAAGGAGAATGGAGAGAAGGGACAGATTTAAGAAATACTTAGGAGGGGGGCCAATCTACTGGACTTGACCAGTGGGTGTAGGGATGAGGGTGAGGGAAGAGTTAAGAGTAACTTTCAAACACATAGAATACATCTTTGGTTGGTTCAATAAAAAAAGAAACAAAAAATGTCTCCTCAAACAGTAGAAAGAATGGAAGAAGAAAAATAAAGAAGTCAACTGGCCTACTCATAAGACTCTGCCCATATGCATATGTGAATTCATTCATTTATTTTTTCAACATTTAATGAGTGTCTGTTAGGCACCTGGAACAGGGCTCCACCCACTTACATTCAAGTCTACAAGAATAAGGAACCCTCTGGATAGAACGAGAGGTAGAAAAAAAAAATCCTGAATTTTTCACTCTCTTTATAAATGAGTTTTAATTCATGCCTCTCAAAGTTAGGGCCTTTTATTAGTGACTGTAAATCTCAGAGAGACAAGAAGTCATGAGATTCTGAAATTGCCTTATATAAATTAGTTGCTGGTAGTCTAACAGTTGTTTAGTTTGTTGAAGGGCTGGGGTGGGGAGGGTTTTTGGTGTTGAAATAATTACTGAACATTACTGAACCAAATAATTACTCTGTGCTGTAAAATTACGGTTATGGTAATATTCCCATCATCATTTGTTTTGTTTCTCCTAATCTAAATTATGATTTTTTTTTGTTACTGCTTTGCAAAGCTACAATATAACGGTCAAATCTAAAATTAAAACCAGCCTGCAAAAGTTATACAAGGTGATCCAATACGCTCCAGTAGCAATTATTCATGGCAAATACCATCACGAAGGTCTTAAATCCTCATTGCAAAGCTAGCTGGATGTGTACCAACTATAATCTTAGCTATCTGTATGTATCAGAGGTGACGTATGACTAGTGAAACAATCAAAATGCAAAGGAAATATCTGAAAGTCCAAGGCGAGCAACTTGGGATATCAGATTTCTGTTTCAAACGGTGCTAGATCTCAGTAGTGCCCACAAGGGAGAAGGTACTAATCTTTTCAAGCCATCAAGGGAAATAGCATACTCTCCTTTACCACCCCGCCCCAGGCTGCTAACTCTCTTTGCTTTGTCTGTGAAATTCCAGACAGAACAATGTTTTCCAGCCAAACATTGAATTCATTTCTTAGCACCCCATGAAAGCAGAAAACTGGGTGGTCCAAGAGCCCTATATAAAACTCATCAACACCGTCAAAACCATCTTCATCATCATCATCCAAAAAGAAAGGAGATCGGTAAATTATCAATTTGGTAATTTTCAAACTTGTAGGGTTAACTCAGAGAATGGTATGCCTAATCTGTATAGCCTCAACTTGTTAAGTTTGTCCCTTATTTGTCGGTCTTAATATTAAGTGAGAAGGCTCCTGGACACTGAGATGCTATAAGTAACCCCTGGGTGAATGTATGTCCTGGACAGTGTTTGGTGGATGCGGAAACACCCACATTCTTTTTATTTTTTTAATTTTTTTAAAAGATTTTATTTATTTATTCGACAGAGATAGAGACAGCCAGCGAGAGAGGNAGTGGATGCGGAAACACCCACATTCTTTTTATTTTTTTAATTTTTTTTAAAGATTTTATTTATTTATTCGACAGAGATAGAGACAGCCAGCGAGAGAGGGAACACAAGCAGGGGGAGTGGGAGAGGAAGAAGCAGGCTCAGTGGAGGAGCCTGATGTGGGGCTCGATCCCATAACACAGGGATCACGCCCTGAGCCAAAGGCAGACGCTTAACCGCTGTGCCACCCAGGCGCCCCTGGAAGCACCCACACTCTGAACAGATTTCCCTCCTGATTCCTGTGGAGGAGTCAGCTCACGCGACTTCAAAACCCATCGGAATTAAGTAGTTGGTAATTCAACACACAGCTGGTGCTGTGTAGAATTTTATACATTTCCCATTTCAAAATGGATCTCTAAAGATTCACATGGCTTTGAAAATTNGAAGCACCCACACTCTGAACAGATTTCCCTCCCTGATTCCTGTGGAGGAGTCAGCTCACGCGACTTCAAAACTCATCGGAATTAAGTAGTTGGTAATTCAACACACAGCTGGTGCTGTGTAGAATTTTATACATTTCCCATTTCAAAATGGATCTCTAAATATTCACATGGCTTTGAANAAAATGGATCTCTAAAGATTCACATGGCTTTGAAAATTTGATGATTGTTGTGTTCTAGAATTTGTTTTGAGAAGGATAAAAACCCTAATCCTAAAACATCAGAAATAAGATAAAAGGTTCTGATGATAGTTTTTCTCTTCACCTGTTCTGTTTTCCTGTGCACAAAACTCCATGTTAATCTCCTTTTCTTATATGACCCAATAATTTTGGTTATTGGAAATAGTTTTAGTTCCTGGAAAGAGCCTCTTTCTGGCTTATGGAGAGCCCCCTGCTTACTGTGTCTTCACATTGCGGTGGGGGCGGGGGGGGGGGTGGGAGAGAGAGAGAGAGAGAGAATGCTGGTCTCTCTTCTTAGTGTAAGGGCACTAATCCTCAAGATCTCATCTAAACCTAATTATTTTCTAAAGGCTCACTTCCAAAAATCATCATATTGGGAGTTTTAACTTAGGAACTTGGGAGGGGACACATTCTAGAATGAATGTGTTCATTCAGTGTTCATGTTCAGTCAGTGACCCTAGTGACAGACACACAAACTAAGGTAAATATGCACTTCTGTTCCACTTGCCAACTTAACTTCAGTATCCCAAGATCAAACGTTATTTGATTTAAAAGAAATGTTTAAAAGCAAAAAAAAAAAAAAAAAAAAAAATCAGAGATCAGTAAAGATGAAGAGTTGACCTGAATATCCCTTTCCTATTTTGCTTGTCAGCTTCACTGATTTGAACACCAACCAGCATCCAGGCTCATGGAGATGTCCCGGGATCCACATTCCCTTTAAGTCTACAGGGTACTGATCTGTCCTGTTTTATCTTCCTCTTATTTCCACAAACCAGTCCCTGTGTCCATCCTCTTATTATGATAAATCATTTCCTGTGACCAGCTCTGCTGGCTGGCCAGGCACTATTTCTGTTTCTATGGGGCTGGAATTCTAAGACTTTGATGGGAAAATCAGAACTAATATTTGCTAATGTGAAATGAGTACTTACTATTTAACAGATACTTTGATAAGTATTTCACGCATATTATGTTACTTAATTTTCACAACACCAATATGGGGGAAAATTACTCTTATTCCCATTTTTCAGATAAGTTAACTGATAGATAGCAGTGTTAAATAACTTGCTAAACTTCTCAGAAGCAGCAAGTGGGGGAATCAGAACCCAACTGTAAATGTGACTGATCCAAGCTTAGGGATTTTTAGCCTGTATATTGTATTACTGTAAGAGGGCTATTATAGACTGACCAGATACATTTATCGATCAAACTGGGACCCTCGTGAGTAAAAGGGGGCATGCTCATAATTATACCAGGATAAAGATGTAAAACAGGGTTGGTCCTGAGCAAATCTAAAGGTAATGACATTCTGGGTAATTGACACATAGAAACTGGCAAGTATGTATCCTGTATATTTCCCTTTATCTCCTTTCTCCTCCTCCTCCTCTTTTTTTTTTTTTTTTTTTTTGGCCTTTCTTTTCTTAATCCTCATTAATTTCTGAGAAATGGGAAATTTTCCAGCTGAAAAAAAAATTCTGGATTATGGAGATGGGTCACTCCATGGGTCACTAAAAAGAATAACTGCCCAGAGAGAGTGACTCCTTGTTCAAAACCACCATCAGGTCCCAGTGATCCTCCAGAAGGAGCATGCCCACCCCCACTCACGCTTAACAGAAAGTCAAGAGTTCACTCAGCTTAGCCTAAAGGAGCTTCAGGCCTTTCTTTGCAAGACTAAAATGGGAATTCACAAGACATCTGCATTTAGTACATCTCCAAGCTAAAACCAGATTGCTTAATGGGAGATTCCTTTGGAATTCTTCCTGCTGGTTAGAACACAATCACCAAATACAAGCTCATAGTAAAAGCAAGTCATTGAATTTTTTTTTTTTTAAGACTAGATGATGCAAACTCTAACTACAGGGTTTTCTTTCCCCTTATGTTTAAAACACTGTGATCTTTAGATATTTTTGTGAAGCTAATGATTCTTAAGGACTTGTTTCCTTATCTTGATGCTTTGTATGCCAAGCAGTATACATACAAAGTCATAATCTTAGAAATCTCTAGCCTTTTAACAAAGTCCTTTCTAAACTACGATGCTTTTTCCAGTATATATTTTCTATTTAACCTAAAGATGCAGATGAAAGATACAAGTAGACATGGAGATGATGGATAGGATTTGGATTATTTTTTCCTCCTTCTTAGACCTATCAGTAGCTTTTCATTATTATGCAACTATTGATATATTTTTTATAGTTTCCTCATAGCTTGAAACTTGAAGTCCATCAGCCATCCCATGCACAAAACAGAAAGTGGAAGAAGGTCGTTTACATTTCATGAAACATTAAAAATTAATGAGAAGAGATTGAAGTCATAAAGAACTATCAGAAATTAGATGAGCAAAGCCATTTTTTAATATACAGAAAAATGCATATTATGTAGAAAGATTGAAGAAGGAAAAAGAGAAATGAATTATTTTATGCAAAACTATTGCCTTCTAGCTTCTATTTCAATCCTTCTATTTCTGTATTTACCCAAAGATTTTGTGCTAGCCTATATCACTCCCTCTTTTCTCCCTGACTACTTCTTTCAGTGCATTCTTCACTTGATTTAGACATTCCTGGAAGAGAACAAAATGGTTTAGCTTTTCCATGTAATGTGTTAACACTGAGTTACTTAGGAGGTAAGGGGCCTGTCGGAAAGAAATAGGACTTCACACAAAAAAAGAGAGAACTTAATTGTACCTGAAAATTTTCAGGGCACAATTGTGACCCACACCATTTACGAACAAAACAAAGCAGTTTCTGAAACATAGTAGTAGATCTATGTATCTAACAATATGTTGAATAAATGCTAAAAATAGGTCTGTGTTAGGGTATGTGTGGATACAAAAAAAAAAAAGTAATAACATTAGAAATGACTTTTCTTCTTTGTGCTTTTCTGTATTTTTCATGTTACCTACNAACTCACTAGGGAAAAGTAGTAAAATAGTATGTAAGAGGCAAAATTTGAGAAGTTAGAAAGGACTTATTAATAAAAAAAGATTAGGGGGGCGCCTGGGTGGCACAGCGGTTAAGCGTCTGCCCTCAGCTCAGGGCGTGATCCCAGCGTTGTGGGATCGAGCCCCACATCAGGCTCCTCTGCTATGAGCCTGCTTCTTCCTCTCCCACTCCCACTGCTTGTGTTCCCTTTCTCGCTGGCTGTCTCTATCTCTGTCAAATAAATAAATAAAATCTTAAAAAAAAATTAAAAAATAAAAAAAGATTAGGGAATACTAGGTTGTCCTCATACCATTAGGAAAAATAATAAATCTCATGTCTATAATATCTTATTAAATAAAAAAATCTGGACCACAAAATATTATCTACAGAATTATATCAGTTTTATTTCTAACACCTAATAGTTTCTATGTATCTAACAATATGTTGAATAAATGTAGATCTATGTATCTAACAATATGTTGAATAAATGTTAAAAATAGGTCTGTGTTAGGGTATGTGTGGATACAAAAAAAAAAAGTAATAACATTAGAAATGACTTTTCTTCTTTGTGCTTTTCTGTATTTTTCATGTTACCTACAATGGACACATATTATTTAAGTCATTAGTATAGGTATTTGTAAGACTCACCCCCAACAGTGATACTGGAATTGAGGAAGAAGGTTAACCTTAGACTCTAATGTTCTGAATTTATTACCAAAAGGAAAAAACCCAAATGTGCCACTTGTTTTGATGAGTATTTTATATAACACCAGAAAAAAGGAATTGTCTCCCAACAATGATTCAGAGTAGTAAATGCCTCTATTTACTATTTCCAAACTCACCTTACAGTAAAAAATAAGTTTAAAAAGGTAGGTTGAACATAACAGTTTTCCTAGGAGGCAACCTTTTCTTCAGGATTTTATGCATCATCTAAAGGCTTTAAAAGTCAGTTCAGAATTTTCCATCATGAACAAAATAAAATACATGACTTAGATCACTGATTCCAAATGTCCTCCTTCGACCCATATACCTTGTGATGACATGTATTTTAGTCCATAATAAAAAGAAGAGAGTAGGGGATTTTAAACTAAACCTAAAATTTTAATTTTTTTTTTTCTTTTAGAGACTATATCCTTCCTACACTTTTGGGTATGAGAATGTCATTACTTTTGTAAACTGTTGCTGATTTTGCAAAGTGTGTGAACCTCTTAAAGTAAAACAGTCTCCCTAAACTGTNTCTTGTTTTGATGAGTATTTTATATAACACCAGAAAAAAGGAATTGTCTCCCAACAATGATTCAGAGTAGTAAATGCCTCTATTTACTATTTCCAAACTCACCTTACAGTAAAAAATAAGTTTAAAAAGGTAGGTTGAACATAACAGTTTTCCTAGGAGGCAACCTTTTCTTCAGGATTTTATGCATCATCTAAAGGCTTTAAAAGTCAGTTCAGAATTTTCCATCATGAACAAAATAAAATACATGACTTAGATCACTGATTCCAAATGTCCTCCTTCGACCCATATACCTTGTGATGACATGTATTTTAGTCCATAATAAAAAGAAGAGAGTAGGGGATTTTAAACTAAACCTAAAATTTTAATTTTTTTTTCTTTTAGAGACTATATCCTTCCTACACTTTTGGGTATGAGAATGTCATTACTTTTGTAAACTGTTGCTGATTTTGCAAAGTGTGTGAACCTCTTAAAGTAAAACAGTCTCCCTAAACTGTATCCTGTTTGCAATTATTATTATTATTACTACTATTATTACTGAAATGTGTTTGCACTCGAAATTACTAGGTTAGATAACTAAAGAATAAAGTTTCATGTCTGCTTTCTTGTTTTTGAACTCTCAACATAGAAGAGTTATATATTTTTGGAGTAAAGTCTAGGAATCTACTGATTTGAGAAGAGAAAATAATGAATTATTTATGTGCTGGGACAAGGATTACTGAAATAGTTTCCCTGAAATGACCTGTCTTCTGTCTGTTAAAGACAATCCTGGTTTTCTCATTTCTCAGTTTTGTGTTCTACCCACCCTATACTCCAAGGCAGGTTCAGTCTTGCTAGGGAGCTTAATTAAAGGTTCTGCAAGGTACAAATCCAGACAAAAGGAGGAGGGCTAGAAAGAAGAATGCATGGGGATTACGTGAGAGAGAGATGAATGAAGAAGCATAGGTATGAAGGAAATAGGAATAGACGGGTAACTTTTTAATAAATATTCAAGACACCAGTAAAGAACNAGTATCAAGTTCTGCAGGTTTCCTATGCAAGACAGAGTTGTTTGCTCCCTCTCTGATGTTTCTACAATATTGCTAAAAATTCTGCCATTGTATCTCCTCAGTGCACTGAACAAAGGAGTTTTGTTTTCTTTGTTTGTTTGTTTGAATTTGACTCTCTTCCTCTAAACCTACTCTAGGGCCTTCCTATTGTCCTTTCACGGACCAGCAGAATCAGCATCAGCTAGGGGCTTGCTAAAAAAGGAAAATTCAAGGTCTCCCTCCAGACTTGTTGAATTACAGTCCCCGGGATTACAACCCCAGGAATCTGTATCTTAAGATT
>NC_048227.1:33141598-33159252 GCF_002007445.2 Ailuropoda melanoleuca
GAGAGAGAGAGAGAGAGAGAATGCTGGTCTCTCTTCTTAGTGTAAGGGCACTAATCCTCAAGATCTCATCTAAACCTAATTATTTTCTAAAGGCTCACTTCCAAAAATCATCATATTGGGAGTTTTAACTTAGGAACTTGGGAGGGGACACATTCTAGAATGAATGTGTTCATTCAGTGTTCATGTTCAGTCAGTGACCCTAGTGACAGACACACAAACTAAGGTAAATATGCACTTCTGTTCCACTTGCCAACTTAACTTCAGTATCCCAAGATCAAACATTATTTGATTTAAAAGAAATGTTTAAAAGCAAAAAAAAAAAAAAAAAAAAAAATCAGAGATCAGTAAAGATGAAGAGTTGACCTGAATATCCCTTTCCTATTTTGCTTGTCAGCTTCACTGATTTGAACACCAACCAGCATCCAGGCTCATGGAGATGTCCCGGGATCCACATTCCCTTTAAGTCTACAGGGTACTGATCTGTCCTGTTTTATCTTCCTCTTATTTCCACAAACCAGTCCCTGTGTCCATCCTCTTATTATGATAAATCATTTCCTGTGACCAGCTCTGCTGGCTGGCCAGGCACTATTTCTGTTTCTATGGGGCTGGAATTCTAAGACTTTGATGGGAAAATCAGAACTAATATTTGCTAATGTGAAATGAGTACTTTCATTTAACAGATACTTTGATAAGTATTTCACGCATATTATGTTACTTAATTTTCACAACACCAATATGGGGGAAAATTACTCTTATTCCCATTTTTCAGATAAGTTAACTGATAGATAGCAGTGTTAAATAACTTGCTAAACTTCTCAGAAGCAGCAAGTGGGGGAATCAGAACCCAACTGTAAATGTGACTGATCCAAGCTTAGGGATTTTTAGCCTGTATATTGTATTACTGTAAGAGGGCTATTATAGACTGACCAGATACATTTATCGATCAAACTGGGACCCTCGTGAGTAAAAGGGGGCATGCTCATAATTATACCAGGATAAAGATGTAAAACAGGGTTGGTCCTGAGCAAATCTAAAGGTAATGACATTCTGGGTAATTGACACATAGAAACCGGCAAGTATGTATCCTGTATATTTCCCTTTATCTCCTTTCTCCTCCTCCTCCTCTTTTTTTTTTTTTTTTTTTTTGGCCTTTCTTTTCTTAATCCTCATTAATTTCTGAGAAATGGGAAATTTTCCAGCTGAAAAAAAAATTCTGGATTATGGAGATGGGTCACTCCATGGGTCACTAAAAAGAATAACTGCCCAGAGAGAGTGACTCCTTGTTCAAAACCACCATCAGGTCCCAGTGATCCTCCAGAAGGAGCATGCCCACCCCCACTCACGCTTAACAGAAAGTCAAGAGTTCACTCAGCTTAGCCTAAAGGCGCTTCAGGCCTTTCTTTGCAAGACTAAAATGGGAATTCACAAGACATCTGCATTTAGTACATCTCCAAGCTAAAACCAGATTGCTTAATGGGAGATTCCTTTGGAATTCTTCCTGCTGGTTAGAACACAATCACCAAATACAAGCTCATAGTAAAAGCAAGTCATTGAATTTTTTTTTTTTTAAGACTAGATGATGCAAACTCTAACTACAGGGTTTTCTTTCCCCTTATGTTTAAAACACTGTGATCTTTAGATATTTTTGTGAAGCTAATGATTCTTAAGGACTTGTTTCCTTATCTTGATGCTTTGTATGCCAAGCAGTATACATACAAAGTCATAATCTTAGAAATCTCTAGCCTTTTAACAAAGTCCTTTCTAAACTACGATGCTTTTTCCAGTATATATTTTCTATTTAACCTAAAGATGCAGATGAAAGATACAAGTAGACATGGAGATGATGGATAGGATTTGGATTATTTTTTCCTCCTTCTTAGACCTATCAGTAGCTTTTCATTATTATGCAACTATTGATATATTTTTTATAGTTTCCTCATAGCTTGAAACTTGAAGTCCATCAGCCATCCCATGCACAAAATAGAAAGTGGAAGAAGGTAGTTTACATTTCATGAAACATTAAAAATTAATGAGAAGAGATTGAAGTCATAAAAGAACTATCAGAAATTAGATGAGCAAAGCCATTTTTTAATATACAGAAAAATGCATATTATGTAGAAAGATTGAAGAAGGAAAAAGAGAAATGAATTATTTTATGCAAAACTATTGCCTTCTAGCTTCTATTTCAATCCTTCTATTTCTGTATTTACCCAAAGATTTTGTGCTAGCCTATATCACTCCCTCTTTTCTCCCTGACTACTTCTTTCAGTGCATTCTTCACTTGATTTAGACATTCCTGGAAGAGAACAAAATGGTTTAGCTTTTCCATGTAATGTGTTAACACTGAGTTACTTAGGAGGTAAGGGGCCTGTCGGAAAGAAATAGGACTTCACACAAAAAAAGAGAGAACTTAATTGTACCTGAAAATTTTCAGGGCACAATTGTGACCCACACCATTTACGAACAAAACAAAGCAAACTCACTAGGGAAAAGTAGTAAAATAGTATGTAAGAGGCAAAATTTGAGAAGTTAGAAAGGACTTATTAATAAAAAAAGATTAGGGGGGCGCCTGGGTGGCACAGCGGTTAAGCGTCTGCCCTCAGCTCAGGGCGTGATCCCAGCGTTGTGGGATCGAGCCCCACATCAGGCTCCTCTGCTATGAGCCTGCTTCTTCCTCTCCCACTCCCACTGCTTGTGTTCCCTTTCTCGCTGGCTGTCTCTATCTCTGTCAAATAAATAAATAAAATCTTAAAAAAAAATTAAAAAATAAAAAAAGATTAGGGAATACTAGGTTGTCCTCATACCATTAGGAAAAATAATAAATCTCATGTCTATAATATCTTATTAAATAAAAAAATCTGGACCACAAAATATTATCTACAGAATTATATCAGTTTTATTTCTAACACCTAATAGTTTCTATGTATCTAACAATATGTTGAATAAATGTAGATCTATGTATCTAACAATATGTTGAATAAATGTTAAAAATAGGTCTGTGTTAGGGTATGTGTGGATACAAAAAAAAAAAGTAATAACATTAGAAATGACTTTTCTTCTTTGTGCTTTTCTGTATTTTTCATGTTACCTACAATGGACACATATTATTTAAGTCATTAGTATAGGTATTTGTAAGACTCACCCCCAACAGTGATACTGGAATTGAGGAAGAAGGTTAACCTTAGACTCTAATGTTCTGAATTTATTACCAAAAGGAAAAAACCCAAATGTGCCTCTTGTTTTGATGAGTATTTTATATAACACCAGAAAAAAGGAATTGTCTCCCAACAATGATTCAGAGTAGTAAATGCCTCTATTTACTATTTCCAAACTCACCTTACAGTAAAAAATAAGTTTAAAAAGGTAGGTTGAACATAACAGTTTTCCTAGGAGGCAACCTTTTCTTCAGGATTTTATGCATCATCTAAAGGCTTTAAAAGTCAGTTCAGAATTTTCCATTATGAACAAAATAAAATACATGACTTAGATCACTGATTCCAAATGTCCTCCTTCGACCCATATACCTTGTGATGACATGTATTTTAGTCCATAATAAAAAGAAGAGAGCAGGGGATTTTAAACTAAACCTAAAATTTTAATTNTTCCAAATGTCCTCCTTCGACCCATATACCTTGTGATGACATGTATTTTAGTCCATAATAAAAAGAAGAGAGTAGGGGATTTTAAACTAAACCTAAAATTTTAATTTTTTTTTCTTTTAGAGACTATATCCTTCCTACACTTTTGGGTATGAGAATGTCATTACTTTTGTAAACTGTTGCTGATTTTGCAAAGTGTGTGAACCTCTTAAAGTAAAACAGTCTCCCTAAACTGTATCCTGTTTGCAATTATTATTATTATTACTACTATTATTACTGAAATGTGTTTGCACTCGAAATTACTAGGTTAGATAACTAAAGAATAAAGTTTCATGTCTGCTTTCTTGTTTTTGAACTCTCAACATAGAAGAGTTATATATTTTTGGAGTAAAGTCTAGGAATCTACTGATTTGAGAAGAGAAAATAATGAATTATTTATGTGCTGGGACAAGGATTACTGAAATAGTTTCCCTGAAATGACCTGTCTTCTGTCTGTTAAAGACAATCCTGGTTTTCTCATTTCCTCAGTTTTGTGTTCTACCCACCCTATACTCCAAGGCAGGTTCAGTCTTGCTAGGGAGCTTAATTAAAGGTTCTGCAAGGTACAAATCCAGACAAAAGGAGGAGGGCTAGAAAGAAGAATGCATGGGGATTACGTGAGAGAGAGATGAATGAAGAAGCATAGGTATGAAGGAAATAGGAATAGACGGGTAACTTTTTAATAAATATTCAAGACACCAGTAAAGAACTTGGCATTTCATTTTGGTTTCAAGACTTGGTTCCTTTCATCACACACCCTCCTGAGACCACACCACATGGCTCCTTTCCCACTTATGATCACATCTGGTTGTGGTAGAGAGAGGTCCTCATTTCCAATTTGTGCCTAGAGTCAGTTTTTAAAACCAAAGTCTTGGTATATTGAGACCATTTTCTCTGCCCCTTCCTTCAGCTTCATCTGACGAAGAAGATAAAAAGAGCAGCCAGAAACAGCCTATGTCTTTAACGACATTTCTATTTATCCACACCACCAAGAAATAATAGTAACAGATACTTAACCACAAGCCCTGCCGTGTGTTCTACTCATACAGGTGACATAATGAACCAACAGGTGGTACAAGGCGAAGCTATTTAGGTTCTTCCTTTCTGGGTCTTTTCTAAATTTCAGTAATGAACTTTGAACTTGTGGTCATATATTCTTCACTATCAGTGAGTCTTCACTTTATTGGTTGCCTATGAGCATCTCCACAAATGCATCTTGCCCATTGGTCTTGATTATTTTCTCCAATCTATGCCCAGAAGATATTTTGTCTCCAACCTTGAGGTTTTGCCTTTAGGTTGGAATATTTTGTGTCATGTCCTTGCATACTCCAAGAACAAATTCAGGCAAACCCTCCTTTCTTTTCTGGAGTTTGGGTCCCTGCTAACCGGTCTTCCTTCATCTACTCTCCCACAAAGATGCTTTTGAGAGCTCCGTTGCTCCCCACTACAGAAGACTGTACCAAACATCTTAGAAGGACTCTGCAAACCCTTTCAAACGCCAGCTGCAGCCTATTTTTTCATGCCCTTTGTGATCACTCCCTTTCCCCTTCCAGCTGCGTTCATACTAAGCTACTTCCTAATTCTCAGATACATCCTGCACTCTGTTCATGCCATTTCATCTGGAATACTAACGCTCTTCTGCCTAAGAATCTCGTCATTCTCTAAGGTCAGTATCAAGTTCTGCAGGTTTCCTATGCAAGACAGAGTTGTTTGCTCCCTCTCTGATGTTTCTACAATATTGCTAAAAATTCTGCCATTGTATCTCCTCAGTGCACTGAACAAAGGAGTTTTGTTTTCTTTGTTTGTTTGTTTGAATTTGACTCTCTTCCTCTAAACCTACTCTAGGGCCTTCCTATTGTCCTTTCACGGACCAGCAGAATCAGCATCAGCTAGGGGCTTGCTAAAAAAGGAAAATTCAAGGTCTCCCTCCAGACTTGTTGAATTACAGTCTCCGGGATTACAACCCCAGGAATCTGTATCTTAAGATTTTCAGGGGATTGTTATGCCCAACAGGTCTGTAGAGTAAGGACCAGTACTCATGTAACTTTATGTCCCCAAACACACCACACACAGCAAGCCCTTGATAAACTTGAAAATGAAATTAAAAACCACTTTTTTTATGTGTGTGGAGTGCATCCTTTCCAAACCCCCTCTGCAGTTCAGTGACAAGTTCTCATCAAACGTAGTTTTCCCCTGCTTTTCCCCCTCAGTATTGACCGGTGCTTTATTGAGTTTGCCTGACACACTCCACAGTCCACATCACAGCTCTGGTCTGATTCATGTCTCCCCATTGCACATTCCAAGCCTGTTCCCTCTGCACAACCCCTGCTGGTGCCAAGGAGAACACTTGTTAATGTTAATGACAATTTTGGGCAGGGAGAAAGTGCAGGCTAGACAGAAAAGGAGACACCGGTTGGAAGAGAGAGAGAATGCATGGAAGTGAAAATGTTTTTGCCAAATGTTTATTATCGATGGTGTTTTCAAGTAGTTGCTGTGTCTGGTAGACAACTGAGCCTTCTAAAACACATTTGACCTCATCACAAACACTGAAAAATAGAGGATGGTGTATGCTAAGTCAGTAATATTGCAACAGAAACAGCCAACAGAAGGGTTGTTAACTGCAACACCTTGGTAGTTTAATATGAAAGGAAAGCCTTAGTCACGAACATTGAATCTGCCCAGTTAAAGGAATATTAAGTTGAAGCAATTATCCCAGTGATTGAGTGGGGAAGAAAATCATTTCTTTTGGAAAAGAGAGCCATGCCTTTCAATTAGCAATTTACATTGATCAAAGACATTTGGGAACAGCTCCACTTGTCCTGCTTGTGTCCTGTAGACCAAGAGTACTTCGTCCCTTTGCTCATCTGCCCCAATCTTGCCAAGACATTGCACTTAAAATGGGCATTGTTTCTGTATAAAACCCTTTTGTAGACCTGAAAATGATTAGGGTCATATAATCAACTGAAAAGAAAGCAGTCTGATGCTGAAAAAACAGTGCGTACACACACACACACACACGCACACACGCACGCGCATGCACACACGCACGCGCATGCACACACACACACAGCTTCTTGGATGTACTCTTTTTTCTTATGTAATATATCAGACATAAAAATACAGAAGATGCTACAACAAATGCCATATGTCCGCTTTGCAGCTTGCAACATAAATGTACCAAATATAATTGAATCTCTCTCAGTTGCTCTCCCTGATTGCAGCTCTTTCCCCACTCCTCAAAAGAGGTGGCTTCACAGTGAAACTCGGCATCTCCCATCCAGACGCCTTGCTCTCTTGTTTTATCATAGGTGCAAAGAGCCCAAGAGAATGAATAATATTCTCCATATTCAGAAAACGTACATAATGACATCATACCATATGTTTCCTTCTGCAGATTACTTTTTATTGTTGTTCAATACTCTGGTTTGGGGATGTATCCATGCACACACATAGAGGTCTAGTGTATTAATGTTAGCTTACAGCATGGCATTCCAGAGATTCATTTTGCTACAGTTTATTTTCTATCTCCCTATTGATGGGCAATTAATGTTTGTTTGGTAGATTGTTCTTTTCCCAACTTTTTGATTCCACAATGGTAAAATCAATATTCTTAAATGTGTCCCCTAGGGATGAAGTGGCTGAGTCAATGGTATGAGCACTTGAAGTTTCCATAATGTTGCCAAGCTGGTCTCTAAAGTAGTTGCATCAATATAAGACACTCCCCTGGCAGCATGTTTCAGCACCCACTGACCCCTCATCCTTGCCAACACGTGCTACTAACTTTCAGTATTTGTCAAGTTGAAGAGAGTGACATAAATGCCTTCCAGAGATGAAGAGTTAGCACCCCCAGCACAGGGCCCTTGGCTCTGTTACAACTAAGAACATTCTGTTATCGGATGCATTAAGCAGTATCTTTCTACCAGTAGCATTAAGTGCCTCTCACCGTGTCTGGAGTATGATGGACATGCAACACACATTGGCTAAATGTATTCACTAAAGCTACTGCAGATGACTCAGAAAATAAGGCAAAGAAAATATATGCAAGAAAAGCAGTGAATAGCCAGCACACGACTATTCTTTAGGAAAGAAAAAAAATATGCAATTCCAAATATTCTTTCTTCACTTAACTCAGCGATATAGCTTGTTCCATCAGGTACCCTTGTGGTTTTAACTCATACACTTTACAGTCAATGAGCAAAAACCAATTCCACTCCTCAAATTCTTCTCACTTACTATTCAGCTGTCTCAATTCATTAATTTGCTTAATCAGCCCTCATCAATAACACTTCTCTCCATTGCATTCCTCTCACTGAAAGGAAAAGCAAGCTCTGAATTCTCAAAAGTGTGAATCTATAAAGAAACAAGAATGGCCGGGGGAAAAAAAAAACTTGTATAATGCCTTCTGGGGGATTAAAATAACTTCATATTAACATGTCTGCTATTATCAGAGGTCAAGGCTGGAAGACGTTTTCTCATTTTGCTGATGTTGTAGCCACTTTAAAAAAAAATGAATCGAATGGTTACAACATTTTGTGGCTAGCGGTGACAATTCTATGGAGGTTACAGGTACCAACACAGAGACTGTTCCTGGCATTGCAAGATGCCTGAAACATACCTGAAGAAGTGTGGCTCATCTCAATTCAGATTTTTACAAGCAGCACAAGAAACATTTACATTTGAGAAATATATCCATCCACTGGCATTAGGTCTGTACATGTGAACAAGAGTGAGTACCTGTTCTCAGAACTAAGTTTTCTGGTGAAAAAATGGCCAACAAGTAAAAGAAATTATGATGTTTGAGTCAATGTAAATCCTGGTTATGGGCAAAGTGATCATAAAATGTAAGTTTCCTCATCAGTTTGAGGAGGGATGTAGGTATTTGTGCATTGAATCTTGGAATCTTTATTATAAAAAGATAACAGGTATCAAGAATGGGTAACAGCTCAATGGGCGAGATGAGAACAAATCACACTCAAGAGATGACATCTTTATGAAGGAGAAATGTCATGTTCTCATTAAACACAGGAATTCATGTGTCATTTAGAATGAACTACCAGCACTGGTGATCCTTTTCCTTCCCCCAACCTCATTCCTGACCCCTGTACATAAGTGCGTGTTCATCGTGGTGACTTGGTCAGTTAAGCTGCAATACGTAAATATGTTTTTAACCTACTTCTGAATGAAAAAGCTGGAAAACCAAATTCCTATGCCTAAATCCTTCTTATGTAGAAATTATAGAGCTACTATAAGTCCACCATTAACAAAAGAAAGAAAAAGCAAAAGCGACCACAAAAAAAGAATGCATGCTGGATCCACTCTAGTTTTTCCTGTCGTTGAGATGAAAATCCCAATCCCAGATATGATATTTACCACCACTTTGACAAGATCACTCATGAGTGAGCTATTTCATCCTTCAAATACGAAATCATAATTACAATAATAATTGGGATATTCCTATTTCTGGTTTGTTAGGCAAAATGTCAATGAAAAGCTCTAAGTAGGCTCATTCTTGGCATGAACATGTGTGAAAAGAGGAGAAAAGCCTTTCCCTTCCCATAAACTGGTTTAGAATCTCCCTCTTAACTTCATCTGACCTAAGAGAAACCAGTGTCGTCTTGATGCTTAAAAATAAAATAAAATAAATGCATCGAATTCTATGGGATAGGCTCATTAGCTGGGGACTTGACAGGCTGCTAAATGGTAACTCAGAATGAAGAGCTACAAACACACTATAATTAATTACCAAACAGGCACTGCTTGGGCTAAAGCTGGGGCAACAAAGTGCTGACAGAACAAAATTCACATTCCACTGCTCTCCCTGCCTCTCCCAATTTACAGGAGAATGGGAAATCATGAACAATTGATACACTCCGTTAGCTGCTATCACAGAGAGTAACTTTCCATGTAGCCTTAGGGGTATCTTACACAGTTTAACACTGAAAATAAAAGGTAATGTTCTTGGCAAAGAGCTAGGGGGATTAAATTTGGGAGGCTTGAAGCAGCCTTGAATTGTAGTCAATAAAAAAGGGACCAAATAGTAATTTTGTAATTTAACTGTGCTGGTTATGCCCAATGAGTCAGACACTTGTGAAATAAACCATGTAAATAGAAAAATGGCTTAACTCTTTCCGTCAGTACACAGGGTGTTTCTCCCATGCTTCCTGGGAGTGGGTTCTCTGATTCAATAAAAATAACATGATTATTTAGATGCTACCAATAATTTTTTTAAAATAGTTCTTCAGTAAAGGTGTTCACTTCTTCTTTGGGATTCTTCCTAATAAGATCCAAATATATTTAGAGATCAGGAAGGCCATGAATATGGTGGAACATTGCTCTAGATATCACATACAGAGGATCAGTGTCCCAAATCTGCAAGAACTGGAAAATCTTGTTAAAATCACAGAATTCCTAGAGGGGAGGGGGGTGGGGGAATGGGATAGACTGGTGATGGGTAGTAAGGAGGGTACGTATTGCATGGTGCAGGGTGTTATACGCAACTAATGGAGCATCGAACTTTACATCGGAATCCGGGGATGTACTGTATGGTGACTAACATAATATAATAAAAAATCATTAAAAAAAAAAGAATACTATGTTCTACCAACTGAGCCAGCCAGGTGCCCCTAGGTGTCATATTTTTTGGCATTCATGCTAATTGGTGTTCTCTGACCTTCTTGGATCTGTGGTTTGGTGTGTGACATTAATTTAGGGGGAATTCTCAGTCATTATTTTTTCAAAAAATTATTTTTCTGTTCCTTTCTGTCTTCTTCTGGTACTCCCATGATGTGTACGATAGTCCCTTACAGTTCTTGGATTTTCTTTTCTGTTTTTGTTTTGTTTTTAGTCTTTTTTTCTATTTACTGTTCGGTTTTGGAGGTTTCCATTGGGAAATCCTGACGCTCAGAGTCTTTCCTCAGCTGTTTCCAATCTACTCATAGCTCATCAAAGTCATTCTTCATCTCTCTTACAGTGTTTTTGATCTCTTGCATTTCTTATCGTTTCTTAGAATTTCCATCTTTCTGTGTGCATTGTCCATGTATTCTTGCATGCTGTTTACTTTATCCACCAGAGCTCTTTTAGCCTATTGATCATCATTGTTTTAAATTCCTTGTCTAGGGGCGCCTGGGTGGCTCAGTCAATTAAGCACGTCTTCGGCTCAGGTCGTGATCCCAGAGTCCTGGGATGGAGCCCTACATCGGGCTCCTGGCTAGGTGGGGAGTCTGCTTCTCTCTCTGCCCCTCCCCCCACTGGTGCTCACTCTCGCTCTCTCTCTCAAATAAATAAATACAATCTTAAAAAAAAAATCACAGAATTCCTTGGTGCACTGGGTGTTATACGCAAATAATGAATCATGGAACACTACGTCAAAAACTAAGGATATACTGTATAGTGACTAACATAATATAATAAAAAATATTATTTAAAAAAATCACAGAATTCTTGACCACACACACACAAAATCACCCTTCAGAAGTTTGTGTCAGGATATTTGCAGCAACCACTTTAGGAACAAAATAAATAAAGGAACAAGCCAGCAAAGTAATGCAACTGACCAGAATTTGCAATGACTTAATCACTAACTCCAGGGGATACCTAGTATCTATCTAATTCCCTCCCTTCCTTCCTCTTCCTTCTTTCCTTCCTTTATTTTTTTCCCCTTTCTTTCTTTTGTGAGGGCTACCTTACAGCTGAATTAATGTTATCCAAATTGACAGATTTACGCATTGGTCAATTAATGGACTGAGAATAAAAATGCTTAAAATACAAACTGTTAGACACATCTTTCTACTGCTGTGAGTGGTGTTTCTTGACAAAGAGATGACTGTAATTGCTTCATGGCAGTATGCTATTGAAATAATGACTTTGCTACTTAAATCAAATCTTTGACCATACCCAACCTCTTGAAAAGTCAGAACATCCATAAAGGAGATTTTTGTGATTTACCCATTTATTATTTTGGTGGGGGGCAATCATGACTTTATATGTAGCTGGAAAGGGCAAAGGCCTAGCTGATAACACTGTAACCTCAAACAGTGGCTCCAAGGGGATGCAGTCTTTAATAACCAGAGTTGCTTAGAATTCAGAGATGGTTTCAAAATAATCTTAATTGGGAATAAAACTCCTATCTCATCATAATCAACAATAAAAGATCTATTAAAAAAGATCTGAGAATGAGGGGGCTATCTTGATCATTGGAATGCTCCTGGCAGGTGACAAACTAGCTGGTTCCCAAAGCATATTTGGGGAAGGGAGGGAAGAAAAAAAGGAAGGAAAGAAGGAAGGAAAGAAGGAAGGAAGGAAGGAAGGAAGGAAGGAAGGAAGGAAGGAAGGAAGGAGAGAGGGAAGGAAGGAGGGAGGGAATTCATTGATCACTCCATATCCTCTAAGGTAAGGGATAGAATTCCCTAGAGCTAGTCAATCAAAGGACTCCAAACTATGTAGGAAATGAAATCTAAGTTTCCATCATTGAGATGTCTCTTCAGATTTTAAAGATCTCTTATTCTTATTTTTGTCTTGTGTGATTGACTGCCTGCTGAAAACCTTGCTTACTCTGGCTTGGCTATCTCAGACCCGTACACTGGAATTCTGACCTCCTTCCCTCCTGCACCTACTGACTGTGTGCTTGTCATTGTGCCAGGCGCTGTGCTGTGGACAGGGACTGCACCTTCAACAAGACAGACATAGTTACCACCGTCATGGAACTCACAGTATTGCAGTGGAATCTGATGTTTTGTTCATCTAGAATCCTTCCCTCTTTGGGGGATCATCCCTGTCTCCTTCCAGGAGCTTCTCCTCCCCTTTCAACTAGGAGCAACCCTATTCTTAGACACCATGGGTTAGCCGAGATTCCAGTCTCAGAGATCATGGTCTTCCTCTGTCATGGATGAACTGGGACAAAGAAAAGAAAGTCAGTTCTCCCTGATGGCAGGGAGGTGAGATGTGAGGTTCAAGAGATGCTGGTGTCCAGGTAAAACAGGTAAGCTGAGTCAGGAAAAGGTAAGAGGAAATCCCAATTTTGCAAAATCTCCCATTGCTCATGGTCTTAGAGGTCTGGATATGACATTGCATCTCCAACAACTTGGATAGCAGATCTTCCCATATTTATAAAAGACATCCCTTATTTATATAAGCCTTTTACTAATTAACCCCTTTCCTCTATGCAGGTTCTGGCATTTGTACCCACAGACTCCTGCCTAATACCGTCATATTGATCAGCATCTCCTCTTACACTCACTAACTAGAAAATGGCGCTAATGGTATATGTCTCTCCTTGTGTTAATGGAACCCAGGGAAGATGAATAAGATGAATAAGATGAAATGCACGCTCTGTCTAAACCCCAGAAACCATTACTGAGACAAATAAAAGTCAGACCCTCATACTTTGAGTTGCTTTTACAGTACAGAGCAATGGAGTTTTGTAAAAGGAAACATTATCACATTTGGCTTCAAATAAATGAGGATTTCTGGAAGGAACAAAGACTTAACTGCCTGAGGTCTTTCCTTCTTTCTCCCTTTCTTTCTTTCTGGCCTGCAGACTAATAGCTCATTACGGAGATGACTGTCTGAAAAAATAAAAGTTACCTAGACATGCAGGCCACTGCCTGGGAAGAGCTAATTATTTGCATAAATCATATGGATCCTGGCCCTGGCTATATTAACCATTTATGGTACTGATCATTTGTCACCATGTTGTAACGCCAGTCATCTGCTGGGAAGGAAACTACCCCATGGTGGTTTCTTCAAGTGAGGTCAGGGTGCAGCTCCTCTCTGTATGCAAGACGTATCACCTCATTGATGTGTCTCCTGGTAAACAAATCCAACCGGGGCGATAAATTGCCACAGGTTCCCAAATTAGCTTCTGCAGACCGAACACATGTGCTACTGACCACAAAAATTAATTTCTTCAGATGGCTTCATATACTACGAGGAGACACCCATCTGGCTAGCACCCTTCAACCGTTTGTAATCCAAATTCCAAGAGTATCCACCACCGTCAGATTCTCATGCAGGTTGGGACTGACCTCAAAAGACCATATTGTAGGTACAATACTCCATCAGGACAATTTGCCATTCATTCATTCATTCATTCATTCATTCACTTATTTATTTATTTGAAGAGGGGGGGCAGAGAGAGAGAATCTCAAGCAGACTCCCAGCAGAGCATGGAGCCTGACGCAGGGTTCAGTCTCACAACCCTGAGATCATGACCTGAGGCAAAACAAAGTGTCGGATACTTAACCAACTGAGCCACCTAGGCAACTTGACAATTTGCCTTTCAAACCAGGAAGTCTGGGGGTGCCTGGGTGGCTCAGTCGTTAAGCATCTGCCTTCCGCTCAGGTCATGATCCCAGGGGCCTGGGATTGAGCCCCACATCAGGCTCCCTGCTCAGCGGGAAGCTTGCTTCTCCCTCTCCCTCTGCCCCTGCTTGTGTTCCCTCTCTTGCTGTCTCTCTCTAATCTTTAAAAAAGAAAACAAAAACAAAACAGGAAGTCCAAGGGTTAGAGCAAGGGCAGCAGAAATAACGTCAGGAACTAACCCCTCTCTGAACTAAAATTCAGTTTGAAGCAGCCAACGCTTAAGGTATGCCTACAACATGCATGGTTATATTATGACCACCATCATCATCATAACAATATCAACAATGATATAATAATTACGGCCAACATTTATTTGACACTTACTATTTACCAGTTGCTATGATAAGAACTTTATACGCATGATCACTAATGTTCTCAAAATCCTAGTATTATTCTCCTTTTGCAAAAGAGCAAACTGAGGCTCGGAGAAGTTAAGCAATTTGCCCAAGTTCACACAATCATTAAGTGATGCATGTGGGGAGAGGGAGAGAATTGTCTGAGGGATGGCCCCATAGGCTTTCTCTGGGTCACCTGGAAATAAACCAGCTGGGACCAGTGGTTTCCCTTCCTCCAGGAGGAGGGACTACACATGTTGTTTTCTTCTCACACGGCCTCCTGATGTCATCCATCAGTACTGTTCCCAGCATGTATCTCACCTGAACAGCTGGTTCCCCAAAACAAGGATTTATTCTCTACTTGCAAGGCTGTTCTCACACTATTGCAGTAGGCTGAATAACAGCCTCCCAAAGACAAGGGTCCTAAACTCTGAACTACAAATGATACCTTCTAAGGAAAAAGATTCTGTGTAGATGTGACAAACTTATGTATCTTAAAATGGGATTATCCAGGTGGTCCTGCATCCAATCTCAAGTGTCCTTATAAGAGAGAGGCAGAGATACACACAGAAGAGAACAAGACAGTGTGACCATAGAGACAGAGATTGGAGTCATGCAGCCACCAGCCAAGGACAATGGGAAGCCACTGGAAGCTAGACAAGGCAAGGAGCACATTCTCCCCTAGAGCTTTCAGACAGAGCACAGCCCTGCGGAGACACCTTGATTTCAGCTCAGTGATGTTGATTTTAAACCTTTGGCCACTAGCACTGTGAGAGAATAAATTTCTGTTGTTTTAAGCCACCAAGTTTGTGGTAATTAGTTATAGCAACCCTAGGAATACTAATGCATTTACCCTGCCCACCCCTCCTCCCCCAAAAAACTCCAGAGAGCCAAAGGAGAGTCAATTCCCCTTCGTAGAGTTTAAAATTTAAACTTTTTACTTTGAGATAATTGTAGATGCATATGTAGTTTTACAAAAGAATACAGAGCACTATCCTGCACCCTAAACTAATTGCCCCAGTTGGTAACATCTTGCAAAACTATGGGACAGTATCATGGCCAAGACAGTGACCTTGATACAGTCGAGACACAGAATGGTCCATCAACTCAAGGATCCCTTATATTGCCCTTTTATATCTAGACCTTATCCCGACTCTACACCCTGACTTTGGGTCACCTCTCGTCTGCTCTCCATTGTCATAATTTTACCATTTCAAGACCGTTATATAAATGGAATCATATGTTATGTAACCTTTCAGGATTGTCTTTTTTCACTCAACATAATTCCTTGGAGTTTTATCCAAGTTATTGTGTGTGTCAATAGCTTGTTCCTTTCTACTGCTGAGTAGTATTCCATGGTGTGGACCTACCAAAGCTTGTTTAACCACTCACCCACTGAAGGACATCTGGGTTGCTTCTAATTTGGGGCCATTACAAATAAAGCTGCTATGAACATTTGTATACAGGTTTTTGTGTGGGCATATTTTCATTTTTCTGGGATGAATGCCCAAGAGCACAATCGCTGAATTGTATGGTTGCTGCATGTTTAGTTTTACAAGAAAATGACATAGTATTTTCCAGGACAGCTGTAGCATTTTAAATTCCCACCAGCAATGCAAGAGCGATCCTTGCTAGGGTTTGGTGTAGCCGCTGTTTCTTTTATTTTAGCCAACGGATGGATTTTTATCTGTGTGTAGCCATCTATAAAGCAAGTCCGAACGAGGGAACATAGAAATGGTGCAAACTAGTAACATCAAGAGTAAGGAAGCTCATGGAAGGCCTGGAAAGAAGAGTCTGGATTTGTTGAGGCTGGTAAGGAAGTGAGGTATTTCAGCTGGGTGGGTGTTGAACTGGTCCCATGTATTCCTCCATCTCTCTCTCTCCCTTCTCTCCCCTCTCATGCCCTCTGGCCTCCTCTCAGGTTCCCTACTCAACCAGGTCTTTTCCTTCAGGAGACACCATGTACAGTCCCTTCTGTTTATAGCCCCCCTACCCCAGTTTTCATAGGCTGTCTCCTCGTCATCCTTTAGCTCTTAGCTTACCCATCACCTCATCTACCCCTGTCTTTATTTTCTTTTGCGGGGCACCCTATTTTATTCTTTCACCCAAACTGCCACCATTTGTAAGTATATAAAAAATTGTTTACTTTTTTTACAATTTTACACCAGACGTGAAGCTCAAGACAGGAACTAGTTCTGCTTCATTCACAGGACATCAGCAGGCTCCAACTCAGTCATTGGCATCTAATAGAACCTAAGAACAACCACGGAAGGAATGACTGAATGGGAGGGAAGGCTGAGGGGACTCGGAATTTCCGGAGCTAAATGCTTAAGGGTCCATTTCTGCGAGCCTAGACTAAAAGGTGAATATTATGAAAAGGTAGAAGGTGTATTTCTCTATTCAGTTGAGAGAAGAAAATACCATTTGTCACTCATGTTCATCTACTAAAATCAATAGTGTGCGTAAGGTTCAAAGATGAAAGCCTGAGGTTTCTAACCTAAATAAACTTCCTATTCGACTGGGGAGATACACACACAAACGATTGTAATACAAGGCAGAGAGAATTAGAGACAGGACAGAAATAAAACCAAGGAAGCCTGGGCAGACAGAAGAGAGGGAGAAGACTTTCTCTGGGGGAAACTGGGGTGGCTTCTTGGAGGAGATGGCATTTCCACTGGGTTTTAAGGACTCATGGGATGTAGACATACAGCCATGAAGGAGACGCACTTCAGTTCTGTATAAAGCATGAAGATACTACTTTTTCCTCTTTTGTCACAATCTGTTCCTCTTAAAAATGAACATAATTCCTGTCAATGAGCAGACTATTGTAGGAGCTAAATTTTAGGTGCCCCAGAAAATAATTCTTCGGTATTGAAGTTGTACTATCAACACACATCTCCAATACTTGGTTGTTGGGTTTTTTTCCCCCTCTACATTCAGGAATTTTTGGCAAGTTTCTTAGTTCCTTTGTTTCATCTTCTGGACGAGGTTCTGTCTGAATAAGGAAAGAGGAATCTGGGGAGCGTCTCAAGTGAGGACAGTTATTTAGTTTCCCTAAATCTGCAGGTTCAGGAGGGCAGGAGCCTGGCTAATGGTGAGTGCTAAATGTGCTTTGAGAGCCAAACTGCCTAAAATGTATGCCTAGGCCAAGATGGAGTTCGATAGGGTGAGAAAGTCTTTGGCATTTCCTTGCCGTCCTGTCTGTTGTTTTCTTTTCTTTTTTTTTTTTTTTTTAAAGATTTTATTTATTTACTTGACAGAGAGCGAGACAGCCAGCGAGAGAGGGAACACAAGCAGGGGGAGTGGGAGAGGAAGAAGCAGG